>NC_069499.1:410680525-411013025 GCF_027579735.1 Bombina bombina | reverse complement strand
CAATAACATAATCTTCCCTTTAACATGACATACAAAAAAATAATGAAAAAAACATTTTCAGAAGTACAAACCCAGTCTTTGTGTTTTTTTTTATGTTCCAAACAGAAAACAAACTCTTACAAGGCTGCATTGATCATTTAGTTTCATGAAAACAACATTATTATTGTCTTGATTATCATTCTGTACTTTAGCAGCAATATGTTTGAATAAAAGTTTCGCTGAAATGTAACACGCAGTTTTGTTTAGTCCATAAAAGATTTAAGAAAAATGTGAATTTTTCTAACAGTAAAAGAAGTTTGCATTTTTTTAAAAAATATCTAAGACAAGAGTCCAAGGAAAAGTTATTGGATTTTAACCAGATGAATAGGGTAAATTATCTAAAGTACCAATTACGCAGACCAGTTTAAATAAACATAACTGTACATGCATACAGTTATACAACCTTTATTGATTAGTGAAAGTAACAGTTGCTGAAAGTAACTATAAAAGCAACAATTGTACTACAAGTAAAAGCTAAGTATGCGCAGCAAATGACAGGCAAGTGCTCCAGGTGCTCATTGCCACAACCTCACAGTGTTCTTCACACTGCTGCATTGATTTCCCTTCATCAGAGTACTTTCAGTCCAATACTTTGACTGTAGAGCTGGTGTTATATCGAAAACTCCAAGAAATCGAAAACTCCAAGATGACGTCACTTCTGGAGAATCCATACATCTTATTGGTTGTGCATCCTGTCCCTCAAGGAGACACGGGCCAATCAGATGGGACTGTAATCGCCTATCTTCACTATATATTTTGGCTCTGCCTGGGGGGTTCAAGGGGGGTGGATGCCAGAGGATCGGCGGTGTGCCCTCCAGACAGAGGCAAAAACAGATAGTGAAAATGGAAGAGTCACCGGAAGTGATGTCATCTTGGAGTTTTCGATTTCTTGGAGTTTTCAACAGAATACCAGTGTCAAAAGGAAGCACTCCACCTGTGCTCCAATTGAAACAAAGTATCCAGTGACAGCCACACCCTACTACAAACAAAAAAGCAATCCAAGCTGATGTGCTTAAAAACATAAAGTGCTTCTTTACATCTTCATTGGGACTACAGTACACACCGTATATGGCACGGTCAAATGCGTTTCATTCGTACAAACATAATTTCTTCAATGACCCACTGTATCGCCAAATGAAGTAATAAATAAGCACATTGGCTTGGATTGCTTTTTGTTTGTAGCCGAGTGTGGCTGTCACTGGCTATTTAATAGCTAAGTGTACTTAGGCCTCTGAAAACAAATGACTTTATAGGGGTACACAGTGCAACTTTCTTAAAAAGAAAATACATTAACAGATGAAGAATATTACTGGTCAAATAAATTAACATGCAAATGAAAATCACCTGTGAACTGTACAGTATAGCATCAAATAAAATAAATTCAGCTACTATCCTTATTTCATGAAATGTTTACAAACTTAAAGAGAGATGAAAATCAAAATGAAATATTCATGGTTGAAACTAAAATGTAATTTTAAGAGGCTTTTTAATTTACGTCTGATATCAATATTACTCTGTTGTCTTGTTATCCTTTGTTGAAAAACATATGCAGATGGTGCACTACTAGGAGCTAGCTAGTGATTGGTGGCTACACATAAATGCCTGTTGTCATTGGCTCACCAGATATGTTCACCTATATCTATGGTTGCCACCTTTCTTGGAAAAAAATGCCAGCCATACTCATTAGCATAGATTTGCACACATTATCATACAACACAACTCAGAAGCTATAGTTCCAAGGATTGTTTATACATGATCATTTGTTTCCAATTGCATTCTAACACAATTGGGAGAAATGTCACCATTATAGGACCTTCATTTCTGTATTTATTCTTTATTTTCTACATTGACCAGAACATTTAAAATACTGGCCATGTTGATAAAACATAGGCTGGATGGCAACCCTACCGATATTTCACTATTGCATTGTTTCTCTGAAGCCAACTTTAACTTTGTGTTTAACTAATTTGCATGTGGTTAACAGTTATATTCCAGTGACAGAGCAATAACACATTAGAGCATTCTCTTTTCTCTATCCATTTAACAATGTCTCAGGTTCCTCAGAGAAGCATCTCTCAAAGCATTTCCTATTTAAATATATAACATTCAATATTAGTCAAAGCTTAGCAGTAGGACTATTTTCCATTTTTTAGCAGTAAACCAAATTTCATAAACCCAACAATTATACCCAATGATCTCATAGTCTGACAGATTTCAGTGCTATACAAGTTGACAAACATGCCTTTGTGCTTTCCTTATAGCATTGTGAAAGGACAGCAACTATTCATAAAAGGTGGAATATTCTAATTTAGGCGATAGAAACCATCAATGATAAAATGAGTATCTGTATTTATAACAACATATTTAGCAGCAATTAAATAAGCATTCAGAATATTCTACAATCTTATTATTGTAATGATGTTAACCCATGCAGTATTCAGTTTTTCCTTTCATAGTCAGAGATGAAATGCTGCTCATGAAGATTGGCAAATTAATTTCTGATCTGACCTTTTAGTGCACTTAAAATGTAGTTAAACAGCATGTGCACAGTTATACAATGCACATTCTTAATTTAAAACAATAATATTTTGTTCAAATTATTGCCATTATTAAAGGGACATTCTAATGCAAAAATAAATGTTCTATTTTGTTATATGTAATTTTTTGCATACTTTTTTTTAAAAACTGTGTTTAAACCTGGGTAAAGTCATTAAACACATAGCTAAAGCAGAATTTGGAGACTGAAAACATCGCAGTTCCTTGGCATGTGATTGGTAGCTATTCACGTATGCCACTTTTTAATGGCATACCAGTCATGTCCTGCTACAAATCTTGAATTATCTGTTTAACAACTTTGTCTGGGTTAATAGTTACAGAGGCTCACTAATACAAAACCAACATGATCTAATGAATAGAAGCATTTAAATGGACATTCTAATTAAAAAAAAAAACAGATTACAAAAAATACTTATAATACAAGAACATAACATTTTAATTCTTCAAAAACATTTTCATAAAAATATTGTACACTTAACTAAAATCCAACATACTTATATCTAAAAATATAACTTTATATTCCACTTTTACACCCCCCCCCATATTCACCATAACTGATAAACAACCATTCTGTCAGTCACTGGCCATGTGCAATAGCAAAATCAGGTGCTTAGTCCCTACAACAGCAAAAGTGCATGCACAGTCATTGTTTCAGTATAGGGAGTTTGATTGACAGCTGTTGCAGAGGAGCATGGAAGAATTATGCATTTCATGGTAAGTGGTGAATCTGATATTTACTTATACCTATTCATATTTATTAAATAACAATCTGCTTCAGCTCTTGTTGTTCCTTCCCATTTCCTACCAAATAAAGGGAAGGAGCACTACCATGCTCTTATCGCTTTTACAATAAGGGCAGATGAGAAGTGAACAGACATTTTTTTATTAATTACATGTCAAATGAATAAATACAAATAGTAATTAAACCCTTATCCTTGGTTTGTCAATGTAAAGCTTTGTCCATTAAGCTTTTTAATTCCGATATACATTCCAGCTGCGACCGATCATCAGATAAATAGTTTGCATCCCTATATGTACCCTAAAACTCCTATAACTTATTAAAACCAGCTCAGTTTTACCAATATACAAACATTCCTAGCATGTCTGTCTGGATTTTGTTTGTCGTACCATTTTAACAAAATAAAACACAAATTAGCAATAGCTACCTTTGTCCTATTTACATAATAGAAATCTAAATAATGTCCTTGATATTTCTTATAGACTGGTTTTAAGAAGCACAGCTCCAACACAGTTGCTGATAAGATTATAGTAGACACCAGACTACTATTTTAAGGTAACCATTCTCCATTTCAATTATAAAGAACATATTTTCTTGGTACTCCTTGGAAGGGGATTGTTTCACAGCAGTTAAACAAATTACCATCATCTTCATTCAACAAAGTACTTCTCAAATATCCACTTCTGAAATTTATTAGAGGGGTCACAAGTGTTTGTTCTTAAGGTTTTGCGCATCTTGTCTACATCGAGGCATGTTGGCGGATTAATGTTTTCTAGGACAAAATGATCTTTCTATAGAAACAAAGGAAAAACAAAATTGTTGCTGTATGCAGATCAAGGGATGCTAGTGTTGTTATATATCTTTCTTTTGCAGCAGTTCTTAATATGTTAATCCTTTTAAAAATATAGCAATATTAATGTGCATTACAATTTCACATTGGCAATAAAACAACATTAAAAACATACAGAACAATAGCATTGATATACAAGGCCAGACTGGCCTACCAGGATACCAGAAGATTTCCAGGTGGGCTGCAGCAGCTGGGGCTGGAAAACATAATTTATGCTTACCTGATAAATTCCTTTCTTCTGTAGTGTGATCAGTCCACGGGTCATCATTACTTCTGGGATATTACTCCTCCCCAACAGGAAGTGCAAGAGGATTCACCCAGCAGAGCTGCATATAGCTCCTCCCCTCTACGTCACCCCCCAGTCATTCGACCAAGGACCAACGAGAAAGGAGAAACCAAGGGTGTAGTGGTGACTGGAGTATAATTTAAAAAAATAACTGCCTGCCTTAAAAACAGGGCGGGCCGTGGACTGATCACACTACAGAAGAAAGGAATTTATCAGGTAAGCATAAATTATGTTTTCTTCTGTTAAGTGTGATCAGTCCACGGGTCATCATTACTTCTGGGATACCAATACCAAAGCAAAAGTACACGGATGACGGGAGGGATAGGCAGGCTCTTTATACAGAAGGAACCACTGCCTGAAGAACCTTTCTCCCAAAAATAGCCTCCGAGGAAGCAAAAGTGTCAAATTTGTAAAATTTGGAAAAAGTATGAAGCGAAGACCAAGTTGCAGCCTTGCAAATCTGTTCAACAGAGGCCTCATTCTTGAAGGCCCAAGTGGAAGCCACAGCTCTAGTAGAATGAGCTGTAATCCTTTCAGGAGGCTGCTGTCCAGCAGTCTCATAAGCTAAACGTATTATACTACGAAGCCAAAAGGAAAGAGAGGTAGAAGAAGCCTTTTGACCTCTCCTCTGACCAGAGTACACGACAAACAGAGAAGATGTTTGTCGAAATTCCTTAGTTGCCTGTAAGTAAAATTTTAGGGCACGAACTACGTCCAGATTGTGTAGTAGACGTTCCTTCTTCGAAGAAGGATTTGGGCACAAAGAAGGAACAACAATCTCTTGATTGATATTCCTGTTAGTGACTACTTTAGGTAAGAACCCAGGTTTAGTACGCAGAACTACCTTATCTGAATGAAAAATCAAATAAGGAGAATCACAATGTAAGGCTGATAGCCATTAAAAATAGAACTTTCCAAGATAACAACTTTATATCAATGGAATAGAGGGGTTCAAACGGAACGCCCTGTAAAACGTTAAGAACAAGGTTTAAACTCCATGGCGGAGCAACAGTTTTAAACACAGGCTTAATCCTCGCCAAAGCCTGACAAAAAGCCTGAACGTCTGGCACTTCTGACAGACGTTTGTGTAACAGAATAGACAGAGCTGAGATCTGTCCCTTTAATGAACTAGCGGATAAACCCTTTTCTAAACCTTCTTGTAGAAAGGACAATATCCTAGGAATCCTAACCTTACTCCAAGAGTAACCTTTGGATTCACACCAATATAGGTATTTACGCCATATCTTATGGTAAATCTTTCTGGTAACAGGCTTCCTAGCCTGTATTAAGGTGTCAATAACTGACTCAGAAAACCCACGTCTTGATAAAATCAAACGTTAAATTTCCAAGCAGTCAGCTTCAGAGAAGTTAGATTTTGATGTTTGAAAGGACCCTGTATCAGGAGATCCTGTTTCAGAGGTAGAGACCAAGGTGGACAGGATGACATGTCCACCAGGTCTGCATACCAAGTCCTGCGCGGCCATGCAGGTGCTATTAGAATCACTGATGCTCTCTCCTGTTTGATTCTGGCAATCAATCGAGGAAGCATCGGGAAGGGTGGAAACACATAAGCCATCCTGAAGTCCCAAGGTGCTGTCAGGGCATCTATTAGGACTGCTCCTGGATCCCTGGATCTGGACCCGTAATGAGGAAGCTTGGCGTTCTGTCGAGACGCCATGAGATCTATCTCTGGTTTGCCCCAACGTCGAAGTATTTGGGCAAAGACCTCCGGATGAAGTTCCCACTCCCCCGGATGAAAAGTCTGACGACTTAAGAAATCCGCCTCCCAGTTCTCCACTCCCGGGATGTGGATTGCTGACAGGTGGCAAGAGTGAGACTCTGCCCAGCGAATTATCTTTGATACTTCCATCATTGCTAGGGAGCTCCTTGTCCTTCCCTGATGGTTGATGTAAGCTACAGTCGTGATGTTGTCCGACTGAAACCTGATGAACCCCCGAGTTGTCAACTGGGGCCAAGCCAGGAGGGCATTGAGAACTGCTCTCAATTCCAGAATGTTTATTGGCAGGAGACTCTCCTGCTGACTCCATTGTCCCTGAGCCTTCAGAGAATTCCAGACGGCAACCCAACCTAGAAGGCTGGCGTCTGTTGTTACAATTGTCCAGTCTGGTCTGCTGAATGGCATCCCCCTGGACAGATGTGGCCGAGAAAGCCACCATAGAAGAGAATTTCTGGTCTCTTGATCCAGATTCAGAGAAGGGGACAAGTCTGAGTAATCCCCATTCCACTGACTTAGCATGCATAGTTGCAGTGGTCTGAGGTGTAAGCGAGCAAATGGCACTATGTCCATTGCCGCTACAATTAAGCCGATTACCTCCATGCATTGAGCCACTGACGGGTGTTGAATGGAATGAAGGGTGCGGCAAGCACTTTGAAGTCTTGTTAACCTGTCCTCTGTCAGGTAAATCTTCATTTCTACAGAATCTATAAGAGTCCCCAGGAAAGGAACTCTTGTGAGTGGAACGAGTGAACTTTTCTTTTCGTTCACCTTCCATCCATGTGACCTTAGAAAAGCCAGTACTAACTCTGTATGAGACTTGGCAGTTTGAAAGCTTGAAGCTTGTATCAGAATGTCGTCTAGGTACGGAGCTACCGAAATTCCCCGCGGTCTTAGTACCGCCAGAAGAGCACCTAGAACCTTTGTGAAGATTCTTGGAGCTGTAGCCAATCCGAATGGAAGAGCTACAAACTGGTAATGCCTGTCTAGAAAGGCAAACCTTAGATACCGATAATGATCTTTGTGAATCGGTATGTGAAGGTAAGCATCCTTTAAATCCACTGTGGTCATGTACTGACCTTCTTGGATCATGGGTAAAATTGTCCGAATAGTCTCCATTTTGAATGATGGAACTCTTAGGAATTTGTTTAGGATCTTTAAATCCAGGATTGGTCTGAAAGTTCCCTCTTTTTTGGGAACCACAAACAGATTTGAGTAAAACCCCTGTCCCTGTTCCGACCGTGGAACTGGATGGATTACTCCCATTAACAATAGTTCTTGTATGCAGCGTAGAAACGCTTCTTTCTTTGTTTGGTTTGTTGACAACCTTGACAGATGAAATCTCTCTCTTGGAGGAGAGTATTTGAAGTCCATAAGGTATCCCTGAGATATTATCTCTAGCGCCCAGGGATCCTGGACATCTCTTGCCCAAGCCTGGGCGAAGAGAGGAAGTCTGCCCCCCACTAGATCCGATCCCGGATCGGGGGCCCTCAATTCATGCTGTTTTAGGGGCAGCAGCAGGTTTCCTGGCCTGCTTGCCCTTGTTCCAGGACTGGTTAGGTCTCCAGCCTTGTCTGTAGCGAGTACCAGATCCTTCTTGTTTTGGAGCAGTGGAAGTTGATGCTGCTCCTGCTTTGAAATTCCGAAAGGAACGAAAATTAGACTGTCTAGCCTTAGGTTTGGCTTTGTCTTGAGGCAGGGCGTGGCCCTTACCTCCTGTAATGTCAGCGATAATTTCTTTCAAACCGGGCCCAAATAAGGTCTGTCCCTTGAAAGGTATATTAAGTAATTTGGACTTAGAAGTTACATCAGCTGACCAGGATTTTAGCCACAGTGCTCTACGCACCTGAATGGCGAATCCGGAATTCTTAGCCGTAAGTTTAGTTAAATGTACTACGGCTTCCGAAATGAATGAATTAGCTAGCTTAAGTATTCTAAGCCTGTCCGAAATGTCGTCCAGCGTAGCTGAACTAAGGTTCTCTTCTAGAGACTCAATCCAGAATGCCGCTGCAGCCGTGACCGGCGCAATGCATGCAAGGGGTTGCAATATAAAACCTTGTTGAACAAACATTTTCTTAAGGTAACCCTCTAACTTTTTATCCATTGGATCTGAAAAGGCACAGCTATCCTCTACCGGGATAGTGGTACACTTAGCTAAAGTAGAAACTGCTCCCTCCACCTTAGGGACCGTTTGCCATAAGTCCCGTGTGGCGGTGTCTATTGGAAACATCTTTCTAAATATCGGAGGGGGTGAGAACGGCACACCGGGTCTATCCCACTCCTTAGTAATAATTTCAGTTAGTCTCTTAGGTATAGGAAAAACGTCAGTACTTGTTGGTACAGCAAAATATTTTTCCAACCTACACATTTTCTCTGGTATTGCAACTGTGTTACAATCATTCAGGGCCGCTAACACCTCCCCTAGTAATACACAGAGGTTTTCCAGCTTAAATTTAAAATTTGAAATATCTGAATCCAATCTGTTTGGATCAGAACCGTCAGCCGCAGAATGAAGCTCTCCGTCCTCATGTTCTGCAAGTTGTGACGCAGTATCTGACATGGCCCTAGCATTATCAGCGCACTCTGTTCTCACCCCAGAGTGATCACGCTTGCCTCTTAGTTCTGGTAATTTAGCCAAAACCTCAGTCATAACAGTAGCCATATCTTGTAATGTTATTTGTAATGGCCGCCCAGATGTACTGGGCGCCACCATATCGCGCACCTCCCGAGCGGGAGATGCAGGTACTGTCACGTGAGGCGAGTTAGTCGGCATAACTCTCCCCTCGTTGTTTGGTGAAATTTGTTCAATTTGTACAGATTGACTTTTATTTAAAGTAGCATCAATACAGTTAGTACATAAATTTCTATTGGGCTCCACTTTGGCGTTGGCACAAATAGTACAGGTCTCATCCTCTGAATCAGACATGTTTAACACACTAGCAAATAAACTTGCAACTTGGAAATATTATTCAAGAAAAACACAATGAAAAAACGTACTGTGCTTTAAGAAGCACTGAAAGATATATAACAGTTGAAATCAATAAACTTTGAAAAACAAAACACAATTTAGCAAAGGTTAGTTCCCATTAGCAAAGAAAAACTAACCCTGATGGCATAAAAAAGTTAAAGAATAAACGTTTTTTATCACAGTCAACTATAATCTCACAGCTCTGTTAGATTACTTCCCTCAAACAAGCTTTGAAGACCCCTGAGTTCTGTAGAGATAAACCGGAACATGCAGGAAAAAACAATGAGCTTCTGACTGAAATTTTTGATGCGTAGTAAAAGCGCCAAAAAAAGGTCCCTCCCCCTCACACACAACAGTGAGAGAGATCAGTAAACTGTCATAATTAGATCAAGCAACTGCCAAGTGGAAAAATAGTGCCCAAACATTTTATTCACCCAGTACCTCAGAAAATGAAAACGATTTTACATTCCAGCAAAAACGTTTAACATATATTAAGAGTTATTAAAAACCTGTTGCTTTGCAATTAGGCTAAAGTCTTATATACACAGTGTAATTCCAGTGAAGTACCATTCCCCAGAATACTCAAATGTTAAATATACATACATGATATTATGTCGGTATGGCAGGATTTTCTCATCAATTCCATTGTCAGAAAATAAAAACTGCTACATACCTCTTTGCAGATTAAACTGCCCGCTGTCCCCTGATCTGAAGTTTACCTCTCCTCAGATGGCCGAGAAACAGCAATATGATCTTAACAACTCCGGCTAAAATCATAGTAAAAACTCTGGTAGATTCTTCTTCAAACTCCACCAGAGAAGGAATAACACACTCCGGTGCTATTAAAAAATAACAAACTTTTGATTGAAGAAATAAAACTAAATAAAATCACCATAGTCCTCTCACACATCCTATCTAGTCGTTGGGTGCAAGAGAATGACTGGGGGTGACGTAGAGGGGAGGAGCTATATGCAGCTCTGCTGGGTGAATCCTCTTGCACTTCCTGTTGGGGAGGAGTAATATCCCAGAAGTAATGATGACCCGTGGACTGATCACACTTAACAGAAGAAAGCTACAATTTAAAGGGGTGATTAATTGATGCAATTGGGTTGTAGAGTAGTTTTAAAAAATCAATCTAACATTTTTATTTAATACAAAGTAATATCATTCTGAAACAAAATATTGGGGGAAGAAGTGTCCCAGTAATGCCCTATGAGAAAAATGGGATGTGCGCATTATAATGAGTCAATGGAAAATAGGGCTGGTCTCCAAATTTTCCAGGGCTGCTTTTTATTCCCAGTCCGGCCCTGTTGATATAGACTTCAAAGCATTTAATATAAAATATATCAATTCATTTCTATTGCTGTAGTAACCTCGAAGTTATTTTAGAATTGCTTAACAAAAACAAAAGAATTATCTTATTAAAAATAATTTTATCACAGCAGAAGTAAATGTAAATGCGGTGACAACAATAAAGAAGATATTAGGAGTGTAACAATTGATAACATGTTGCAAAGGGTTAGAAGCTAATATGACGGACTGGGGTAGGTACAGAATAATAAAGACATGTTGCAAAGGGTTAGAAGCTAATATGACGGACTGGGGTAGGTACAGAATAATAAAGACATTGTATTTCTACTATTTATTTACCAACAATTTAAAGTTAATGCTAAAATCATTCCATTTTCATAAGCCTCAATTTGCTGTCATATCTATCAGTATGGTGAGCTATCTGCACACCTTTTTAATACATTGTATTTGCTGGTAAAGATGATTCACTTACCATTGATGGATGTAAGGCAGTCAAAGATTTATGTAGCCACCTGAGTTTATTATTCATGTTGTCACAAGGGTACAAAATCAGTCTGTCTCCCTCATTAGCAGGTGCCATGCAGAGATTATTTTGTTTTATCAACCTTAGCCAGGTAAAGGCAAATTGTTGGCTCTAAAAATGGTTAACATTTAAATAGTTTATATATTGCAGTGAGTGACTTTAAAATAGAATAATGACAGTGATAATTATAGCATGCATAAAAAGCTAGAAATTTAAGAAGTTTTTTTATCATAAAAAGCTTTAAAAAGGTAAAATTATTCTCTTTTGCAAGCATACCTTATATATAAAAAATTATCGGCTAGATTACGAGTCTTGCGTTATGAGTAAAAAAGCAGCGTTAAGCCTCATAACGCTGCTTTTTTACTACCGCTGGTATTACGAGTCTTGCAGATTTAGGGGCACCACACACTTTTTTGGCCTTACCGCAAATCAACTTACGCAAATTGCGTATAGTCTATTTTCAATGGGACTTCCATAGCGCTGGTATTACGAGCTTGTCCTGGGAGGCCAAAAAGTGAGCGGTACACCCTATCCAGTCAAGATTCGTACCGCATTCTAAAGTCAGTAGTTATGAGTTTTACACTACAACGATGTAGCATAAAACTCATAACTAAACTGTCACAAAGTACACTAACACCCATAAACTACCTATTAACCCCTAAACCGAGGCCCTCCCACATCGCAAACACTATAATAAAATTATTAACCCCTAATCTGCCGCTCCTGACATTGTCGCCACTAGAATAAACATATTAACCCCTAAACCGCCATACTCCCGTCTTGCAAACATTAGTTAAATATTATTAACCCCTAATCTGCTGTCCCTAACATCGCTGCCACCTATCTACATTTATTAACCCCTGATTTGCCACCCCCAACGTCGCCGCCACTATACTAAATTTATTGACCCCTAAATCTAAGTCTATCCCTACCACCCCCTAGCTTAAATATTATTAAAATAAATCTAAAGAAAACCTACTATTAATAACAAAATAATTCCTATTTAAAACTAAATACTTACCTATAAAGCTTTGGTTTTATTTTTATTTTACAGGCAACTTTGTATTTATTTTAACTAGGTAGAATAGTTACAAAATAGTTATTAACTATTTATTTACTAACTACCTAGCTAAAATAAATACAAATTTACCTGTAAAATAAAACCTAACCTGAGTTACACTAACACCTAACCTAACCCTACAATTAAATAAATTCCCTAAATTAAATACAATTAAATAAATTAAATACTAATACCAAAATTCCAAAAACAAACACTAAATTACACAAAATAAAAAAAGAAATTATCAGATATTTAAACTAATTACACCTAATCTAATAGCCCTATCAAAATAAAAAAGCCCCCCCCCCAAAATAAAAAATAAACCCTAGCCTAAACTAAACTAACAATAGCCCTTAAAAGGGCCTTTTGCGGGGCATTGCCCCAAAGAAATCAGCTCTTTACCTGAGAAAAAAAATTCAAACAACCCCCCCAAGAGTAAAACCCACCACCCACACAACGAACACCCCAAATAAAACCCTAACTAAAAAAACCTAAGCTCCCCATTGCCCTGAAAAGGGCATTTGGATGGGCATTGCCCTTAAAAGGGCATTTAGCTCTATTGCGGCCCAAAGCCCTAACCTAAAAATAAAACCTACCCAATAAACCCTTAAAAAAACCTAACACTAACGTCTGAAGATCCACTTACAGATTTGAAGATCCGACATCCATCCTTAATGAAACCGGGAGAAGTGGTCCTCCAGACAGGCAGAAGTCTTCATCCAGACGGCATCTTCTATCTTCATCCATCCGCCGCGGAGCGGGTCCATCTTCAAGACATCCGGCGCAGAACATCCTCTTCAATCGACGTCTTCTTCCAGAATGAATATCTCTTTTAGTGACGTCATCCAAGATGGCGTCCCTTAGATTCTGATTGGCTGATAGAATGCTATCAGCCAATCGGAATTAAGGTTGAAAAAATCCTATTGGCTGATGCAATTAGCCAATAGGATTGAGCTGGCATTCTATTGGCTGTTCCAATCAGCCAATAGAATGCCAGCTCAATCCTATTGGCTGATTTGATCAGCCAATAGGATTGAAGTTCAATCCTATTGGCTGATTTCATCAGCCAAAAGGATTTTTTCAACCTTAATTCCGATTGGCTGATAGAATTCTATCAGCCAATCAGAATCTAAGGGACGCCATCTTGGATGATGTCACTTAAAGAGATATTCATTCTGGAAGAAGACGTCGATTGAAGAGGATGCTCCGCATCGGATGTCTTGAAGATGGACCCGCTCCGCGCCAGATGGATGAAGATAGAAGATGCTGTCTGGATGAAGACTTCTGCCCGTCTGGAGGACCACTTCTCCCGGCTTGGATGAAGACTTCTCCCGGCTTCATTCAGGATGGACGTCGGATCTTTAAAACTGTAAGTGGATCTTCAGGGGTTAGTGTTAGTTTTTTTTTTTAAGGGTTTATTGGGTGGGTTTTATTGTTAGGTTAGTGCTTTGGGCCGCAATAGAGCTAAATACCCATTTAAGGGCAATGCCCATCCAAATGCCCTTTTCAGGGCAATGGGGAGCTTAGGTTTTTTTAGTTAGGGTTTTATTTGGGGGGTTGGTTGTGTGGGTGGTGGGTTTTACTGTTAGGGGGGTTGTTTGTTTTTTTTTTCAGGTAAAAGAGCTGATTTCTTTGGGGCAATGCCCCGCAAAAGGCCCTTTTAAGGGCTATTGGTAGTTTAGTTTAGGCTAGGTTTTTATTTTTATTTTGGGGGGGCATTTTTTATTTTGATAAGGCTATTAGATTAGGTGTAATTAGTTTAAATATCTTGTAATTTGTTTTTTATTTTCTGTAATTTAGTGGGTTTTTTGTTGTAATTTAGCTAATTGTATTTAATTTATTTAATTGTATTTACTTTAGGTAATTTATTTAATTTTAGTGTAGTGTTAGGTGTTAGTGTAACTTATGTTAGGTTTTATTTTACAGGTAAATTTGTATTTATTTTAGCTAGGTAGTTAGTAAATAGTTAATAACTATTTAGTAACTATTCTACCTAGTTAAAATAAAAACAAACTTGCCTGTAAAATAAAAATAAAACCTAAGCTAGATACAATGTAACTATTAGTTATATTGTAGCTAGCTTAGGGTTTATTTTACAGGTAAGTATTTATTTTTAAATAGGAATTATTTAGTTATTAATAGTAGGTTTGATTTAATTATATTAAAGTTAGGGTTAGATTTAGGGGTTAATAAATTTAGTATAGTGGTGGCGATGTTGGGGGCGGCAGATTAGGGGTTAATAAATGTAGGTAGGTGGCGGCGATGTTAGGGACAGCAGATTAGGGGTTAATAATATTTAACTAATGTTTGCAAGGCGGGAGTACGAGGGTTTAGGGGTTAATATGTTTATTATAGTGGCGGCGATGTCCGGAGCGGCAGATTAGGGGTTAATAAGTATAATGCAGGTGTCAGCGATGTTGGGGGTGGCAGATTAGGGGTTAATAAGTGTAATATTAGTGGTGTTTAGACTCGGGGTTCATGTTAGGTGTAAACATAAATTTAGTTTCCCCATAGGAATCAATGGGGCTGCGTTACTGAGCTTTACGCTGCTTTATTGCAGGTGTTAGACTTTTTCTCAGCCGGCTCTCCCCATTGATGTCTATGGGGAAATTGTGCATGAGCACGTACAACCAGCTCACCGCTGACTTAAGCAGCGCTGGTATTGGAGTGCGGCATGGAGCTCAATTTTACTCTACGCTCACTTCTTGCCTTTTAACGCCGGGTTTGTAAAAATCTGTAATACCAGCGCTGTAGGAAAGTGAGCGGTGAGAATAACGTGCAAGATAGCAACGCACCACTCATAACGCAAAACTCGTAATCTAGCCTTATGTTTATGGCCCATATGTAGTTGGGGTGCTCTGCTATTCAAAATTTTTGGAGAACAGTTATAGCAGAAATTAAACATATATTTGAGATACATTAGATCCACTGACTTGGCTATAAAACAAACCAACAAATATAAATTACAAACCATACTCAAAACTCAATAACATAATGAGAAACAGTGTAAAATGTTCAATTGCAATAAAACTGCAAAGATGTGCTTAATTTATTATTGTGGGTAAAAAGGGTTTCAAAGTTTCTAGAACTGGAAGAAGCATACTACATCAAAACTGACAAAATGTGAATAAACAATTAATTGAGTTATTTTTGCTGAAAACCATGGAAGGACGAGATTACCCATCTTTTTATGTTAACTAAATATTTAGGCATTGTTTCCTGGCATTATAAGAACTTGTGTTTTCTTGTAAAAAACTGAAATGGATTTGTATTGTTTGTTAAGTGGAGCTGTGACTACTGTTCTGTATTTTATATTTTGTATTTAAAATGATGAAGAAAGCGAATTAAAAAA
The DNA here is from genome assembly GCF_027579735.1 of Bombina bombina. Taxonomy (NCBI): domain Eukaryota; kingdom Metazoa; phylum Chordata; class Amphibia; order Anura; family Bombinatoridae; genus Bombina; species Bombina bombina. Next base: position 410,997,606 of record NC_069499.1, on the reverse strand, counting down.
AATCACATGAAATGGCACAAGGCAAGGTTGTCCTCAGCTGCTATAAATCCTTACAGCTGAGCCATTAGCTAACCCAGTTAGATAATTCACAAAATATTAAAAGCTTTTGGATATGTTAAAAAATAAAATAGTTTAACCAAATTATAAAAATTAGCTATATCTGCTAACCATATATTTGCCATTATTAAATTTATCTTAAATCAATGATTTGTATATTATGTATTATGCATATGCTCAGAAATAATTTAATAAGGGTACAATTAAACAAAAAGCGTGTTCCCTTTCAGTTCACAGTGATCCAGAATAACTGTCTCCAAGTGTTGTACAATATGTAGTGACCTATATGCAAGGCTCTCAAAGATGAAACTAAATTATATTATTATGCAGCTACTAATACAAAGTGCAGTTTAGGGCAGTGGCGCCAGGGACCCGAGTAATATTTATACACCAAAAACATTTCGCTCCTAAACTTATCGGCTGGGTTTTTAACAAAGTTGTCAAGCCCTGGTTTAGGGTTTCAAAATATTAATCAGTAATTTGCTTTGTCTTTAATAGATCATATTTTGATAACAATTTGGTAAAAATGACCACCAATGGCTCTATTTCAGTCTTTTAGAATAGCTCTTGTAATGTTTTTGATTTTGAAAACAAGTTTGTACTACAAAAGGCCATTCAAATTCCCATGAAAACCTGGCTTTTGTGTGACTTTCTGACATTAGTTCTGAATTCAAATATCTGACAGATGTTTGCAGCACAGACAAGTGATATGCCAATCCATCACTTTTTCACCCCAGTTTTTGCATGATATTTGGGTTTATTGAAACCCTTTTTTCACATAGCATATACTTTCTTTTTACCTGCCAATATTGTGCACACAGAGAACACATTTAAATAAACATAATAAATTACTTCATTGTGTATTATATATCATTTTAAAAGGTATGTATGTGCATTTATTTATTTATTTTTACATCATTGTGCATGGTCCAATACTATCTGTCACAGCCCCACAAGGTGGTTTCTAAAGGAAGGCTAAGGACTAGTAGTGAAGTGGTTGCTAGGAGACACATGCACTAGCTGCAGTCAGTTTTTTGCTCATGCTCCGTAGAAGACCGAAAACACCAAAGGCAGTGATCAGTAATTAATTCCAAAAAACAATTTGCCTATGAGTTTTCCCTTTTGTTGCAAATTTGGATTAGTATTAAAAAAACAAACAAAAAAAAAACAGATTTCAACTAATCGTTCAATGGAAAGTGATAAAATGCCCCTATATCCTTTCCTTTATGCTTTGTTTATGATTCTAGAAGTACATTTTTTTGTGGGGAGCACTACACAATATCAGGATATTAAACCGTTAAAATTAGGCAGTGGCGTATTACTGTATATACCAAGTTACAAACATAGGTTGTATAGGCCCATGGCCATGGATCCCCCTTAAAAGCATAGTGCAGAAGCTGGAGTAAAAGTGTGAAATGCAGACTCTAAATTCTCCCCATTTATGCAGGGCAGCCCCAGATTCTAAGCTCTGTCCAACTGCCCTGATGCATAATTTCCACAGCTGTTTTTACAGGTGTGACGTGAGAGACAGAGAGCTCTAAAGAGGGGGTATAGAGAGAGCAGAAGAGAGGGGGGATAGAGCAAGAGAGGGGAGAGAGAGAGCAAAAGAGGGGGAGAGAGAGAGCAAAAGAGGTGGAGAAAGAGAGAGTAAAAGAGAGGGGGAGAGAGCAAACGAGAGGGTGGAGAGAGAGCAAACGTGAGGGTGGAGAGAGAGCAAAAGAAAGGGGAGAGAGTAAAAGAGAGAGGGGAGAGAGTAAAAGAGAGAGGGGAGAGAGTAAAAGAGAGAGGGGAGAGAGTAAAAGAGAGAGGGGAGAGCGCGCAAAAGAGAGGGTAGAGAGACAGCAAAAGTGAAAGTGGAGAGAGTTAAAGAGAGGGAGAGATACAGCAAAAGAGAGAGGGGAGAGAGAATAAAAGAGAGGGGGGAGAGAGCAAAAGAGAAAGTGGAGAGAGCAAAAGAGAAAGTGGAGAGAGAGCAAAAGAGAAAGTGGAGAGAGAGCAAAAGAGAAAGTGGAGAGAGAGCAAAAGAGAGGGGGAGATAGAGAGTGCAAAAGAGAGGGAGAGAGAGCAAAAGAGAGGGAGAGAGAGGAGAGAGCAAAAGAGAGAGAGGGAGAGCAAAAGGGAGAGAGAGAGAGAGAAAAAGGGAGAGAGAGAGAGAGAGAGAGAGAGAGAGAGAGAGAGAGAGAGCAAAAGAGTGGAGAGAGAGAAAAAGAGAGAAAGGGAGAGCAAAAGAGAGGGGGTAGAGAGAGAGAGCAAAAGAGAGGGAGAGAGACAGCAAAAGAGGGGGAGAGAGACAGCAAAAGAGGGGGAGAGAGACAGCAAAAGAGGGGGAGAGACAGCAAAAGAGGGAGAGAGAGACAGCAAAAGAGGGGGGGAGAGAGAGAGAGAGAAAGAGAGGGGGAGAGAGCAAACGAGAGGGTGGAGAGAGAGCAAAAGTGAGGGTGGAGAGAGAGCAAAAGAAAGGGGAGAGAGTAAAAGAGAGAGGGGAGAGAGTAAAAGAGAGAGGGGAGAGAGTAAAAGAGAGAGGGTAGAGAGACAGCAAAAGAGAGGGGGAGAGAGTTAAAGAGAGGGAGAGATACAGCAAAAGAGAGAGGGGAGAGAGAGCAAAAGAGAGGGGGGAGAGAGCAAAAGAGAAAGTGAAGAGAGAGCAAAAGAGAGGGGGGAGAGAGCAAAAGAGAGGGGGAGATAGAGAGTGCAAAAGAGAGGGAGAGAGAGCAAAAGAGAGGGAGAGAGAGGAGAGAGCAAAAGAGAGGGAGAGAGACAGCAAAAGAGGGGGAGAGAGACAGCAAAAGAGGGGGAGAGCAAAAGAGAGGGGGGGGGGAGAGAGAGAGCAAAAGAGAGGGGAAAGAGAGAGATAGCAAAAGAGAGGAAGAGAGACAGCAAAAGAGAGGGAGAAAGAGAGAGCAAAAGAGAGGGGGAAGAGAGAGAGAGCAAAAGAGAGGGGGAAGAGAGAGAGAGCAAAAGAGAGGGGGAAGAGAGACAGCAAAAGAGAAAGTGGAGAGAGTTAAAGAGAGAGGGGGGAGAGAGAACAAAAGAGAGGGGGGAGAGAGCAAAAGAGAAAGTGGAGAGAGCAAAAGAGAAAGTGGAGAGAGAGCAAAAGATAAAGTGGAGAGAGAGCAAAAGAGAGGGGGAGATAGAGAGTGCAAAAGAGAGGGGGAAGAGAGACAGCAAAAGAGAAAGTGGAGAGAGTTAAAGAGAGGGGGGAGAGAGAACAAAAGAGAGGGGGGAGAGAGCAAAAGAGAAAGTGGAGAGAGCAAAAGAGAAAGTGGAGAGAGAGCAAAAGATAAAGTGGAGAGAGAGCAAAAGAGAGGGGGAGATAGAGAGAGCAAAAGAGAGGGAGAGAGAGCAAAAGAGAGGGAGAGAGAGGAGAGAGCAAAAGAGAGAGAGGGAGAGCAAAAGGGAGAGAGAGAGAGAGAAAAAGGGAGAGAGAGAGAGAGCAAAAGAGTGGAGAGAGAGAAAAAGAGAGAAAGGGAGAGCAAAAGAGAGGGGGTAGAGAGAGAGAGCAAAAGAGAGGGAGAGAGACAGCAAAAGAGGGGGAGAGAGACAGCAAAAGAGGGAGAGAGAGACAGCAAAAGAGGGGGAGAGAGAGAGAGAGAGAGAGAGAGAAAGAGAGGGGGAGAGAGCAAACGAGAGGGTGGAGAGAGAGCAAAAGTGAGGGTGGAGAGAGAGCAAAAGAAAGGGGAGAGAGTAAAAGAGAGAGGGGAGAGAGTAAAAGAGAGAGGGGAGAGAGTAAAAGAGAGAGGGTAGAGAGACAGCAAAAGAGAGGGGGAGAGAGTTAAAGAGAGGGAGAGATACAGCAAAAGAGAGAGGGGAGAGAGAGCAAAAGAGAGGGGGGAGAGAGAGCAAAAGAGAGGGGGGAGAGAGCAAAAGAGAAAGTGAAGAGAGAGCAAAAGAGAGCAAAAGAGAGGGGGAGATAGAGAGTGCAAAAGAGAGGGAGAGAGAGGAGAGAGCAAAAGAGAGGGAGAGAGACAGAAAAAGAGGGGGAGAGAGAGAGAGAGAGAGAGAGAGAAAAAGAGAGAGGGAGAGCAAAAGAGAGGGGGTGGGGGAGAGAGAGAGAGAGAGAGAGAGAGCAAAAGAGAGGGGAAAGAGAGAGATAGCAAAAGAGAGGAAGAGAGACAGCAAAAGAGAGGGAGAAAGAGAGAGCAAAAAAGGGGGAAGAGAGACAGCAAAAGAGTGGCGAGAGAAAGAGAGAAAAAGAGAGAAAGGGAGAGCAAAAGAGAGGGGGTAGAGAGAGAGAGCAAAAGAGAGGGAGAGAGACAGCAAAAGAGGGGGAGAGAGACAGCAAAAGAGGGGGAGACAGACAGCAAAAGAGGGGGAGAGAGAGAGAGAGAGAGAGAGAGAGAGAGAGAAAAAGAGAGAGGGAGAGCAAAAGAGAGGGGGGGGAGAGAGAGAGAGCAAAAGAGAGGGGAAAGAGAGAGATAGCAAAAGAGAGGAAGAGAGACAGCAAAAGAGAGGGAGAAAGAGAGAGCAAAAGAGAGGGGGAGGGGGAAGAGAGAGAGAGCAAAAGAGAGGGGGAAGAGAGAGAGAGCAAAAGAGAGGGGGAAGAGAGACAGCAAAAGAGGGGGGGAGAGAGAGCAAAAGAGAGGGGGGAGAGAGAGAGCAAAAGAGAGGGGGGAGAGAGAGAGAGAGAGCAAAAGAGAGGGGAGGAGAGAGCAAAATAGAGGGGGGATAGAGAGAGAGCAAAATAGAGGGGGGATAGAGAGAAAGCAAGGGGTTGGACTGCTGTACTGCAAAAAATGGACTAAACAGGCTTTAGGACTAGTAATATTATAAAGGATAAAAAAAAGTATTGTAAAGGCTTTCTTATTCTTTTGGAGCACTATATTGTGCATATAAAAAATATACTTTTAATAAAAACTTACAGGTTTACTTCCATCGCATGACTCCAGAATCACAGTAGAATTTTGTAAAGAAAGACATTTTCCCAATTCAATATTTGTTATCTAAAACATAAAAATAATTGAATTAAACTTTTAACCATGGTAATTCAATACTTTTGGTTTCATATTCTACAACAGCATTAATCAAATTAGCACCCCATGTTGCAAATGAAGTATGAGTAGATAGGTCAGTTATCTATAAATGTGCGTCCAGAGCATGGGGAGAGGGTACATTGAAGCCCCTAAGTCTTAGGTTGGAAACCAATGCTCTAGATGTCTTTACTAAGCCTTGCTACAATTCCCAATCTATCTGGAGCAGTAAGACTAAGGTCTACTATCCATTGCTGTTGTAAACTGTGTAAACATGGTCATAACATAAAACATATTTCTAGACTTTAAAAAAGGACAGTAAAGTAAAAATTAAACTTTAATGATTCAGATAGAATGTGAAATTTTAAACAATTTTCAAATCTACTTGTATTACGAAATTGCTTTGTTCTCTTGGTATCTTTTGTTGAAAAGCATATGTACATATGCTCATCAGCAATGCTGTGGCTGATTGGTGGTTACACCAAATGGCTCATCAGAAGTTTTCAGACAGCTCTCAATAGTGCATTGCTTCTCCTGCAACAAAGGATTTTAAGATAATTAAGAAAATGTGATAATAGAGCATACAATTTGAAACAATTTAGAGTTTACAACAGCAATGGAAACTAAATCAGGATCAAAAGCAGTTCACATAAACGAATAAAGTCAACTCTAGACTTGCAATGCACTACTGGTCTAGAGCTGAACACAAGTAGAGAGCCAACTGGTCTAGAGCTGAACACAAGTAGAGAGCCAACTGGTCTAGAGCTGAACACAAGTAGAGAGCCAACTGGTCTAGAGCTGAACACAAGTAGAGAGCCAACTGGTCTAGAGCTGAACACAAGTAGAGAGCCAACTGGTCTAGAGCTGAACACAAGTAGAGAGCCAACTGGTCTAGAGCTGAACACAAGTAGAGAGCCAACTGGTCTAAAGCTGAACACAAGTAGAGAGCCAACTGGTCTAGAGCTGAACACAAGTAGAGAGCCAACTGGTCTAGAGCTGAACACAAGTAGAGAGCCAACCAGGGGTGGGATTTGTTCCACAAGTGTACTGCCACATTTTCCTTCTTATCTACATTTTCCCAGGTATTTAACCATTTCCTAGCTAGATTGCTATTCTCTTTCTTTTTCAGATGTATTCCTTAAATATATTTGTGGTCATAATCAGACTTAATTGAACCACATAATCCATACATTCATATTACTGATAAAAAGTGTGGTCTGGAATAAACAGAGGTTTCCTTGTTTAGATTAAAATTATTGAATTATTTATAAATGTTGAATATAAAAGTTTCTGGGGGAAAAAAACAGAGAAAGAAATAGCTAATAATTAAATGAATGCACTGCCGAATCAACAGAGGCAGTTCAATGAATCAGCTATAATGAGAAGAAATGAATTACAGGGAGAGGATGAACAACTGTTATTTGGCGCACTCTAGTGGATTGTATTAAGAAACACAGTATAAAAAAAGTTGAAACTGGTTATTTTGTACAAAACTGTACTGCCAATTGCATGTCATTGTAGAACTGCCACAGTTCATTATAACATGTAACATATTGCTCTCTTCATATTAAACATTAGTTATCCAAATACAACCCTGCATTAGTGAATAAGAAATCCATTGCAGTTTTCTATTGTCCTGTCCTCAGCCTCCCCATACAGCAGGTGTTGTGTGTAACTGTATTGTGTCTTTGAAAGCAGCTTATTTTCTTATGTATATAAATAGGCTGCCACCTTTGTTCTGTAGCTTGCTTTGGACAAATTTACCATTTTTAAAGGGACAGGAAACCCAAAATGTTTATCAGATCAGATAGATCACACAATTATAAACTTTCCAAGTTACTTTTATTATCAAATGTTATTTGATCTCTTGTTATCCTTTATTGAAAGAGCAGTGATGCACTACTGGGAGATAGCTGAACACATCTTGTGAGCCAATCACAAGAGGCATATATGTGCAGGCACCAATCAGCAACTAGCTCCAAGTAATGCATTGCTGCTCCTAAGCATACCTAGGTATTCTTTCAGCAAAAAATAACAAGAGAATGAAGAACATTTGATAATAGAAGTAAATTGGAAAGTTGTTTACAATTGTATGCTCTATATGAATCATAATTTTTTTGGAGTGTTTCACGTCCCTCTAAATTCCAAACATAAATGTTAATACAAACATTAAAAATAACAAGGTGTTGATTTCTGAAATATTAGCCAGTGCCACACATCTCTTTATATTACCGCAGTTGTTAATACACAGCATCTCTTTAGTCACCATGTGTATAAATAAATTAGAGCTGCGACTAACGATTATTTTCATAATTGATTAATCGGCCGATTATTTTTTCGATTAATCGGATAAAAACAGAATTTATGCTTACCTGATAAATTACTTTCTCCAACGGTGTGTCCGGTCCACGGCGTCATCCATTACTTGTGGGCTATTCTCCTCCCCCACAGGGAAAGGCAAGGAGAGCACACAGCAAGAGCTGTCCATATAGTCCCTCCCAGGCTCCGCCCCCCCCAGTCATTCGACCGACGGTTAGGAGAAAAAAGGAGAAACTATAGCGTGCCGTGGTGACTGTAGTGTATAGAGAAAGACATTTTTCAAACCTGATTAAAAAACCAGGGCGGGCCGTGGACCGGAAACACCGTTGGAGAAAGTAATTTATCAGGTAAGCATAAATTCTGTTTTCTCCAACATTGGTGTGTCCGGTCCACGGCGTCATCCATTACTTGTGGGAACCAATACCAAAGCTTTAGGACACGGATGAAGGGAGGGAGCAAATCAGGTTACCTAAACAGAAGGCACCACGGCTTGCAAAACCTTTCTCCCAAAAATAGCCTCCGAAGAAGCAAGAGTATCAAATTTGTAGAATTTGGCAAAAGCGTCCAGAGACGACCAAGTCGCTGCCTTACATATCTGATCAACAGAAGCCTCGTTCTTGAAGGCCCATGTGGAAGCCACAGCCCTAGTAGAGTGAGCTGTGATTCGTTCAGGAGGCTGCCGTCCGGCAGTCTCATAAGCCAATCGGATAATGCTTTTCAGCCAGAAAGAAAGAAAGAGAGGTAGCAGTAGCTTTTTGTCCTCTCCTCTTACCAGAATAAACGACAAACAAAGAAGAAGTTTGTCTGAAATCCTTTTGTTACTTCTAAATAAAACTTTAAAGCACGGACTACATCTAAATTGTGTAACAAACGTTCCTTCTTTGAAACTGGGTTCGGACACAAAGAAGGGACAACTATTTCCTGGTTAATATTCTTGTTGAAAACAACTTTTGGAAGAAAACCAAGCTTGGTACGTAAAACAACCTTATCTGAATGTTACACCAGATAGGGTGGATCACACTGCAAAGCAGATAATTCAGAAACTCTTCTAGCAAAAGAAATAGCAACCAAAAACAGAACTTTCCAAGATAGTAACTTGATATCTATGGAAAGTAAGGATTCAAATGGAACCCCTTGAAGAACTGAAAAAAATAAATTTAGACTCCAGCAGGAGTCAAAGGTCTGTAAACAGGCTTGATTCTGACCAAAGCCTGTACAAAAGCTTGTACATCTGGCACAGCTGCCAGTCGTTTGCGTAACAAGACAGATAAAGCAGAAATCTGTCCCTTTAGAGAACTCGCTGACAATCCCTTATCCAAACCTTCTTGGAGAAAGGAGAGGATCCCGGGAATTTTAATCCATGAGAATCCCTTGGATTCACACCAACAGATATATCTTTTCCATATTTTATGGTAAATCCTTCTAGTCACAGGTTTTCTGGCTTGGACCAGAGTATCTATCACTGAATCTGAAAACCCGCGCTTGGATAAAATCAAGCGTTTAATTTCCAAGCAGTCAGCTGGAGAGAAACTAGATTTGGATGGTCGAATAGACCTTGTACTAGAAGATCCTGTCTCAAAGGTAGCTTCCCTGGTGGAGCCGATGACATATTCACCAGGTCTGAATATCAAGTCCTGCGTGGCCATGCAGGAGCTATCTGAATCACCGAGGCCTTCTCCTGTTTGATCCTGGCTACAAGCCTGGGAAGGAGAGGGAACGGTGGAAACGCATAAGCTAGGTTGAACGACCAAGGCGTCGCTAATGCATCCACTAGAGTCGCCTTGGGATCCCTGGATCTGGACCCGTAGCAAGGAACCTTGAAGTTCTGACGAGACGCCATCAGATCCATGTCTGGAATGCCCCATAATTGAGTCAACTGGGCAAAAACCTCCGGGTGGAGTTCCCACTCCCCCGGATGGAAAGTCTGACGACTCAGATAATCCGCCTCCCAGTTGTCTACTCCTGGGATGTGAATTGCAGATAGATGGCAGGAGTGATCCTCCGCCCATTTGATGATCTTGGATACCTCTCATCGTCAAGGAACTCTTTGTTCCTCCCTGATGGTTGATGTAAGCTACAGTCGTCATGTTGTCTGACTGGAATCTTATGAATCCGGCCTTCGCTAGTTGAGGCCAAGCCCGGAGAGCATTGAATATCGCTCTCAGTTCCAGGAAGTTTATCGGGAGAAGAGACTCTTCCCGTGACCATAGACGCTCAGCTTTCAGGGAATCCCAGACCGCGCCCCAGCCTAATAGACTGGCGTCGGTCGTGACAATGACCCACTCTGATCTGCGGAACTCAGTCCCTGAGACAGGTGATCCTGTGACAACCACCAACGGAGTGAGTCTCTGGTCATCTGGTCTACTTGAATCTTTGGAGACAAGTCTGTATAGTCCCCATTCCACTGCTTGAGCATGCACAGTTGTAATGGTCTTAGATGAATTTGAGCAAAAGGAACTATGTCCATTGCTGCAACCATCAACCCTACTACTTCCATGCACTGAGCTATGGAAGGCTGCAGAATAGAGTGAAGAACTTGACAAGCGTTTAGAGCTTTGACTTTCTGACCTTTGTCAGGAAGATCTTCATTTTTAAAGAATCTATTATCGTTCCCAAGAAGGGAACTCTTGTCGACGGAGACAGGGAACTCTTTTCTACGTTCACCTTCCACCCGTGAGATCTGAGAAGGCTAGAACCATGTCTGTATGAGCCTTTGCTTTGGAACGAGACAACGTTTGGATTAGAATGTCGTCCAGATAAGGTGCCACTGCAATACCCCTTGGTCTTAGAACCGCTAGTAGGGACCCTAGCACCTTTGTGAAAATCCTTGGATGATCTTTGTGGATAGGAATATGTAGATACGCATCCTTTAAATCCACAGTAGTCATAAATTGACCTTCCTGGATTGTAGGTAAAATTGTTCGAATGGTTTCCATTTTGAACGATGGAACTCTGAGAAATTTGTTTAGAATTTTGAAATCCAGAATTGGTCTGAAAGTTCCCTCTTTTTTGGGAACTACAAACAGATTTGAGTAAAACCCCTGACCTTTTTCCACAGTTGGAACTGGGTGTATCACTCCCATCTTTAACAGGTCTTCTACACAATGTAAGAATGCCTGTCTCTTTATTTGGTTTGAAGATAAGTGAGAAATGTGGAACCTTCCCCTTGAGGGTAGTTCCTTGAATTCCAGAAGAAAACCCTGAGAGACTATTTCTAGTGCCCAGGGATCTAAACATCTCTTGCCCAAGCCTGAGCAAAGAGATAGAGTCTGCCCCCTACAAGATCCGGTCCCGGATCGGGGGCTACCCCTTCATGCTGTTTTGGTAGCAGCAGCAGGCTTCTTGGCCTGTTTACCCTTGTTCCAGCCTTGCATTGATTTCCAAGCTGGTTTAGTCTGGGAAGCGTTACCCTCTTGTCTAGAGGCTGCCGAGTTGGAAGCCGGTCCATTCCTGAAATTTGCGAAAGGAATGAAAATTGGACTTATTCTTAGCCTTGAAAGGTTTATCTTGTGGGAGGGCATGGCCCTTTCCCCCAGAGATGTCTGAAATAATCTCTTTCAATTCTGGCCCAAAAAGGGTCTTACCCTTGAAAGGGATATTAAGCAATTTTGTCTTGGAAGATACATCCGCCGACCAAGACTTTAGCCAGAGCGCTCTGCGCGCCACAATTGTAAACCCTGAATTTTTAGCCGCTAACCTCGCTAACTGCAAAACGGCGTCCAAAATAAAGGAATTAGCTAACTTAAGTGTGTGAATTCTGTCCATGACTTCCTCATACGGAGTCTCCCTACTGAGCGACTTTTCCAGTTTCTCGAACCAGAACCACGCCGCTGTAGTGACAGGAATAATGCACGAAATAGGTTGAAGGAGTTAACCTTGCTGTACAAAAATCTTTTTAAGCAAACCCTCCAATTTTTTATCCATAGGATCTTTGAAAGCACAATTGTCCTCAATAGGAATGGTCGTGCGCTTGGCTAGAGTAGAAACCGCCCCCTCGACCTTAGGGAATATTTGCCATGTGTCCTTCCTGGGGTCGACCATAGGGAACAATTTCTTAAATATAGGAGGAGGGACAAAAGGTATGCCTGGCTTCTCCCACTCCTTATACACTATGTCCGCCACCCGTTTAGGTATCGGAAAAACATCAGGGTGCACCGGGACCTCAAGGAACTTGTCCATCTTGCACAATTTTTCTGGGATGACCAGATTGTCACAATCATCCAGAGTAGATAGCACCTCCTTAAGTAATGCGCGGAGATGCTCTAATTTAAATTTAAATGTCACAACATCAGGTTCTGCCTGCTGAGAAATTCTTCCTATCAGAAATTTCCCCATCTGACAAACCCTCCCTCACTGCCACTTCAGATTGGTGTGAGGGTATGACAGAAAAGTTATCATCAGCGCCCTCCTGCTCTACAGTGTTTAAAACAGAGCAATCGCGCTTTCTCTGAAATGCTGGCATTTTGGATAAAATATTAGCTATGGAGTTATCCATTACTGCTGTCAATCGCTGCATAGTAACAAGCATTGGCGCGCTAGAAGTACTAGGGGTCGCCTGCGCGGGCATAACTGGTATAGACACAGAAGGAGATGATGTAGAACTATGTCTACTTCCTTCATCTGAGGAATCATCCTGGGCAACTTTACAATTTGTGACAGTACTGTCCTTACTTTGTTTGGACGCTATGGCACAATTATCACACATATTTGAAGGGGGAACCACATTGGCTACCATACATACAGAACATGATCTATCTGAAGGTACAGACATGTTAAACAGGATTAAACTGGTTAATAAAGCACAAAAAACGTTTTAAAACAAAACCGTTACTGTCTCTTTAAATGTTAAACAGGGCACACTTTATTACTGAATATGTGAAAAACTATGAAGGAATTATCCAATCTTTACCAAATTTTCACCACAGTGTCTTAATACATTCAAAATATTGCACCCCAATTTTCAAGCTGTTAACCCTTAAAATGTTAAAACCGGAGCCGTTTACAATTTTAACCCCCTTGCAGTCCCAGCCACAGCCTTTGCTGCGACTTCACCAATCCCAGGGGGGTATAAGATACCAAATGAAGCCTTCTAGGAACGTTTTTAGTGGATTCCAGACCCTCACACATGCAGCTGCATGCAGTGGCGTAGCGTGGGGGGGGGGGCACAGGGGCGGTTGCCCCGGGCGCATAATTCTGAGGGGCGCTTCCAGCCTCAACTTAGCAAAGGGAAGAAGGGAGGCTAAAAAATCTGACAGGTGCCCAACTCTGTTCTGCAACCCGCCAGGAATGTGGTGATGTGACGTCACGGTCGCACATTCCGTCGGGTTGCAGATTTTGATGTCTCGAGAGACTGAGGAATTTGAAGTGACTGTGAAGTGTGAACTGAAGTGTTATCCGGACCATTACCTGCTACGTCACTTTGTCCATCCCATTCCTAGCGCGCAGATCAGGAGGGAAGAAGAAGAAGAGCAGCAGAGTCAGACTGTCAAGCGCGCCGCGACTAAGGTAAGGTATCAGGACCAGACTTACTTATAGCTCTTTTGCCTGATACTAGCAACGCGCAAAGTGCAGCTTAATTATGGTTATATTATTACCCAACAAGTAAGTTCCCTTCCAACAAAGGACCCAGAGCGAGCTAGAATGCCATGCATTGCCCGGGGCACTTTTTAAGGATCTCTAAGCAAAGGGAGGGGGAGGAATCCTTAAAAATTGCAATAAATATCTTTCAAATCCACCTACCCGTGGCACTGGTGGCAGCATGGCTGGGCTCTGCCTTTCTGTTAACCCCAGTTACCTAGTTAGTGGGAATGTGGGATGGTGGGGTGATCAGAGACCATACTTTCATGTTTGACCGGTTTACAACTTACGCCATCTTGTCCTTGCACAAAAAAAAGTATATTTGTGACAAAAATGAGACCTTGTTTCCTGTATTTAATTTTTCCCCTCCATGATCTTCCCAGGGAAGAAGTAGATTTAGGGATTTGCGTGCTGCCTGGCACCAGGATTGTGCTGCTCACCAGGCATTTCACTGTGTTTGTCTCCTATCATAGGAGTCCTATGAATTCACCATCTTGAATCTATTTCTTGCTGGACTCCTGAGGTGTGGACTTTTACCAATTTTTAGGGTGTGGGTGCTCATTGCCTTTTTTATATACATTAAACCCACCCTTACTGCATTTAAAGTTAAAAAAAAAAAATAACTATAATTTGTGTTGGTAAATAAATTTAACAGCACCCCCTAAATACCATACACCCTCCCCCCATATATGAATGTAATGCTGGGTTGTCTGTCCCATGACCCTTTTATATTGATTACTTACAATTGTTATATTTATTAAGGTAGAATATATACCCCACTTTTATATGTAATTGGCACCCAAAAGACAGTCTGCCCAGCAGGGACAACCTTATGTAACAGCTGGCAACCTGTGTGTCCCCTTTTCCTCTTTTTAACGACTTACCAAAAACCTATTGCACCACATATACAATATGGGGTGCTGCAATGTGGGGGTGGGTGCACCCTGTGGTCTGCAGTATTTGTACCATGAAGTTTCACAGATCAGGGCGTCACCACCAGATGGGAGTTAAGGGGGGCTTTCCTCCATGTGTAAAACTAGAATAAATCTTAAAATGTAAGATTGTATATATTTGCCCAGCTCTGGAGAGCTGCAGGCTCCTAGATTCAAAGCAAATTTGCCAATCCCATTCCCTACTGTACTGGTGGAAGAGACTCCGTCAGTGCTAATGGGTTAGGGGGGCGCAATACTTGCCTTGCCCTGGGCGCTGACAACCCACGCTATGCCACTGACTGCATGTACTGTACTCAAAAGTAACTGCGCAATAATGGCGCGAAAATGAGGCTCTGCCTACTACAGAGAAAGGCCCTTCCTGACTGGGAAGGTGCTAAAAAACGTTCCCCAATGTTATAAAAGTGTGAAATTCAACTTCAAACTGCATATAATACTTAAATAAAGCTATCGATTTAGCCCCTAAAAGTGTCTACCAGTTTATAGCCCATAATAAGCCCTTTATTCTGTTTGATTTTTGACTAAGAAAATGGCTTACCGATCCCCATGAGGGAAAAATGACAGCCTTCCAGCATTACACAGTCTTGTTAGAAAAATGGCTAGTCATACCTTGAGCAGAAAAGTCTGCAAACTGTTCCCCCCAACTGAAGTTCTCTCATCTCAACAGTCCTGTGTGGGAACAGCAATTGATTTTAGTTACTGCTGCTAAAATCATACACCTCTTTTAAACAGAACTCTTCATCTCTTTCTGTTTCAGAGTAAATAGTACATACCAGCACTATTTTAAAATAACAAACTCTTGATAGAAGAATAAAAAACTACAACTAAACACCACAAACTCCTCACCATCCCCAAGGAGATGCTACTTGTTCAGAGCGGCAAGGAGAATGACTGGGGGGGGGGCGGAGCCTGGGAGGGACTATATGGACAGCTCTTGCTGTGTGCTCTCCTTGCCTTTCCCTGTGGGGGAGGAGAATATCCCACAAGTAATGGATGACGCCGTGGACCGGACACACCAATGTTGGAGAAATATATATATATATATTTTTCATATATTTAAAATAAAATCCACATACTAAGTGTTATAAATAAAAACTTCAGACTAAAACTTTACATTAACATAACTGTTGGCCCAATCTTTTAAGCAGCAGAACACATTTTTATAATTTAAGCAAAACAAAACCACAAACTGTTTTGAAAAGAGGTAGAAAGAGGCAGACTACCACTGTTTATAACATTCTGTTATTCACTCTTTCAAAAACTTTGCATTGAAATGCAAACATGTCAACATGTCCACATGCTCCTGACTGAGGCTGGCTCTCTTTTTTGCAAGCTATTTTGCCTGCAGCAGAGAAGAGGCACTTAGATGGTGTTGAGATGCCTGAGATGCATAAGTAGGGTTTTGCCAATTTCACCAAGGTGGGCTATTTATCTTTGTTAGCTCTCCACCAATGCAAGGGGCCTCTTAATAAAGTAAGCCTGAACTTCATTCTGACATAAAAATATCTTGAATATCTATATCCAATGGTAAACAACCAGCTATAAGGTTAAGGGAAAGAATTTCTAGTCCACTCCAAAAATAACAGATATATACTTACAGAGGTTGAATTTGGTACACATTCCAATAAATACATTTTTTTTTTTAAAAAAGCAAAAGGGCTAAAGACTATATATTAGTAACAGGATACACAGCGTTACACATTTATCTATACAGTACATATAATCAGCAATAGCAAGCAATCCGCTAATAATTGTGCAAACAGGTAATAGTGACATCAATTCATATAACAAATGCAATCAATCTAGGGCTAGGTGTAAATAAGTTTGGCACTATATCATGGGCATAGTCTAAAATCACATGATTTAATATAAACAATCCAAATTAAGACTCATATTTTATTTCTGGGTTGCACATAAGCTAGGAATAGTTGTAAACTTCAAAAGAAACTTATGCTGTCCTGAAAAAGTGAAAAGTAAAATGTCTGTAGACGTCCTTTAGGCTAAAGACATAACCATAAAACACAATACCATGTGCAGGAGCTCATTAGAGTAAAGCAGCTGGTGCAACTAATTGCAAACCAACTAATTGATTATGAGATTTGATGACAACTATTTTCATAATCGATTATTATCAATTATGCCAATTAGTTGTTTCAGCTCTAAAATAAATTGTTACAAAAAGTAGAACTTACCACTCCAGTAGCTCTGACAAGGGGAGCTTCCAGATCAGGATAGACATTTTCCAGGTACCATTGAAAGCTTTTGCATTTAAGTTTGTTTCTCAGTTCTTTTTGTGCGTTGAGATCTCCAATATTGGAATGCTGCAACAGTAGATGGTATCCATGGCCATAAAATAACTCTTTATATTCATCAAGCCAAACCTCTGCCACACGGACCAGATTTCTTTCTACAGTTTTTACTCTATCCTTTGGGAAAGAATATGGATTGTCGGACCTAAATATGTGCCCCACCCTGGAGCAAGGAATGATCTCAATTTCTCCACCACACATCCAAACCTACAAAATATTAAATCACATTAGGAATTACTTTTGATGGATTGACTGTAGGATTTGTAGATTAAATGTTAAGGAAACTTGTATAAGTGATCTAAATATTTAAAACTGTCCTTAATGACATAGTAAACCAAATGGAAAAGTACTTTTGACTGGTTAGTTTGAGCATTACAATCACTTAGATGAGAAGATTACAAAGTTAGTGTAAATTTACACTACAATAAAATAATATTATTTAGATGACCTACTCAATATACAATTTTTCAATAATAGTGACAATTAAGAAATTTGAGGAGCCAGCCATGCATGTTTTTAGAGTCAGAAAAGGGGAGTGGTATATACAGAATCATAGGAAAAGTAATTGCTTAATCTGCCCTTAATCTTTATAAGCAACAATATTTTTCCAATCTCATCTCTACTCTTTCCTCTAACCCTAAACTTCTGTTCTCCACGTTCAACACTCTTCTCCGACCAGCCCCACCTCCTAACACAACCTCTCTTTCAGCTCAAGATTTTGCCAGCCACTTCAACAACAAAATTGACTCCATCAGAAGTGAAATCAGCTCTCAACATACTTACAATCTCCCACCCCCTCAAAAGCTCACGATCACCCAAAACCCAAATATCCAAAAATGCAGCTCTTTTGCCCCTGTTAATGAGGATGAAGTTTCTGCTCTTATACTATCCTCCCACCTCACTACCTGTACCCTCGACCCCATCCCCTCATAGCTACTCCCCTCCCTCTCTTCTACCCTCACCCCCATACTCACACACATTTTCAACCTCTCGCTCAGCACTGGTATATTTCCCTCATCTCTAAAACATGCACTGGTCACACCTATCCTCAAAAAACCTTCCCTCGTTCCAACCTCCCCTTCCAACTACCGCCCTATTTCCCTACTCACTCTTGCCTCAAAGCTCCTCGAAAAGCTAGTTTATGCACGTCTATCCCATTTCCTTACACTAAACTCTCTTCTTGACCCACTGAAATCTGGAATTTGTTCCCATCACTCTACAGAGACAGCAATTGTCAAAGTTACCAATGACCTGCTTACAGCAAAATCCAAAGGCCACTTCTCTCTGCTTATCCTCCTTGACCTGTCTGCAGCCTTTGACACTGTTGACCACCCTCTTCTGCTCCAAACCCTCCAATCCTTCGGCATCTGTGACACAGCTCTCTTGTGGTTCTCTTCATACCTGACTAACCGTACATTTAGTGTAGCCTTCTCCGGAGCATCCTCTTCCCCGTTAGCACTTTCTGTTGGGGTACCTCAAGGCTCTGTCCTTGGTCCCCTTCTCTTTTCAATCTACATGTCATTACTAGGTTCCTTAATAAAGTCCCATGGGTTTCAATACCACTTGTATGCCAATGACACCCAAATCTACCTCTCTGCACCAGACCTACCTCCTTCCTTACTAACCCGTGTCACTAACTGTCTTTCTCACATCTCATCTTGGATGTCCTCTCACTACCTTAAGCTAAATCTCTCCAAAACTGAACTCCTTATTTTTCCCCCTTCTTCCAATGTCTCCACCCCCAAAATTTCTATAACTGTTGATAATTCCATCATTACCCCTACCTCGCACGCCCGATGTCTTGGGGTCACACTTAACTCAGATCTTTCCTTCAATCCTCACATTCAGTCCTTGGCTAAAGCCTGCTGCTTCCACCTTAAAAACATCCTTTCCCGCCTCGACTACTGCAACTCTGTCCTCTCTGGTCTACCTAGCTGCCGCATAGCTCCTTTACAATCCATTATGAATGCCTCTGCCAGGCTCATCTTCCTTACTCGTTGCTCTTCATCTGCTGCATCTCTCTGCCAATCCCTTCACTGGCTTCCTCTTGCCTCTAGGATTAAAAATAAAATCCTCACCCTGACATATAAAGCTCTGAACTGCACTACTCCCCCCTACATCTCAGAACATGTCTCTAGATACTCTCCCTCCTGTCCCCTTCGATTAGCTCAGGATCTCCTCCTCTCCTCCTCTCTTGTTACTTCCTCACATTCCTGTTTACAGGACTTCTCCAGACTGAACCACATCTTGTGGAATTCCCTGCCTTGCTCCATAAGACTCTCCCCTAGTTTTAACAGCTTCAAGCACTCCCTAAAAACTCTACTATTCAGGGATGCATACAACCAACACTAACCTTTCCTAACTCCATTGCTTTCCCCTTGAACCCCTTAGAATGTAAGCCTATGGGCCCAGCTGTTTACAGATCGCTTCATAAGAGACAACTACAACAGTAAAACTCTTGGCAGGGCCCTCTACTCACTTGACCCCTACAAAAGCTATCCTGTACACGACTATGTTTACAGCGCTGCGGAATCTGTTGGCGCTCTACAAATACCTGATAATAATAATAATAATAATAATAATAATAAAAAGCACATTGTTGTTTTTTGCTTCATAAGCTCTGTTGTATGACTATGATCGAGTATGGCCATCTCCTACTAGCAGGGTCAGTAACACTGTTAGGCAACCCAAGGCAGTCATCTGGGGGGCAAAGGGCGTAAAGGCACATTCCAACCAGGGTTGTAACTACAGCAGTACTAAGCGCTGGGCAGGACTGTAGACTATGGACCACTCACACTCTGGAACCTCAGGGAGCACAGAAAGAACAGTAGCTGTATCAAATAAACCTTCCCTCTGTTCAGTAAGTTCCAGTAACCTTGGCTGGCCTTTCCTTTCCTCCCCCCACTCTGTCCCTCCCTCAGCTGCTTCTCCTGGTAATGCTAAGGTTTCAGTTGGCTACAATCCTAACCTAGGTCAGGACTCCCTGAACCCAGACAACAAGACGACATCGGCCTGTGAGTGACCACTGTATGTATTCCCTGAGTTATGTTATAAGTAGCTACATGATATGAGGGCTTGAACTTTAAATAAACTTTTACATACTATAAAAAATTCTAAATAATCAATAGAGATTATATATATATATATATATATATATATATATATACACACACACACATATATATATATATATATATATTTATATATCATTATTATTATTTTTTACAATATGAATTATTTTTAATAATTAATATTTTTAAATATTTTAAATTTAATATTTCAAGAATGTGCAATGAATTTAGCAATTCTTCATGTGCACTAACCCGACACCACATTAGGCCTAAATTGCGAATACCAATGTGTGGTACACATACTTTTACATTCCTATCGGCTAGATTTAGAGTTTTATCGGTAAAGGACCGCGTAGCTAACGCTGTTTTTATTTCCAGCGCACCCTTAAGACAACGCTGGTATTTAGAGTTGTCTGAGTGGCTGCGTTAAACTCAGAAAAGGGAGCGTTGAGCATAATTTATCTCCACTTCAACCCTCAATACCAGCGTTGCTTACGGTAGCGGTAAGCTGGAAAAACGTGCTCGTGCACGATATCCCCATAGGAAACAATGGGGCTGAGCTGGCTGCAAAAAAACCTAACACCTGCAAAAAAGCAGCGTTCAGCTCCTAACGCAGCCCCATTGTTTCCTATGGGGAAACACTCTCTAAGTCTGAACCTAACACCCTAACATGAACCCCGAGTCTAAACACCCCTAACCTTACACTTAGTAACCCCTAATCTGTTGCCCCCGCTATCACTGACACCTGCATTATACTATTAATCCCTAATCTGCCGCTCCGAACACCGCTGCAACCTACATTATAGCTATGAACCCCTAATCTGCTGCCCCTAACAACGCCGACACATATATTATATTTATTAACCCCTAATCTGCCCCCCCAACGTCGCCGCTACCTAACTACAATCATTAACCCCTAATCTGCCGACCGTAGCTCGCCACCACTATAATAAATGTATTAACCCCTAAACCGCCGCACTCCCGCCTCGCAAACACTATATTAAATTTTATTAACCCCTAATCTGCCCTCCCTAACATCATCGCCACCTACCTACAATTATTAACCCCTAATCTCCTCCTGCAATGTCGCCGCTACTATAATAAATGTATTAACCCCTAAACCTAAGTCTAACCCTAACACCCCCCTAACATAAATATAATTTAAAAAAAATGAAATAATATTCCTATAATTAAATAAATAATTCCTATTTAAAACTAAATACTTACCTGTAAAATAAACCATAAGATAGCTACAATATAACTAATAGTTACATTGTAGCTATTTTAGGATGTATATTTATTTTACAGGCAACTTTGTATTTATTTTAACTAGGTACAATAGCTATTAAATAGTTATTAACTATTTAATAGCTACCTAGTTAAAATAATTACAAAATTACCTGTAAAATAAATCCTAACCTAAGTTACAATTAAACCTAACACTACACTATCATTAAATTAACTACAATTAAATACAATTACATTTAATAAAATAGACTAATCTATAATACAAAAAAACCCACTAAATTACAGAAAATAAAAAAATATTAAAAGAAGTTTAAACTAATTACACCTAATCTAAGCCCCCTAATAAAATAAAAAAGCCCCCCAAAATAAAAAAATGCCCTACCCTAAATTACAAAGTAATCAGCTCTTTTACCAGCCCTTAAAAGGGCTTTTTGCGGGGCATTGCCCCAAAGTAATCAGCTCTTTTACCTGTAAAATAAAATACAACCCCCCAACATTAAAACCCACCACCCACATACCCCTACTCTAACCCACCCAATCCCCCCTTAAAAAAAACCTAACCCTAACAACCTGAAGATCTCCCTACCTTGAGCCGTCTTCACCCAGCCGAGCCGAATTCTTCATCCAATCCGGGCGATGTGGTCCTCCATCTGGGCGAAGTCTTGATCCTAGCGGCAAAGAAGAGGTCCTCCATCCGGGCGATGTCTTCATCCAAGCGGCATCTTCTATCTTCTTTCTTCAGACTCCATCTTCAGACCGCCGACGCGGAACATCCACCTTCCCCGACGGACTAACGACGAATGACTGTTCCTTTAAGGGATGGCGTCCCTCGAATTCCGATTGGCTGATAGGATTCTATCAGCCAATCGGAATTAAGGTAGGAAAATCCGATTGGTTGATGTAATCAGCCAATCGGATTGAAGTTCAATCCGACTGGCTCATTGGATCAGTCAATAGAATGGACCTCGCATTCTATTGGCTGATACAATGAGCCAGTCGGATTGAACTTCAATCCGATTGGCTGATTACATCAGCCAATCAGATTTTTCCTACCTTAATTCCGATTGGCTGATAGAATCCTATCAGCCAATTGGAATTCGAGGGACGCCATCTTGGATGACGTCCCTTAAAGGGACACTGTAGCCAAAAAAAATCTTTTGTGATTCAGATAGAGCATGCAATTTTAAGCAACTTTCTAATTTACTCCTATTATCATATTGTCTTAATTTTCTTGGTATGTTTATTTGAAAAGCAAGAATGTAAGTTTAGATGCCGGCCCATTTTAGGTGAACAACCTGGGTTGTCCTTGCTGATTGCACAGCACCTTAGCTGAAATGCCTTCTTTTCAAATAAAGATTGCAAGAGAATGAAGAAAAATTGATAATAGAAGTAAATTAGAAAGTTGCTTACAATTACATGCTCTATCTGAATCATGAAAGAAAACATTTGGGTTCAGTGTCCCTTTAAAGGAACCGTCATTTGTCGTTAGTCCGTCGGGGAAGGTAGATGTTCCGCGTCGGCGGTCGAAAGAAAGAAGACAGAAGATGCCGCTTGGAGGAAGACATCGCTCGGATGGAGGACCTCTTCTTTGCAGCTTGGATCAAGACTTCGCCCTGATGGAGGACCACATCGCCCGGATTGGATGAAGAATTCAGCTCGGCTGGGTGAAGACGGCTCAAGGTAGGGAGATCTTCATGGGGTTAGGTTTTTTTAAGGGGGGGATTGGGTGGGTTAGAGTAGGGGTATGTGGGTGGTGGATTTTAATGTTGGGGGGGTTGTATTTTATTTTACAGGTAAAAGAGCTGATTACTTTGGGGCAATGCCCTGCAAAAAGCCCTTTTAAGGGCTCGTAAAAGAGCTGATTACTTTGTAATTTAGAATAGGGTAGGGCATTTTTTTTAATTTTTTTTTATTTTATTAGGGGGCTTAGATTAGGTGTAATTAGTTTAAACTTCTTGTAATATTTTTTTATTTTCTGTAATTTAGTGGGGGTTTTTTGTATTATAGATTAGTTTATTTAATTAAATGTAATTGTATTTAATTGTAGTTAATTTATTTAATTAATTTAATGATAGTGTAGTGTTAGGTTTAATTGTAACTTAGGTTAGGATTTATTTTACAGGTAATTTTGTAATTATTTTAACTAGGTAGCTATTAAATAGTTAATAACTATTTAATAGCTATTGTACCTAGTTAAAATAAATACAAAGTTGCCTGTAAAATAAATATAAATCCTAAAATAGCTACAATGTAACTATTAGTTATATTGTAGCTATCTTATGGTTTATTTTACAGGTATTTAGTTTTAAATAGGTATTATTTATATAATTATAGAAATATTATTTCATTTTTTTTTAAATTATATTTATGTTAGGGGGGTGTTAGGGTTAGACTTAGGTTTAGGGGTTAATACATTTATTATAGTAGCGGCGACGTTGCAGGCGGGAGATTAGGGGATAATAATTGTAGGTAGGTGGCGGCGATGTTAGGGAGGGCAGATTAGGGGTTAATAAAATTTAATATAGTGTTTGCGAGGCGGGAGTGCAGTGGTTTAGGGGTTAATACATTTATTATAGTGGCGGCGAGTTACGGTCGGCAGATTAGGGGTTAATAATTGTAGTTAGGTAGCGGCGACGTTGGGGGGGCAGATTAGGGGGTTATAAGTATAATGTAGGTGTCGGCAATGTTAGGGACAGCAGTTTAGGGGTTCATAGCTATAATGTAGGTGGCGGCGGTGTCCGGTCGGCAGATTAGTGGTTAAAATGTTTTATTATAGTGTTTGCGATGTGGGGGGGCCTCGGTTTAGGGGTACATAGGTAGTTTATGGGTGTTAGTGTACTTTATAGCACAGTCATTAAGAGCTTTATGTTCCCGCGTTAGCCCATAAAACTCTTAACTACTGACTTTTTTTTTGCGGCTGGAGTCTTGTCGGTAGAGGGTCTACCGCTCACTTGTTCCAAAACTCCAAATACCAGCGTTAGGCAAATCCCATAGAAAAGATAGGATACGCAATTGACATAAGGGGATCTGCGGTAGCCTGGAGTCGCGGAAAGAAAGTGAGCGGTAGACCCTTTCCTGTCTGACTCTAAATACCAGCGGGTGGTCAAAAGCAGCGTTAGGACCCCTTAACGCTGCTTTTGACGGCTAACGAAGAACTCTAAATCTAGCCGTAAGTTCTTCACATAGAATTTTTTTTTAATTTGTAATATATATATATATGATACTGTTAATGTAAAATATATATCTATACCTATATATCTATAGGAATAGATATACAGGCATGTGTATATATAGATAAATATAGAAATACGTATTTACAATAAAACTTACATTGTTTTGTATGTGAAGAACATTGGAATGTGAAATATGAATAACTCTTATCAGGTTAGTTCAAGAATGATAGATGTTAAGTTTTTTTTCTTCTGCACTCTCTACTGACTTCTATTGGGAGAATAAGTTTACGTGGTCACAATATTTGGTTAGCGTGTGTCTGGTTTTGGCCGCACGCAAACATTTTACTTTCCACTTGTAGTATGCGTGCTACCTGACAAAAAAAACAACTTACTTCTAGCAAAGTTTACGCTCGAGCGAAAGTGCTAAATAGCGTGCCACTTGTAATCTGGCCCATAATTTAACACCATAACATTCAAACAAATAAAGTCTAACAAAGTCGAACACATTATTTTCATTAAGAGAGGGAGAACCAAGTGGAAAACTTGGACTGGGGTCTATACTCACAGTAACTCTGATTGTGTTATGGATAATTGTCCCACCATATTCTTCTGAATAAACACACAACAGAAAAGCCATTTCAAACCCTCTTTAAACCCTATGCCAAGCTTCTAGGAACAAGAACCTTAAATTAAAGGGACAGTCTACTTGATTTTCTTTGTAATTGTTTAAAAGGATAGATAACGCCTTTACTACCCATTCCCCAGCTTAAAGGGACACTGAACCCATTTTTTTACTTTTGTGATTCAGATAGAGTGTGACATTTTAAGCAACTTTCTAATTTACTCCTATTATCAAATTTTCTTCATTCTCTTGGTATCTTTATTTGAAATGCAAGAATGTAAGTTTAGATGTCGGCCCATTTTTGGTGAAAAACCTTGGTTGTCCTTGCTGATTGGTGGATAAATTCATTCACCAATAAAAAAGTGCTATCCAGAGTTCTGAACCCAAAAAAAGCTTAGATGCCTTCTTTTTCAAATAGAGATAGCAAGAGAACGAAGAAAAATTGTTAATAGGAGTAAATTAGAAAGTTGCTTAAAATTGCATGCTCTATCTGAATCACGAAAGGAAAAAATTGGGTTCAGTGTCCCTTTAACCAACACTGTTATGCTAATATAGGTTATAACCTCTGAATCTCTGCCTGTTTCAAAGCCTCTGCAGATCGCTTCTTATCTCAGTGCATTTTATTAACTTTCCACATCCAGACAGCACTAGTTCATGTGTGCCATATAGATAATATTGTGCTCAATCCCATGGAGTTATACATGGACCAGCACTAATTGCAGAGGGGTGTGTGCATTGCTTACAGGGCAGTGTACTTTTTAACAATAGCATATGTTCACATTTTCAAAGTGAACATTTTATAAGTGAGGCACTAATTTTTAAGAATTATACAAGAATTACACTCAATACTCTCCACACTGCTGGTTACTAACTAACAAACTGCCTACTGACATCTGCGAAGGAATGCTGAGTTAACCTACTGTCTCTTCTGCTTTCAGGTATGTGAATTAAGGCCCTGCATTGAAATCCTGCTATTCCCTGCTTTTCTGTCATTTTACTCCAAGTCTCTCTTTTTGGTATGTGAATTAAGGCCCTGCATTGAAATCCTGCTATTCCCTGCTTTTCTGTCATTTTACTCCTAGTCTCTCTTTTTGGTATTGAATTAAGGCCCTGCATTGAAATCCTGCTATTCCCTGCTTTTCTGTCATTTTACTCCAAGTCTCTCTGTGTATATGTATATTGAGCGCATGAATATAGGCTGTTTAAATTAAGTCCTGCATTTATTGTAATGATTTTTCCCAATGTCTCAATTCTAATGTCTAGTTAATTGCCATGTGATGCTCAATCCTTATCAATACTTGCTATAACTCTAAAATGTATAGTTGTCTTATGTCACAGTTTTAACCCTCTCCAAATTTTATTGTCTGTTTACTTAACTCATCTCACCCTGACTAGAATCTAACATTCCAATTGGCCTTACCAACTGTCTTTGATTAGCAATCAACTAAATTTAGTGGATTCAGCTGACTGCCCTGCCTGTATATATTTCACACTAGTTTGAGGATGTGAATTGCTTACAGGGCAGTGTACTTTTTAACAATAGCATATGTTCACATTTTCAAAGTGAACATTTTATAAGTGAGGCACTAATTTTTAAGAATTATACAAGATTTGAACAAAGGTAGGGCAAGATACAAGGCAAGTACTCTTGTAATACTATGTTTTATGTATCTCATTGTATCCTTTTGCAAGTGCTGCTGTAACACTGTGTCTTATGTGTTTACTTGGTTCCCACTTTCATAATAATGCTCAATATCTTCATATTCCTTTTTGCTACCTCTTGTCTCTATAACAAACTACATTACTCAATTACTCCTTCTCCCTCTCCACCTGCACTGTTCATTAGCCCATCTCTCTTATACTCACCTTTGTACTCATGCACTTTACCTATTCCTAAACACTCTCTCTCCTCCCTGCACTTCAGCCAAAAAAGTCTCATTACTGCAAATCTGCTTCTCATCTCATGTCACTCTCCCTCTTGCTCATACTAGCTGCTGGCGACATCTCCCCTAATCCTGGTCATTCACAACCTCCTAGCCTTTCACATCCTTGTGTGCCTTTCAATAGACTTCATAAACTAAACTCTGGTAACCTTAATCGCATTCCTCTTACATCTAAAACCCCCTCCCCCTTCACTTGCGCACTCTGGAACTCTCGCTCTGTTTGCAACAAACTCACTTCTATCCATGATCTCTTTATCTCCCACTCTCTTAACCTTCTGACTCTTACAGAAACCTGGCTCTCTGCTTCAGACACAGCATCCACTGCTGCACTGTCACATGGGGTCTCCATTTCAGCCACACTCCTAGGTCTGGCAATAGACAAGGAGGTGGTGTTGGTATTTTACTTTCCTCTCGCTGCACCTTCCAACAAATACAGCCCTTCTCTTCACTCACATTTTCTTCATTTGAAGCACCCATGATTCGGTTATTCTCTCCCCTCTCTATACGTGTTGCAGTCATATACCTCCCCCCTGGCTCCCCAACTCAATTTTTAGATCACTTTGCTGCCTGGCTTCCTTATTTCCTTTCCTCAGACACCCCTGCCCTCATTCTTGGTGACTTTAACATCCCTCTTGACAATCCCACTGCCTCCTCTGCAAAACAACTTCTTCAACTGACTTCCTCTTTCGGCCTGTCACAATGGACTGACTCTCCCACTCACAAAGATGGTCATTCCCTTGATCTTACTTTCACCCATCGATGCACTCTTTCAAATTCAACAAACTCCCCTTTTCCTCTCTCTGAACATCATCTCCTAACCGTTAGCGAACGGCGGACACGAACTTCCGCAACTGTTTGCGAACGGGCGAACCGCCATAGACTTCAATAGGCAGGCGAATTTTAAAACCCACAGGGACTCTTTCTGGCCACAATAGTGATGGAAAAGTTGTTTCAAGGGGACTAACACCTGGACTGTGGCATGCCGGAGGGGGATCCATGGCAAAACTCCCATGGAAAATTACATAGTTGATGCAGAGTCTGTTTTTAAGCCATAAAGGGCATAAATCACCTAACATTGCTAAATTGTTTGGAATAACGGGCTTTAAAACATCAGGTATAACGTTGTATCGATCAGGTAGTGTAAGGGTTACACCCGCTTCACAGTGGCAGACCAAACTCCCCGTTTTAAGGGACAGTCTACACCAGAATTTTTATTGTTTTAAAAGATAGATAATCCCTTTATTACCCATTTCCCAGTTTTGCATAACTAACACTTTTATAATAATATACTTTTAACCTCTGTGATTATCTTGTATCTAAGCCTCTGTAAACTGCCCCTTTTTTCAGTTCTTTTGACAGACTTGCAGTCTATCCAATCAGTGCCTGCTCCCAGATAACTTCTCGTGCACGAGCACAGTGTTATCTATATGAAATACGTGAACTAACACCCTCTAGTGGTGAAAAACTGTTAAAATGCAATCTGAAAGAGGTGGGCTTCAAGGTCTAAGAAATTAGCATATGAACCTCCTAGGTTAAGCTTTCAACTAAGAATACCAAGAGAACAAAGCAAAATTGGTAATAAAAGTAAATTGGAAAATTGTTTAAAATTACATGCTCTGAATCATGAACGTTTATTTTGGCCTAGACTGTCCCTTTTAACGCATCGCAAACAACCGCAAACAGTCCATTTGCACATCCGCAAACTCCCCATTTGCACAAGGTTGGATACCAAGCTAGTCATGTCCCGTTCCTTGTCCTCACTGATGTCATTGAAGGTCTCTTCCTCCACCCAGCCACGTACAACACCAAGGGTCCCCGAAAGGTGACAACAAGCCCCCTGGGACACCTGCTGTGTATGGTCTTCCACCTCCTCAAAGCCACCTTCCTCCTCTGACTCCTCTTCTTCAGACTCCTCTCTCTGCGTTATTATAAGGTGTGTTAAGTAGTACTATTCCTATCAGTGTAATCCCTGTTACGTCCCCTATCAGGGGAGATGGAAAAAGATGCTTGGTCTGTCCTCCTACTTCAAATTTGGGGCACTGCGCGTGCAATCTACTGTGCCACCAGATATGAGTGGTGTGGTTTTTGAAGCCACAGTGCAGCACCAGAGGCCAGAAAAATTCGGCATGTACACATGCCTGAAAAATTAGGTATTGTTGTATCCGCTGCTGTAGCAGTGGCCAGAAAAATTGATGTTTGTTTCCCAGGCAGAAAGTGCCCTAAAACATTGCGGCTTGAACCCTAGTTGGTGGCGGATAAGTCACGCAAGTCATCCGGCATTCAGAGATCAAATACAGCAGTGTGTGGACCATTTTTAGCCCAAGGCAGCTCATGTCATCAGGCCTTTTTTACTTGAATGTATCGCCCAATGTCAGTCCCTTCGGGATCCATCCCTCATTCATCTTAATAAAGGTGAGGTAATCTAGACTTTTTTGACCTAGGCGACTTCTTTTCTCAGTGACAATACCTCCTGCTGCACTGAAGGTCCTTTCTGACAGGACACTTGAAGCGGGGCAGGCCAGAAGTTCTATCGCAAATTGGGATAGCTCAGGCCACAGGTCAAGCCTGCACACCCAGTAGTCAAGGGGTTCATCGCTCCTCAGAGTGTCAAGATCTGTAGTTAAGGCGAGGTAGTCGGCTACCTGTCGGTCGAGTCGTTCTCTGAGGGTGGACCCCGAAGGGCTGTGGCGATGCATAGGACTTAAAAAGCTCTGCATGTCCTCCAACAACATGTCTGTAAAGCGTCCTGTCCTTGCCGTCGTGGGAGTCGGAGGATTACTTTCAGCTCTTCCCCTGTTAGATTCCCATTGTGCTGTGACATCACCCTTATACGCTGTGTAAAGCATACTTTTTAATTTATTTTGGAACTGTTGCATCCTTTCCAACTTGCGGTAATTCAGTAACACTTTATGCTTATACCGGGGGTCTAGTAGCATGGACACCCAGTACAGGTTGTTCTCCTTCAGCTTTTTTATACGAGGGTCCCTCAACAGGCACGACAGCATGAAAGACCCCATTTGTAAAAGGTTGGATGCCGAGCTACTCATGTCCCGTTCCTCGTCCTCAGTGATGTCACTGAAGGTATCTTCTTCCCCCCAGCCACGTACAACACCACGGGTACCAGATAGGTGACAACGAGCACCCTGGGATGCCTGCTGTGGTTGGTCTTCCTCCTCCTCCTCAAAGCCACATTCCTCCTCTGACTCCTCTTCCTCACAATCCTCTTCCAGCGTTGCCGCTGGTCCAGCAAGCGATGCTGATAAGGCTGTTTCTGGTGGTGATGGTGACCACAACTCTTCCTCTTCCCGCTCATCTACAGCCTGATCCAGCACTCTTCGCAGGGCACGCTCCAGGAAGAAAACAAAATGCTATGATGTTGCTGATGGTGCCTTCAGTGCGACTGACTAGGTTTGTCACCTCCTCAAAAGGACGCATGAGCCTACAGGCATTGCACGTGAGCATCCAGTAACGTGGCAAAAAAATTCCCAGCTCCGCAGAGGCTGTCCTAGCACCCCGGTCATACAAATACTCGTTAACGGCTTTTTCTTGTTGGAGCAGGCGGTCGAACATTAGGAGTGTTGAATTCCAACGTGTCGGGCTGTCGCAAATCAAGCGCCTCACTGGCATGTTGTTTCGCCGCTGGATATCTGAAAAGTGCGCCATGGCCGTGTAGGAACACCTCAAATGGCCACACACCTTCCTGGCCTTCTTCAGGACGTCCTGTAAGCCTGGGTACTTATGCACAAAGCGTTGTACGATCAGATTACACACATGTGCCATGCACGGCACATGTGTCAACTTGCCCAATTTCAATGATGCCACCAAATTACTTTCGTTGTCAGAAACCACTTTGCCGATCACCAGTTGGTGCGGAGTCAGCCACTGATCCACCTGTGCGTTCAGGGCGGACAGGCGTGCTGGTCCGGTGTGACTCTCTGCTTTCAGGCAAGTCAACCCCAAGACGGCGTGACACTGCCGTATCCGGGATGTGGAATAGTACCTGGGGAGCTGGGGGGGTGCCGTTGATGTGGAGCAAGACGCAGCAGCAGAAGAGGACTCAGCCGAGGAGGTTATGGAAGAAGATGGAGTAGGAGGAGTAGAGGAGGTGGCAGCAGGCCTGCCTGCAAGTCGTGGTGGTGTCACCAACTCCTCTGCAGAGCCATGCATTCCATGCTTGTCAGCCGTCAGCAGGTTTACCCAATGCGCAGTGTAGGTGATATACCTGCCCTGACCATGCTTTGCAGACCAGCTATCAGTGGTCAGATGGACCCTTGCACCAACACTGTGTGCCAAACATGACATTATTTCCTTTCGCACAATCGAGTACAGGTTGGGGATTGACTTTTGTGAAAAGAAATTTCGCCCGGGTACCTTCCACTGTGGTGTCTCAATAGCTACAAAATTTTTGAACGCCTCAGACTCCACCAGCTTGTATGGTAAAAGCTGGCGGGCTAAGAGTTCAGACAAGCCAGCTGTCAGACGCCAGGCAAGGGGGTGACTTTGTGACATTGGCTTTTTACGCTCAAACATGTCCTTGACAGACACCTGACTGTGGGCAGATGAGCAGGAAATGCTCCGGAAGAGAGACGGAGTGGCGGATGGTTGAGAGGGGGCAAGGAGGACAGCAGTGGTTGACGTGGCTGAAGATGCTGGACCAGGAGGAGGATTGTGTGCTGCTTGTACTCATGTGTTGATCCCATAGGCGTTTGTGATGTGCGATCATGTGCCTTCGCAAAGCAGTTGTACCTAGGTGGGTGTTGGACTTCCCACAACTCAGTTTCTTTTGGCACAGGTTGCAAATAGCATCGCTGTTGTCAGAGGCAGACACACACAAAAAATGCCACACTGCTGAGCTCTGCGATGACGGCATTCTGGTGGTGGCAACAGCATGCGTTGATTGGCATGCTGTCTGGCTGACCCTGGGTGCCGATGCATGCTGTCTGACTGTGCCACTAGCTCCTTGCGACCACCTCCCCCTGCTTCCAACTAGTCTCCTCCTCCTCCTCTCTGTCTCCCCATCTGAACTTTCCTCCTGTTCTTCTTCTCTTCTAGCGGGCACCCACGTGACATCCACGGACGCATCGTTATCATCAACCGCTTCACTTGTATCTGACAAATCAACAAAGGAAGCAGCAGCGGGTACAACATCATCATCATCATCATCACACCATACGTCCATGTCTGTAATGCTGCCTGACTGAGACATATCACTGTTATCTACATCCTCTGTCAATGATGGTTGCGCATCACTCATTTCTTCCAACTGATGTGTAAATAACTCCTCTGACAGATCAAGTGAAGCGGCTGTGGTGCTAGTGTTGGTGGTGGTGGCAGGCGGGCGAGTGGTAACTTGAGAGGTGCCCGAAGCTAAGCTGGAGGAGGATGGTGCGTCAAGGTTCGGAGCGGAAGCTATAGAAGATTGGGTGTCCTGTGTTAAAAAGTCAACTATGTCCTCAGAACTTTTCGAGTTCATGGTACGTGGCCTCTGAACACTGGGCATTATTCTAGGGCCAAAGGGAATCACAGCACCACGACCACGACGGCACCTGCGGGGTGGCCTGCCTCTGCCTGTCATTTTTTTTAAAATGTACACTTACACTACTATTAAACAAGATATGAGTGGTGGCACTGGGCAAGTGGGCACAGTATACGCTGTGAGCCTGACACAAAAAAGCAGACTGATGTTTCACAGTCCAAAAATGTTATTTTGTTTTAAATGTACACTTACACTACTATTAAACAAGATATGAGTGGTGGCACTGGGCAAGTGGGCACAGTATACGCTGTGAGCCTGGCACACACGCTGGCAGGCAGGCAACTGCAATTATATTACACTAGCAGACTGATGTTTCACAGTCAAAAAAGTTTTTTTTAAAATTTACACTACTGTTACAACAGATATGAGTGGTGGCACTGGGCAAGTGGGCCTGGCACACACGCTGGCAGGCAGGCAACTGCAATTAGATTACACAAGCAGACTGATGTTTCACAGTCAAAAAAGTTTTTTTTTTTTTAATTTACACTACTGTTACACCAGATATGAGTGGTGGCACTGGGCAAGTGGGCACAGTATACCCTGTGAGCCTGGCACACACGCTGGCAGGCAGGCAACTGCAATTTGATTACAATAGCAGACTGATGTTTCACAGTCAAAAAAGTTTTTTTTTTTTAAATTTACACTACTGTTACAACAGATATGAGTGGTGGCACTGGGCAAGTGGGCCTGGCAGGCAGGCAACTGCAGTTAGATTACACAGGAAAAAAAAAAAAAACAGACTGATGTTCTAGCCCTAAAAAGGGCTTTTTGGGGTGCTGTCCTTACAGCAGAGATCAGATGAGTCCTTCAGGACTGTAGTGGACACTGAATACACTAGCCTAGATATCAATTTCCCTATTAAATCAGCAGCAGCTACACTGTCCCTCCTCTCACTAAGAATGCAGCTTCCGAATGAATCTAAAATGGCTGCTGTCCAGGAGCTGGGAGGGTCTGGGAGTGAGGGTCTGCTGCTGATTGGCTGGAATGTGTCTGCAGACTGTGAGATACAGGGTCAAAGTTTACTCAATGATGACGAATAGGGGCGGATCGAACATCGCATATGTTCGCCCGCCGTTGCAAACGCGAACAAGCTATGTTCGCCGGGAACTATTCGCCGGCAAATAATTCGCCACATCACTACTCCTAACTTGCAACATCACTTCCCTACCTACAACTCCCCCTCCCTCTACCCCTCACACCAAACTTCACAGAAGCACTAAGTCACTAGATCTGCATCAGCTCGCTACCCCTCTCAAACCTCTCCTCTCATCCATCACCTCCTTTTCCTGCCCTGACCAATCTATCTGCCAGTATAATTCCACCCTTACATCGGTCATTGACACTCTGGACCCTCCAACCTTAGCTCAGAAACCACACTCTCATCCTTAGCCCTGGCATACTCATCTGACACAATACCTACGCAGATGCTCCCGTACTGCTGAGCGACATTGGAGGAAATCTCGGAGTTCAGCTGACTTTCTTTACTACAAGTTCATCCTGAACTCCTACTATTCTACCCTTAATCTTTATAAGCAACACTATTTTTCTAATCTCATCTCTATTCTTTCATCCAACCCTAAACGTCTGTTCTCCACGTTCAACACTCTTCTCCGCCCATCTCCTAACACAACCTCTCTCTCAGCTCAAGATTTTGCCAGCCACTTCAACAACAAAATTGGCTCCATCAGAAGTGAAATCAGCTCTCAACATACTTCCAATCTCCCACCCCTTCAAAAGCTCACAATCACCGAAAACCCAAATATCCAAAAATGCAGCTCTTTTGCCCCTGTTAATGAGGATGAAGTTTCTGCCCTTATACTGTCCTCCCACCTCACTACCTGTCCCCTCGACCCCATCCCCTCACAGCTACTCCCCCCCTCTCTTCTACCCTCACCCCCATACTCACACACATTTTCAACCTCTCCCTCAGCACTGGTATATTTCCCTCATCTCTAAAACATGCACTGGTCACACCTATTCTCAAAAAACCTTCCCTCGATCCAACCTCCCCTTCCAATTACCGTCCAACTCCCTCTTGCCTCAAAACTCCTCGAAAAGCTAGTTTACGCACGTCTATCCCATTTCCTTACACTAAACTCTCTTCTTGACCCACTGCAATCTGGATTTCGTTCCGATCACTCTACAGAGACAGCAATTGTCAAGGTTACCAATGACCTACTTACAGCAAAATCCAAAGGCCACTTCTCTCTGCTTATCCTCCTTGACCTGTCTGCAGCCTTTGACACTGTTGACCACCCTCTTCTGCTCCAAACCCTCCAATCCTTCGGCATCTGTGACATAGCTCTCTTGTGGTTCTCTTCCTATCTGACTAACCGTACATTTAGTGTAGCCTTCTCCGGAGCATCCTCTGCCCAGTTACCACTTTCTGTTGGGGTATCTCAAGGCTGTCCTTGGTCCCCTTCTCTTTTCAATCTACACATCATCACTAGGTTACTTAATAAAGTCCCATGGGTCTCAATACCATTTGTATGCCGATGACACCCAAATCTACCTCTCTGCACCAGACCTACCTCCTTCCTTACTAACCCGTGTCACTAACTGTCTTTCTCACATCTCATCTTGGATGTCCTCTCACTACCAAAAGCTAAATCTCTCCAAAACTGAACTCCTTATTTTTCCCCCTTCTTCTAATGTCTCCACCCCCAAAATTTCTATAACTGTTGATTATTCCATCATTACCCCTACCCCGCACGCCCAATGTCTTGGGGTCACACTTGACTCAGATCTTTCCTTCACTCCTCACATTCAGTCCTTGGCTAAAGCCTGCCGCTTCCACCTTAAAAACATTGCTAAAATTAGACATTTCCTTACACAAGATACAACCAAGATTTGAATCCACTCTCTCATCCTTTCCTGCCTCGACTACTGCAACTCCGTCCTCTCTGGTCTACCTAGCTGCCGCATAGCTCCTTTACAATCCATTATGAATGCCTCTGCCAGGCTCATCTTCCTTACTCGTTGCACTTCATCTGCTGCACCTCTCTGCCAATCCCTTCACTAGCTTCCTCTTGCCTCTAGGATTAAACATAAAATCCTCACCCTGACATATAAAGCTCTCAACTGCACTGCTCCCCCCCTACATCTCAGAACTTGTCTCTAGATACTCTCCCTCCCGTCCCCTTCGATCAGCTCAGGATCTCCTCCTCTTGTTACTTCCTCACATTCCCGTTTACAGGACTTCTCCAGACTGGCCCCCATCTTGTGGAATTCCCTTCCTCGCTCCATAAGGCTCTCCCCTAGTTTTAACAGCTTCAAGCACTCCCTAAAAACTCTACTATTCAGGGATGCATACAACCAACACTAACCTTTCCTAACTCCATTGCTTTCCCCTTGAACCCCTTAGAATGTAAGCCTATGGGCCCAGCTGTTTACAGATCGCTTCATAAGAGATGACTACAACACTGAAACTCTCGGCAGGGCCCTCTACCCACTTGACCCCTACAAAAGCTATTCTGTACACCGACTATGTTTACAGAGCTGCGGAATCTGTTGGCGCTCTACAAATACCCGATAATAATAAAAAATAATAATAATTGGCTAAAATGCAATTTTGTAAGAAGCACTGAGATAAGGGGGCAGTCTTTAGAGGCTTAGATAAAAAAAGTAACCACAGAGGTAAAAAGTGTATTAATATTACAGTGTTGATTATGCAAAACTAGATAATAAAGGGATGATCTATTTTTTTTTAAACAATCCCTTTAACATTCTGAGTAATTAAGCTGATCACCTATCCTTTCAATGTGGGAAAGGTGGTCAAAATGGCTTGGGAGTGGTTTAAATTGAAGAATCACAGTTCCATACCCTTTTTTTTTTTAATCTATCTATCTAGAGAGATCTGCTGCTGGGCATTGCATTTTTAGTTTGCATGAATTCCTCCAGTCAATCTCCGATTTAGCTTTTTGAGGAATATTGTGTTATTTAAATTAAGTTATGGGGTTTAATTGGGTCTGTTTGATGGTTTAGCCATGAGAACTAAAGGATGCCATTTTTAGTTCTGTTGTAAAAATATGTTTAAAAACAGACATGTAGCATGTTGCACATTTGTGGGCTGTGGCAGCCATGGAGTTAAAAAAAAACAACACACATGTGTTAGGGAAGTCCAAATGTATATTTAGTAAAATTATGAAATCTGACCTCCAGCAGTAGAAAAATGTCTCAAACCCCTGGTAATGAAGAGGTTAAATAACATTATCTTCTGAAAGATATGTTTAGTGAGTCCCTTGTCTATGTCCAATTGAAAGAAACCACAACCCCTATTTTCTTAGATACTGAAATCTGTTTTGTCTCTTTGAGACAAGTTAAATAAACTTGCTCTCCAGCCAATAGTTCACATCCAGAACAGATACAGATCTAGATGATATTTTTATTGCAATATTTTTTATACAAATATGGAGCTTGCTGTCTACTTGGATGATTTACAAACCGTGCATACCACGTTTATACATTAAATTTTAACATTTTTGGTGATGTGTGAAGTTTAACATCAGTAATGAAAGAAAACATATTCTGAGACAATCATCAAATAACTTCTCAGTCTCTCTCTTATAAATAACCAGAGTAGTCGGGCAGCTGAGCTCCAGAATTACTTCTCTCCCAACATTTTCCCCTTCACATTCCCTAGCTTTTGAATATACAGTCTTTATCTTACACACACACATATATATATATATATATGTCTTACTAATGATCATAGAGAGTGTAGGAATATCCATATTAAAGGGACATTATACACTCATTTTTTCTTTGCATAAATGTTTTGTAGATTATCTATTTATATAGCCCATTGTTCCGATTCTCAGACTCCTAACCAAGCCCCAAAGTTTTATGAGAATACTGTCAGCTACCTTCTCCAGCTTGCTCCTGTTTGTGTAAAGGGTCTTTTCATATGCAAAAGAAGGGGGAGTGGGAGTGTCTTATTTCCCACTTGTATTTGGCTTTCCAGCTACCTTTTCAACAGAGATAATGTGAGAGCGTCTAAATAAGTTTTTAAACAGTTTTATACTGGATTTTTATATCAGTATCTGTGCATCTTATTCTTTATAATAGTGTCTATTACATGCAGTTATATGAAAATGAGTGTATGCTGTCCCTTTAAGTGTGTAATACAAAGCACCAGTCTTAAAACAGAGCAGACCTATATCACTGTCACTAAAATCCAGACCTGCTATAATGGCCAGTTTATTAGAATAATTACTGATTCAGCCTTACCATGAAAAGGGTTTAAAAGGGACAGTAAACACCTTGTGATTACAAGATATTTCTGTTGTGCAGCTAAAGAATAACATTTCAGCCAAGTCTAAATGTCTTTAATACAAATTAACATGCTTTATTTTTTGCAATTATTTTTCAATTGCCAAACTCCCCCCACCATTTGCCTTATTTGGAAGAGCCAATTGGGGCTTGAGTCTGCAGATCACCTGGTTAGCCATTGCCAAGGTCATAAAGTTAGTATAAAATTAATTTATTTGCAGTTGTTATCAGTTAAAGTCAATTAGGGATGTCTAGCAGATAGCCTTGAGAATTCAGCAGGGTGTATCTCAAATTCTGAGAATTAAAAATTGCCTAATATTCAGAGCTAATACTACATGACAACGGGGCAGAATAGATAATTAAAATATATGTTTCATTATACATAAACATTCTATATATAAAAGGTCAAAGTCTGTATTGCTGTCCCTTTAATACATAGCTGTAGCTCCTTAACACCTTAAGGAACAGGCATTTCAGACAAAAACTTCCCCAAAAGACCAGAGCATTTTTGCCATAACTACATTTAAACAGAAATAGAGCCTTTTTTTATTTTTTATATTTGCTTATCAAAACTATAAAGTTTATTTTAGTAGACAACCCAACGTATTGATCTAGGCCAATTGTGGTATATTTCATGCCACCATTTCACCACCAAATGTGATAAAATAAACAAATAGTTATATTTTTCACAATTTTAGGTTTCTCAGTGAAATTATTTACAAACAGCTTGTGCAATCATGACAAAAAAATTGTTGTAAATGCTTCTCTGGGATCCCCTTTGTTCAGAAATAGTAGACATATATGACTTTGGCATTGCTTTTTGGTAATTAGAAGACCGCTAAATGCAACTGCACACCACACTTGTATTATGCCCAGCAGTGAAGGGGTTAATTAGGTAGCTAATCCTACAAGCTACCTAATTAACCCCTGCTTTAGTGTATAGGGTTACCCTCCCACCCGACACATCCCCCCCTAATCCCTCACAAACAGCTCTCTTCCCTCCCCACCCCATAATGGTCACCTCATCTTAAGTACAGGAAGAAAGTCTGCCAGTACTAAAATAAAAGGCTTTTTTTTTTATTATTTCCACTATATCAACCCCCTCTCCCTGCTTACCCCATCCTCCCCCTCCTCCAGTGCAATGAAGGGGTTAATTAGGTGGCTTTAATGGTTGATTTTAGCTTTAGTGTAAAGATCAGCAGTTTCTGCCAGTACTTAAAGGGACAGTCTAGTCAAAATTAAACTTTCATGATTCAGATAGGGCATGCAATTTTAAACAACTTTCCAATTTACTTCTATTATCTAATTTGCTCAATTCTTTAGATGTCCTTTGTTGAAGAAATATCAATGCACATGTGTGAGCCAATCACAGAAGGCCTCTAGGTGCAGCAACCAATCAGAAGCTACTGAGCATATCTAGATATGCTTGTCAGCAAGTGATATCAAGAGAATGAAGCAAATTAGATAATAAAAGTAAATTAGAAAGTTTTTTAAAATGATATGCTCTTTCTAAATCACAAAAGAAAAAAATTGGCTTTCATGTCCCTTTAAGATGGGGGTGACAATTGTGGGGTGGGGGGTAGAAGAGAGCTGTTTGAGAGGGGTCAGGGAGGGATCAGGGGGTGGGATGTGTCAGGTGGGAGGCTGATCTCTACACTAAAGCTAAAATTAACCCTGCAAGCTACCTAATTAACCCCATTCACTGCTGGGCACAATACAAGTGTGGTGCGCAGCGGTATTTAGCAGCCTTCTAATTACCAAAAAGCAATGCCAAAACTATATATGTCTGCTATTTCTGAACAAAGGAGATCCCAGAGAAGAATTTACAACAATTTGTGCCATGACTGCACAAGCTGTTTGTAAATAGTTTTAGTGAGTAACCTAAAATTGTGAAAAAGTTAAAGGGACAGTCAACACCAGAATGTTTGTTGTTTAAAAAGAAAGATAATCCCTTTATTACCAATTCCCCAGTTTTGCATAACCAACACAGTTATAATAATACACGTTTTACCTCTGTAATTATCTTGTATCTAAGCTTCTGCTGACTGCCACCTTATTTCAGTTCTTTTGACAGACATGCAGTTTAGCCAATCAGTGCTCACTCCTAGGTCACTTTACGTGCATGAGCTCAATGTTATCTATATGAAACATGTGAACTAATGCCCTCTAGTGGTCAAAATGTATTCAG
The DNA here is from genome assembly GCF_027579735.1 of Bombina bombina. Classification (NCBI taxonomy): domain Eukaryota; kingdom Metazoa; phylum Chordata; class Amphibia; order Anura; family Bombinatoridae; genus Bombina; species Bombina bombina. Next base: position 410,958,375 of record NC_069499.1, on the reverse strand, counting down.
GTTAGAGGCAGTCTTCAAGGTCTAAGAAATTAGCATATGAACCTCCTAGTTTTAGCTTTCAACTAAGAATACCAAGAGAACAAAGCAAAATTGGTGATAAAAGTAAATTGGGAAGTTGTTTAAAATTGCATGCCCTATTTAAAACATGAAAGTTTTTTTTGGACTTGACTGTCCCTTTAAGGATTTGTTTTATTTGATTGCATTTGGCGGCTTCTACTAAAAAAATAAATAATAATTTTGATAGGTAAATATAAAAAAGGCTCTATTTCTGTTTAAATGTAGTGAGGGCAAAAATGCTAAAAATGCTCTGGTCTTTTGGGGAAGTTTTTGTCTGAAATACCCGGTCCTTAAATAGGGCATGTAATTTTAAACAACTTTCCAATTAACTTTAATCACCAATTTTGCTTTGTTCTCTTGGTATTCTTAGTTGAAAGCTAAACTTAGGAGGTTCATATGCAAATTTATTAAACCTTGAAGGCCCGCCTCTAATCTAAATGCATTTTGATAGTATTTCACCACTAGAGGGCGTTAGTTCATGTGTTTCTTATAGATAAAATTGAGCTAATGCACGTGAATTTACCGAGGATTGAACACGGATTGGCTAAAATGCAAGTCAAAAGAACTGAAATAAGGGGGCAGTCTGCAGAGGCTTAGATACAATGTAATTACAGAGGTAAAACGTGTATTATTATAACTGTGTTGGTTATGCAAAACTGGGGAATGGGTAATAAAGGGATTATCTATCTTTTAAAAAAAAAAAATTATGGTGTTGACTGTCCCTTTAAGGGGTTAAAAGACACAGTAAAGTAAAAAATTAACTTTCATAATTCAAATAGAATTTGTAATTTTAAAACAATTTTCAAATTTACTTCTATTAACTAATTTGCTTCATTCTTTTTATATCCTTCTTGAAAAACACACCTAGGTAGGCTCGGGGGCAGCAATGAACTACTTGGAGCAGGCTGATGATTGGTGGTTGTACATATTTGCGTCTTTTCATTGGCTAACCTGAAGTGTTCATCTAGCTCCCCAAAGTACATTGCTGCTCCTTCCTCGAAAGAGACCTAGAAAATGAATGAAATCTGATAATAGAAGTAAATTGGAAAGCAGTAAAATGTATGCTCTAACTCACTCCCTAACAGGCCAGATTTTGAGGATATCTGAAATAAACAGCTGATTAGTAAATATGGTTATTTTACCTGTTCTCACCCAAGGTAATCCTAAAATTCTGGCCTGTTAGGTTTTCACTTCTAAATTAGAAGTGGAGCACTAATTTATCAAGCGCCTGCAAACGGGCAAATTTGAACATTTACAGGCACACGATAGATAACCAGCCACTACAAGTGGGCTTGCGGTAGCAATTAGTGCTCAGAAATTTACCCAGAGATCTCTAGTTAATTTCATAAATGTGCCCCAAATGCCCCCAAACTTAAGTTCTAGTTTTCTAGTTGTATGCTTTTATACATATATATTTATGTGTTAATATGTGAATATACACAGTCATATACATATATATTTATGTGTTAATATGTGAATATACACATATAGTCATATACATATATATTTATGTGTTAACATGTGAATATACACAGTCATATACATATATATTTATGTGTTAATATGTGAATATACACAGTCATATACATATATATTTATGTGTTAATATGTGAATATACACAGTCATATACATATATATTTATGTGTTAATATGTGAATATACACAGTCCTATACATATATATTTATGTGTTAATATGTGAATATACACAGTCATATACATATATATTTATGTGTTAATATGTGAATATACACAGTCATATACATATATATTTATGTGTTAATATGTGAATATACACAGTCATATACATATATAGTTATGTGTTAATATGTGAATATACACAGTCATATACATATATAGTTATGTGTTAATATGTGAATATACACAGTCATATACATATATATTTATGTGTTAATATGTGAATATACACAGTCATATACATATATATTTATGTGTTAATATGTGAATATACACAGTCATATACATATATATTTATGTGTTAACATGTGAATATACACAGTCATATACATATATATTTATGTGTTAATATGTGAATATACACATATAGTCATATACATATATATTTATGTGTTAACATGTGAATATACACAGTCATATACATATATATTTATGTGTTAATATGTGAATATACACAGTCATATACATATATATTTATGTGTTAATATGTGAATATACACAGTCATATACATATATATTTATGTGTTAATATGTGAATATACACAGTCATATACATATATATTTATGTGTTAACATGTGAATATACACAGTCATATACATATATATTTATGTGTTAATATGTGAATATACACAGTCATATACATATATATTTATGTGTTAATATGTGAATATACACATATAGTCATATACATATATATTTATGTGTTAATATGTGAATATACACAGTCATATACATATATATTTATGTGTTAATATGTGAATATACACAGTCATATACATATATATTTATGTGTTAATATGTGAATATACACAGTCATATACATATATATTTATGTGTTAATATGTGAATATACACAGTCATATACATATATATTTATGTGTTAATATGTGAATATACACATATAGTCATATACATATATATATATATATATATATATATATATATATATATATGTGTTAATATGTGAATATACACATATAGTCATATACATATATATATATATATGTGTTAATATGTGAATATACACATATAGTCATATACATATATATTTATGTGTTAATATGTGAATATACACATATAGTCATATACATATATATTTATGTGTTAATATGTGAATATACACATAGTCATATACATATATATTTATGTGTTAATATGTGAATATACACATAGTCATATGCATATATATTTATGTGTTAACATGTGAATATACACATATAGTCATATACATATATATTTATGTGTTAATATGTGAATATACACATATAGTCATATACATATATTTACACTTTGCTGTCATCACTGCACTACTTACCCCTTCGCTGCTCTAGTTCTCATGCTGTGTCTCATGGCATAAGAACAAGACTCCCATTGGAGCCTATAGAAGCACGCTCTCGTGAGCACAATGCTTCCCAGCAACGCGAACGTGACCTTTCGTTCGCATTGCTGTCAACTTGTAATACCAGCATACTTTAGCATGTGCTGGTATTACTCAGTGGAGCGAAAATATAGCTTTTACAAAAGCATTTTGGCGCTCCACTTGTAATCACTTGTAATGTTTTATATAAGGTTGTAAATACCTTAAATGAAATTTCCAGATTTTCACCTCCCCAAACATCCAATCCAGGATCATATGTTCCAAGTTCATAAAAATATTTCTTATCAACAGAAAATAATCCCCCAGCCATGACTGGGCATCTGCAATTACAAAGAAAACAACATTAGTTTAACAAATGCATGTAAAATACAGATATTTAGTCTAAATCTAATGGTCTGAGGAAACATTGGTGGTGCTTTTTGCATGTTCAATACTGGGGAACAAATTAGATATACACACATATACCTTAACTTTATTCACAAAGATCAAGTTAAGGAACTTTTTTAGTGTTTCAGATTGGAAAATGTAGTGCTAAAGTTTTGGGTTGGGAACCAGGGGCCATTAAGAAAAATAATCCCTGGAGACCTACATTGTGGACACATCTCAGTTTGAAGGAGTATATCCCAACTAGTATAAAAATACACAAATGAGGAATATTTCTCTCAACATGGACATTAGATGCAACAGTTGGCTTTAATGGTTATAGAAAATGTGTGCCACATTATCCAATATAATTATCGTTTGAAGGTAAGAAAATCAGTGTTTCATGTTATTCAATAACATCGCAACTATACCCGTTAGCCTATCACTCAAATCTAATATAGCTTTAAGAGGATGGTTTGTTTGTGTTTTCCTGGAAATTTCTTCTTTTCAAGATTCTTCAGCCAATTTCACCTGATTTGGGTATAAAAAAAAAACTATTTGCTTTAAGTTATTTGTTCAGTGCATGCAGTTCTGCCATAATGAAGCTTCTGTGGACAGTTTTGCAAGTTGGCCACATGGTCCTCCAAGCATGCTTTCAAATAAATGGAGACATAACAAACTAATGCCCATTGTCAATATTCTTTATCTGCAACTTTATGGTTAGTGTGTGAGGTGTATGTAAGTTATAATTCTAGCATTACCAAAAACCAAGTATATTGCAGAAATCCTTCTATTTATATTTAAATGCACTGCCTTCTTTGTATGTCTACAATAGCTTTTATGTTTAAGTTATTAGCTTTAGGTTAATACTAAAAGTCAGATTGAAATCTTCATCCTCTGGAATCCATTTAAATTATTATAATGGAATACAGTACATGTTCTCAAGTAGACTTTGTCTTTGTACAAGTTTTATAGTTTACTTCTGTTCTCCAAATTTAAGGGTCGGTTTATCCAGCCATCAACAAGTAGAATTCATGAGATGGGAGCATATATGCTGCACTTCCTGAGTAGCACAGTCCAGTCTGAATTTATATAAAAAAAGAGTGATTATGTCAAGTTGAACATAACCTTGACTTAACCTCTCCACCACCTTAGAAATGGCATTGGCAGAGTTAACTTCCCAGACTTTGCTTGTTCAGGGTGATTTACGGATACCTGAGAGCAAGGGGTTGGCTCTGCAAAAGGATTTCCTTGTGCTCTTTTAAATGAAGGAAGCAGACATAAAGCATCCACTTTCTGCTCACCACAATCACAGGTGGACAGGTTCTCTAGTTGGGAACATTGTTCGTCCAATATTTTATAAATGAGGGCCTAAATCTCAAATCAGTCTCATGCACTTATATTTGAACCCAAATGTGTTTTCTACTACTTGTTCATCATTAAAAAAATAAACAAATGTTCTTTAATTTCATCCTTTTCCTGGGAAATTAGTTTGTAAACAAAAATCCATGTGTCTGCCATTTCCTATGGGGAAAGTAAATAAGGTTAAAGTAAATATTTTATTTCTTTAATGAGGTCAGTATTCTCAAGAACAAAAGTGAATCTTACACAGGAATCAATCCAACTTGCAAGGACATTGTAGAATCACTTTTGAATAATGTAAATCGTAAATTTAACCTCTCCTGAAGAAATTTTTTTTCTGCTTTTAGAGTTAAGATTTTAACCACTTAAATGGGTAAAATATTTTTTTTGGTGTGTGCATTGTTATATAGTTTTTTTTTTATTATTTGTTTTATGGGTTGCTCATTTTTTCCAAGCAAAAATAGTGGAGGGTTTTCAATTTGTCTGAATGCCCATATTTAGTACTCAAAAATAAAATAAATATAAGTCTTTAAAAAAAACCTATAAAAAGTCAGCAATCAGACCAATTTTTTGTATAAAACAAACAAAAAAAAACATTATTACACTTCCTTTAGATACTTACTTTATTGGATCCATTTCAGTTATGTTATTTTCCTTAATTACTTCTCGAGGGATTGGTTTCCAACCAAAATTCATGGGCCATGTAAAGATGCCTCTCTGAAAGTTATCCACTGTCATATAGCTTTAAAAAAAAACAAAAAAAAACAATACAATACAATTTATTAAATTGGCCTTTTTAATATAACTAAACAATATTTTAACGTATTTACTAAAAAATTGAAATAAATAAATTTTAATAAAAAAGTTCAAATGTGGTGTCACAAATGTAAACTTTACTTACAGAATTTAAAAAAAAAATAACAATCTTGTACTGGGTTCATAGAGTCACTACTGAGAATGTAATTAAATGGTTAGTACATTACCTCATGTCCTTATCACTAATTACTTCAATTACAGGGCATGCTACTTTCTTTCTGTTTAATCGAACTTGTTCGAGAAGCGGTTCAAGCCACCCAACATTACATTCTATATGCGAGTCCAGGAATGTCAAAACATCTCCTAAGGTATAATAATTAATGAAGTTAATACATTGTATGAGCTTCCTGACTTTCAATAAAATGATATATTTGTTAAATAGAGAGAAAATCCTGTACATTATAAAGCATAGAAACATAAAATTTGATTGCAGTCTGCCCTCATTTCCTATAAAATATAAGTTTAAAGGGACATTATACACTCATTTTTTCTTTGCATAAATGTTTTGTAGATGATCTATTTATATAGCCCATAAAGTTTTTTTTAAAATAAAATGTATAGTTTTGCTTATTTTTAAATAACATTGCTCTGATTTTCAGACTCCTAACCAAGCCCCAAAGTTTTATGTGAATACTGTCAGCTACTTTCTCCAGCTTGCTCCTGTTTGTGTAAAGGGTCTTTTCATATGCAAAAGAAGGGGGGGGAGGGGGGAGTGTCTTATTTGCCACTTGCAGTGGGCTTTCCAGCTACCTTTTCAACAGAGCCAAACTGACAGCTTCTAAGTAAGTTTTTAAACAGTTTTATACTGGATTATTATATCAGTATCTGTGCATCTTATTCTTTATAGTAGTGTCTATTACATGCAGTTATATGAAAATGAGTGTATACTGTCCCTTTAAAGAAACACAAAAAGTGAAAATTAAAGTTTCAAGATTCAGATAGAGCATGCAATTTTAAACATTCCAATTCACTTTCCATTATCAAAATGTGCACAATATTTTTATACGTGCACTTTCGAGACATTCTTGAATTTGCCGTTACCACCTCTAATGGAAGTTTATGCCATGAATCTATTAAGAAGTGCTTCCACGAATGATTACTGCTACTATAACTAAGATAATGTCTTATGATTATACAATTTTGTTAATCAGATTTAATAAATATTAGATCATAAATGCATCATATATTTGGATCATTTGACTTTGTGTTCTTAATATAAATTATATATAATATATATATATATATATATATATATATATATATATAAAACATGGAAAGTCAGAAACCCCGGGTAAAGCTAGGATTACTCAAGCGGCTGTGGGTAAAGCCCGATGTACTGTAATTCCCCCATCTACACTATTTTATTTTTTGCCCCACTGATCCTCTGGCATCCACCCCAAGTAAACCTTGGGCAATGAGGTTTAAAAGGGGGGCTTTGCCCCCCTTGACCCCCCCAGGCCGAGGCAAAAAAGATAGTGAAGATGTGTGAATTACAGTGCATCATATATATAGTATATGTTTGATGTGGTGACTCGATCAGTCTGAGGGGATTTATGATCTTACATCGGGCTTTACCACAGCCGCTTGGGTAATCCTAGAATTACCTGGGTAATGCTAGGACTACCCAATATCTGACTTTTCCCGCAACACACACACACACATTATATATATATATATATATATATATATATATAGATACACATACACACACACATACATATAATATCCTATAATAAATCCAGATAACATTTTCGGAATGTATGTTTTCATCTGTGGAAGTGCAGCTAAATCCCTCTAGGTACATTTAGGTGCATCATCAGATGAATTCCACCATTTAATTTGCATATGCAACAAGGAGAAAGGCACAACATATGTTACACATTCAATCTATGGAATACCGCACACCCAATGTGTGCCATTTAGTTCAAATATACCTTTCAAAAATTAGGACTTTTCTTGGAGAAGTTACTACTATATTATCAAAAATACTGATCAAGCAATGTATGGGATTCTGTTTTTGGAACTACGAAATGCTAGTTAATTCAGCCGTGGAATTATTTTAGACTAGCCAATTTTTACATATACAGGAGGCTGGAATTCCAGAAAACGAGAAAAAGGATAATTACAGATATTCTATTAATAATATCATCAGGCTCTTAAACTTTGTGATTCCACATAATCATCATCTTATACTGAATAAGTGGACTGAAAGCTCTATGATTTTTGAGCATATTTAATAAAGCTTTTAAATTAAAACAATAATTATTAGTAGGGATGGGCTAATGTGCTGAAAGTGCAATTCGTTTGGTAGAGCGAATAGTCCTGTGAACATTCATTTTGGACAAACGAATGTTGAAGGAAAATCCATTAAAATTTGGTAATCGACTGTTATTTCCTGTTTTTCGAATGTTCATAATTATATTGAATATTTGGAATTTTGAATGTAACATTCGATTTAACAAATACTATTCAGAAGTTCAATAGTTCATGTGGTAGGGAATTTAATAAATTGATACATAATATATTGATTCAAATTTTTCTATTTCAAATATTACATAATCGGAATATTTAATTTAAAGAGATCATTAAAAATACTCTTACAAATATATTGATTTTAATTTTTTAAATTCCAATATTGCATAATTTGATTCAAATTATTAGGAAAATTTGAATAGAATATTACATTTAAAGATATCATTAGAAATACTATTACATTAAACAAATGTTAGAATGTTGTACAAACATTCGAAATTTGAAATGACTGAACTAATGTGAAAATTATTTTAATTTTTTGAATGTTGGAAAACATTCACCCATCCCTACTGATTAGTACTCAGCAGCACCAGTAATTGCTTTTCTCTAAATACAGCAAATTTAGATTTTGTAATCTTTAACTAATATATATATCTTACAGATATCTTAAAATTATTACAAATATTGTTAAGCATTGTTCAGATTGTAAGTTCCCACAGGTATAGGGCCCTCGATTCCCCCTGCATTTGTCTGTAAAATGTTTTCTTTTATTGTATTGTTTCTCCATTGTACTTTTATCCTTGTACCCATGGGCAGCTCTGCGGAATCTGTTGGCGCTTTATAAAGAATAATAATAATAAAATATTCATAATCTTGATTGTCTGACAGAGAGAAAAGTGCTGACAGCGAGAAAATAAAACAAAAAGGAAATAACAGAATAGACCTGAAGACTTAAAAAAAATAATACCTTTTGCAATATTTGCTCCAGCAATTCTGGCTCTGATCAGCCCATGTCTTTCTTTTAGATGGAGAATGCGGATTTTGGGGAACTGCTTAATGAATTGATCTAATTTGTCTTTAAGGTAATCTAAGCAAAAAAACAAAAACAAACACACACAAAAAGATGAGGGTAAAGTAATTAATATAGCATTTATATATGTCATATAGTGAGACTATATATATGTTATAGTGAGACTTTCAAACCCCAATCATATAATGCCCATGATATGGCGCTAATTCAACAATGTTACCAAGCTGGAAGAAAATATATAGACGTAGATAGAATTATTTTTCTGTTTTATTTTTTTTAAATTTACGTTTTTGGTAAATATTGCTTTATTATACAGATTAATAAAATTGACCAAGCATGTTCAGGTAAACATAATAAAAAACACAATTTATGCTTACCTGATAAATTTATTTCTTGACATGATGAGTCCACGGATCATTTAATTACTATTTAGAATATCACTCCTGCCAGCAGGAGGTGGCACAGAGCACCACAGCAAAGCTGTTAAATATCACCTCCCTTCCCTCCAACCCCAGTCATTCGATCAAAGTAAAAGGAGAGAAAGGAAGCAACAAGGTGCAGAGGTGTCTGAGGTTTATAGTATGACAAAAGCCTGTCTTAAAAAACAGGGCGGGCCGTGGACTCATCGTGTCAAGAAATAAATTCATTTATCAGGTAAGCATAAATGTAGTTTTCTTTCTAATGACAAGATGAGTCCATGAATCATCTCATTACTATTGGGAATCAATACCCAAGCTAGAGGACACAGATGATACGGAAGGGACAAGACAGGGAACCTAAACCGAAGGCACCACTGCTTGAAGAACCTTTCTCCCAAAAGAAGCCTCAGCCGAGGCAAAAGTATCAATTTTTTAGAATTTAGAAAAAGTATGAAGGGAGGACCAAGTTGCAGCCTTGCAAATCTGTTCCACAGGAGCTTCATTTTTGAATACCCAGGAAGAGGAAACAGCCCTCGTAGAATGAGCCGTAACTCTCTCAGGAGGCTGCTGTCCAGCAGTTTCATAAGCCAAGCGAATGATACTCTTCAGCCACAAAGAAAAAGAAGTAGCCGTAGCTTTCTGCTCCTTACATTTTCCAGAGAAAACTACAAACAGAGCAGAAGACTGACGAAAATCCTTAGTCGCCTGTAAATAGAATTTAAATGCACGCACCATATCAAAATTGTGCAGCAGACGTTCCTTTTGAGAAGAAGGGTTAGGACACAAGGAAGGAACAACAATCTCCTGATTAATGTTCCGATCTGAAACCATCTTAGGGAGAAACCCTAACTTAGTACGCAAAACTACCTTATCCGAGTGAAAAATAAGGTAAGGAGACTGATACTGTAATGTTGAGAGCTCTGGAACTCTACGAGCAGATGAAATAGAAACCAGAAACAAAACTTTCCAAGATAATAACTTAATATCTAAGGAATGCATAGGCTCAAACGGAGCCTGTTTAAGAACTTTAAGAACTAGATTAAGACTCCAGGCAGGAGTAACCCGGCTTAAACACAGGCCTGATTCTGACCAAGGCCTGACAGAATGATTGCACGTCTGGTATATCCGAAAGACGTTTATGTAACAAAATAGACAAGGCGGATATTTGACCCTTTAGGGAGCTTGTCGATAAATCGTTCTCCAAACCCTCTTGGAGAAAAGCCAAAATTCTAAGAATCCGAACTCTACTCCAAGAGTAGCCTTTGGATTCACACCAATGCAGATATTTACGCCATATCTTATGGTAAATCTTTCTAGTCACAGGCTTACGCACCTGAATCATAGTCTCAAAGACCGACTATGAAAATCCACGCTTAGATAAAATTAAGCGTTCATTCTCCAAGCAGTCAGCTTCAGAGAAACTAGGTTTGGATGAAGGAAGGGCCCCTGAAGTAGAAGGTCCTTCCTCAATGGAATTCTCCAAGGTGGACGAGACAACATCTCCACTAGGTCTGCATACCAGATCCTGCGAGGCCATGCCGGTGCTATGAGGATCACTGACACCCTCTCCTGTTTGATTTGAGCAATGACTCGAGGGAGAAGAGCGAATGGGGGAAATAGGTATGCAAGACTGAAATTCCAAGGTACCGCCGGAGCGTCTATCAGTATTGCCTGAGGATCCCTTGACCTCGACCCGTACCTCAGAAGCTTGGTATTCTGCCGAGATGCCATGAGATCCAGCTCCGGCTGTCCCCATTTGAGAATCAAGCTCGAAAACACCCCCGGGTGAAAGGTCTGCCTGCTCAGAAAATCCGCCTCCCAGTTGTCCACTCCTGCGATGTGGATCGCTGACAGGCAGCAGTTGTGGGACTCCATCCACTGAATTATCTTGGCTACCTCTGCCATGGCCAAGGAACTGCGAGTTCCCCCCTGATGGTTGATGTAAGCCACTGAAGTTATGTTGTCCAACTGGAACCTGATAAACTGGGCCGAAGCTAACTAAGGCCAGGCCAGAAGAGCATTGAAGATTGCTCTCAGCTCCAGAATGTTTATGGGTAAAACAGACTCCGACCGAGTCCATGTCCCCTGAGCTTTTAGAGAGCCCCAGACTGCTCCCCATCCCAGTAAGCTGGCGTCCATTGTCACAATCACCCAGGTGGGTCTGCGGAAGCAGGTTCCCTGGGAGAGATGTTCCTGAGACAACCACCAAAGGAGAGAATCCCTTGTCTCCTGCTCCAGATGTACTCGTGGAGACAGATCCACATAATCTCCGTTCCACTGCCTGAGCATGCATAACTGCAGAGGACTGTGGTGAAAACGGGCAAACGGGATGATGGCAATGGCTGCTACTATCAGACTGATTACCTCCATGCATTGAGCCACTGATGGCCGAAGAGAGGACTAAAGCTCTAGACATGAATCGAAAATCTTTGATTTCCTGACTTCTGTCAGAGAAATCTTCATTGATAAGGAATCTATTATAGTTCCCAAGAAAACTACCCTTGTAGTTGGAACTAAGGAACTCTTTTCCAAATTCACCTTCCATCCATGAGATCGCAGAAAGGATAACAACATTTCCGTGTGGGATCTTGCTTGATGAAAGGATGGCGCTTGAACCAGAATGTCATACAGATATGGCGCCACGGCAATGCCCCGCAATCGGAGCACCGCCAACAGGGGTCCCAGAACCTTTGAGAAAATTCTGGGAGCTGTGGCCAAGCCGAATGGAAGAGCCACAAACTGGAAGTGTTTGTCTAGAAATGCAAACCTCAGAAACTTGTGATGGTCCCTGTGGATGGGAACATGCAGGTACACGTCCTTTAAATCTACTGTTGTCATAAATTGACCCTTTTGAACCAAGGGAATAATGGAACAAATAGTTTCAATCTTGAAGGACGGTACTCTGAGGAATTTGTTTAGACTTTTGAGATCTAAAATTGGTCTGAATGGTCCCTCTTTTTTGGGAAATCCCAGACTTTGATCCTGTATTGGAACAAGAACAATCACTCCCAGGTCGGAAAGATCTTGAACACAGTGTTAGAACGCCTCTCTTTTTATCTGGTCTACAGATAATCTTGAGAGAAGAAACCTGCCCCTGGGAGGAACAGTTTTGAACTCTAGTTTGGATCCCGGGGACATGATGTCCACCACCTAGGGATCCTGAACATCCTGAACCCAGGGCTGAGCGAAAAAAGATAGTCTGCCTCCCACAAGATCCGGTCCTGGATCGGGGGCAGACCCTTCATGCTGACTTTGAGTCATTGGCGGGTTTCTTAGCTTGCTTTTTCTTGTTCCACGACTGGTTGGATCTCCAGGAAGGCTTGGACTGTTCCAGTTTTGAAGAGGGAGAGGAAAGCTTGCCCTTGAAGTTTTGAAAGGAACGAAAATTACTCTGACATCTCTTTTGCGTATTCCTCTTATCCTGAGGAAATTACCTTTTTCTCCCGTAATGTCAGAAATTATCTTAGCCAGACCCGGCCCAAACAAGGTCTTACCCTTGTAATGGATCGCCAAAAGCTTAGACTTAGATGACACATCCGCAGACCAGGACTTCAACCATAAGGCAAAACCAGACATTTTTGCTCCTAGTTTAATAACCTGTATGGAGCCATCCGTAATAAAAGAAATGGCTGACTTAAGGGCCTTAATTCTATCCTGGATCTTTTCAAGGGGAGTGTCTGTCCGAATAGAATCAGACAACGCATCAAACCAGTTTGCCGCTGCACTAGTGACGGTAGCAATACACACCACAGGTTGCCATTGTAAACCCTGGTGTACATACATTTTCTTGAGTAATCCCTCTAAAGATCCTATGGACACGAAATTAAAGGAACAACTATATTCTATGGGAATAGTTGTCTTAGCTAGCATGGAAATTGCTCCTTCCACCTTGGGTACCGTTTGCCAAGACTCGTTGATAGAGTCTGCTATAGGAAACATCTTCTTAAATATAGGGGATGGAGAAAAAGGGATACCCGGTCTCTCCCATTCCCTAGCAATAATCTCTGTAGCTCGATCTGGTACAGGAAACACCTCCACAATGGAAGGAATATCAAAATACTTGTTTAGTTTACTAGACGTCTTTGGATTGACTACGACAGTAGTGTCGGAGTCGTCCAGAGTAGCTAAAACCTCCTTAAGTAACAAACAGAGGTGTTCAAGCTTAAACCTGAAAGAAACAACTTCAGTATCAGCCAAAGGAATTACACTAAGAAATTTCACCCTCAGATGCTACCGAATTATCCTCTTCCTCAGATTTCTGGGAAGGGACATTCGGAATAGCCACTACTGTGTCAGCAACCTTATTCACTGATTGTTTACATTTCCTCTTGCACTTTCCCTGCAGCATGGGAAAAGCAGACAACACATCAGATACCACTGAGGATATTAGGGAAGCGATGTCTTGCAAGGTAACTCCAGGTGGAGTAATAGAGATAGCGCAGGGCACTGGCTGTATGGACGCTAAGTTTTGGGACGCTTGAGGAGAAAGCTGCGGCATATCTTGAACATTGTCAGAAGACTCCTGAACACCATCCGCCTTAGACAATGTTGGCTCAGGAAAAAGTCTATCCCTGAAATGTAGAGTTCTCTCAATACATGAGGAACAAAAAGGGATTAGTGGTTCCACATTAGCATTAAAACATAAAGTACATGTAACATCTTGCAGGGCCTCTTGGTCCATATTTATTCACTTATAAACAGGATAAATAAATAAACAAACTGATATTTTATTTAGAAAATATACCACATAAAAAACATTACTGTCCCTTTAATTTTTAAAACGAAACTGCTTTATTTTTCTGCAGTAAAATTATAAAGTAGCACAAAAATCCCACCGGACAACCTCTACACCTCAGCTTAGCTGTAACCATTATACAGCTAATGGCTGTGACGCAGCTAGCTCCGCTCCGTAACACAGGAAGTGAAGAGGGAAAAAGGCGCACAACAGAAAATGCCGCCTCAGCTAGCCCTGCCCATCATGGGAGTTATAACGTTAACCTCCTGATTGGCTAAAAGAATTACCCTATCCTCATGGAGTAAAGTAATAATAAAAAAAACACCTCTGAGCCATACTCTCCTCGTCCCCAGTGCCTGCTAATGCTGCCAATAAAATGATCCCCCAAACATAGGTGAATGTCTCTTGTCCCACCATTATAATGTAAAGTTTCATTCTTTTATTTTCTGCAATGTGTCCCAGAAAAATTAAAGTTAGCACTTACCTTTAGACTTCTGCCAGGCAGCACGGCAGCTCACTAGGTTTGAGAAGGTCAGTTCCCTCACATGGACCTGTTGAAAAAAACAAAGACTGAGTAATCTTACTCTGGCTTGCATGATTAGGGCAGCATTAAATACATGGGAGGCGCAGTGAGGATTGTACCCCACAAGTTCCCATTGCTTGAAAGCCACCACTGCTCTACTGAAGAGACAGCTATGGACTATGGCTAAACCCTAGGACAAAGCAGTACAATCTTGTATTGCTAAAAAATAATAAACTCTTGATTGAAGAATCTTCTTTCTAACACCTAAACTTTAACACTTCCTTGCTCTAACGTAGGCAAAGAGAATGACTGGGGTTGGAGGGAAGGGAGGTGATATTTAACAGCTTTGCTGTGGTGCTCTTTGCCGCCTCCTGCTGGGCAGGAGTGATATTCCCAATGGTATTTAGATGATCCGTGGACTTATTGTGTCATTAGAAAGAAAGAGGCAATTCATAAAATGATTTGCTTTACCTTTTGTACTAAAGTCATCTACAAGAATAATCTCTTTCACAAGATGGGCTGGAGATCGGTTTAGGACACTAAAAATGGAACGTATAAGCGTGGACCAAACTTCATCAACAAAACAGATAATAATGCTTGTAGTGGGAAGGTCATCATGGACAAGTTGGTCTGAACACCTGCAAGACAAGAATAAAAGTAAAATGTATTATGATTATGAACCAAAATTAGCCCAGTTAACCCAAAGCTTATTTTGCCCATTCTGCTTTAAAAATTATACAATTACCAATGATCTGTGTTGGGCACTATTGTGCTACCTGGTTACTAGTCAGCATATATATCCATAATAAACCTATAGTGGGCATTAATATGTATTTTCTTCTAAAATTAATTTTTAAAAAAAAACAAACTCAATGAAACTGTATACCAAAATATTTTTTTATGCTAAAAGCCACAGCATTATTTTTAATATATTTGTTTCAAAGACAAATATAAAATAGGGTTTCCCCTAATGTATTTAGAGTTGATATTGTGACCTGAACTACAATTGCACTCTATAAAACAAGGACTTTTATTAATACACAAAATTATCTATTACATGAAAAGATAACATTGCAGTCCCTAACATCCCTTCGTCATGTTTCACCATCAATAGTTATGATCTGCATTTAAAGGACACTAAATTGCTTGTAAAACTACTTATCACCATTAATAATCCATGTGGATACTAATATCTTTATTGCACAATTCTTTTTAAAAAAAAAAAAATATATATTATTGGTGTGTAGTACACCTTGATGCCGAACCATGCAACTTATACATTTAAAATTTAGATTCATTATACTTCAACAACTAAATTACATTAAAATGTGAAAAGGAACTATTAAAAAGGGACGTAACACTGTTGTGCAAAACTACGAAACAATAGTAATTACTCCATATGTTATTACGAGTGGAGTCCTATTTTAAACTCCAGCTCGCGAGTTAACTTCAATAGATGGAGGCTTTTTGATCCCCTTGGGTTGCACTTGTATTACGAGCTGGAAGAAGAAAAAAGTTTACGAGCGAGCAAAACGAGACACGTGCAAAAACATAGACTTTGCAAAGTGACTAACCCAATCATTTTTATTTAAAGGGACAGTCAAGTCCCAAAAAAACTTTCATGATTTAAATAGGGAATGTAATTTTAAACACCTTTCCAATTGACTTTTATCCCCAATTTTACTTTGTGCTCTTCATATTCTTAGTTAAAAGCTAATTCTAGGAGGTTCCTATGCTAATTTCTTAAACTTTGAAGACTGCCTCTAATCTGAATGCATTTGGACCACTAGAGGGCATTAGTTAATGTATTTCATACAGATAATATATAGATAACATTGAGCTCATGCACGTGAAGTTACCCTGGAGTGAGCACTGATTGGCTAAAATGCAAGTCTGTCAAAAGAACTGAAATAAGGGGGCAGTCTACAGAGGCTTAGATACAAGATAATCACAGAGGTAAACAGTGCATTTCTATAACAGTGTTGGTTATGCAAAACCGGGGAATGAGTAATAAAGGGATCATCTTTCTTTTTAAAAAACAAAAATTCTAGTGTTGACTGTCCCCTTAAGTGTGCTAAACCCAACATGAATTATGAATATTTTGGTATCAGATCACTCTTTAAAAAAACAAACATCAATTATGCTTACCTGATAATTTCATTTCCATCTGTATGGGAAGAGTTCACAGCTGCATTCCTTACTTGTGGGAAATACTGAACCTGGCCACCAGGAGGAGGCAAAGACATCCCAGCCAAAGGCTTAAATACCTCCCCTACTTCCTCATAACCCCAGTCATTCTGCCAAGGGAACAAGGAACAGTAGGAGAAATATCAGGGTGATGTAATGCTCGTGGGTTATTCCTCAACCGCACTGTCATCGTCTATCTGTTTTCTCTTCCACTTTGGAGGAGCATCATAAACATGTGAGACAGGTACTTCAATGTCTCAGAGACAATACTTTGGTAGCCAAGCTAGAAAAGTGTGAGTTTGATCAAGTTCAGATCCAATTCCTTGGTTATGTCATCTCGAAAGAAGGTTTTGCCATGGATCCTGTTAAACTCACCACAGTTCTAGAATGGCCTCAACCTACTTATTTAAAGGAATTACAGAGGTTTTTGGGGTTCTCCAATTATTACCGCAAGTTTATAAAGAACTTTTCACAAACAGTCGCTCCTCTCACTGAACTGACAAAATGGAACAAAGACTGTAAACATTGGCCTCCTAAAGCCTTAAATGCCTTCTCTTGTCTGAAAAGGGCTTTCTGTTCAGCTCCTGTGCTCCACCATCCTGATCCTGACCTACAGTTCACTTTAGAGGTTGATGCCTAGAAGATAGGGTCTGGATCAGTTCTTATCCAAAGGGATCCTTTGACCTCCAAGTCACACCCTGTAGTCTTTTTCTCTAAATGCTTTACTCCTGCTGAGAGGAACTACGATGTGGGTAATCATTAACTCTTAGACATTGGTTAGAGGGCACCGCCAATCCCATTCAGATTCTTACCGACCACAAGAATCTGACTTACCTAGAGACTGTCCAAAAAACAATTCAGAAGAGTTGTCAGCTAAAAACTGTTTTTATTTGCTTAATTTAATAAAAGGTACAACGGTGTAACATGACAGCCCTCTCAGCTGCATAAAAAGCTTACATGTTTCAGCATTGGTATAGCTTGAGGATACAGCCCTTAAAGAGGCTGAGAAACGTGTCGCTTTGTTTTTAATACATATATGCTTTTTTATACACTTGCTGCTTCGATTTTGGAGTTTATTTCATCATCTTTTGGACCTATACCGTGTGGCTGGTGAACAGACGCCGTTTATACCTGGATACAGTCTTTTGGGTGACTGAGAGGTTCCAGCTTGCCTTGATTGCACCTGGAGTAGCACTGCTTTGTGTAAGTCTGACCAGTAATCGTGAACTCTGTATTCAAAACTGTACTGGGCTATGGATATTTTCTTATGTCACTTACAGGAATAGGAATTCTGGTTGCTGCCTGCTGGTTTCCATCGGAGTATTTGGGTGCTCTCTTTTTGGACGATAAATTCTTCATACCGGCCCATTTCTAAATGGGAATCATTCCGGTTAACAAGCCAATCACAACTTGAGAACCAGGGGGCATGCCACCCAATCAGAGACTGAGAATACAGAGGCACGCCAACTCTGGGTATTTAAAAAAGAACACTTTATTACAAGAACATTATATTGACTCTTGAGAAAGTCAGGCCGGTGCCTGACGAAACGCGTAGAGGCTGCCAGATTCTTGCACACCATAAGCCCGACGACACCGGACATACTGCAGTGCCTTCTTTCTTACACAACGTCCTGAGGCTTTCCGGAAGAAGGAGCGTAGAAGTTTGCTACTATCTTGACACAACAGATGCCGGTGACTGAAACGGAGGAGTGGTGATTGTGCTTTTTTATATTTTAAACATTGTACGTGTATTCACTTCAACATATTATATTGGACTATTAAAGCTGTATTACTCTTAGAGTGGGTTGCGCTCTCTGTCTTTTTCTTTTTCTTGGTGCCGTACTCACAGAGAATGCTCATCGACTCAATCCTCGACAGGCCAGGTGGGCCTTGTTCTTTTCCCATTTTAACTTTGTGGTCTCTTATCTTCCTGGGACAAAGAACAAGAAGGTGGACGCCCTTTCCCATCAGTTCCCTCACTCAGGTGACTCCTCTGAAGCTCCTATTGAACACATCATACCTCCCTCCTGTGTGGTTGCTCAACTAAATAACACTCTTTTGCAAAGATTACAACATACCCAGTCTAGTAAACCTCCTGGAGCCGCCGTGGCCTCTGATATCCTTTTTGTACCTCTGAACCTATGCATCCCTGTGCTAGGCTGGGCTCATGTTAGCAAACTCTCAGGACATCCTGGTTCGACTAGGACTTTCAAGCGTCTTTCCCAACATGTATGGTGGCCTACAATGAAGTCTGACGCTCAGGATTATGTGAAGGCCTGTACAACTTGTGCTGCCAATAAGACTCCCTGATCTTTGCCTCCAGGCTTGCTCAAACCATTGTCCATTCCCAAACAACCATGGACACACATAACAATGGATTTAATTGTGGACCTTCCTCCTTCATTATGGACCTTCCTCCTTCAGACCGAACTCGCCCAGTAGTCTTGTTATCCCGGTGTCGAGCCGGAAAGATCGGGAATATCCCAGAGCAGAGAAAGTTAGTAAGATGAGGAAGGTGGCACTCACCACAAGCAGGGCAGTCCCCAGCGGCAACGGCAGAGTGGTCCAAGGACAAACCACTAGAATGGTCAGGCAGGCAGGGTTTGGCAACAGCAAAACAGTCCAAGGGCACACCACTAGAATGGTCAGGCAGGCGGAATTTGGCAACAGTAAAGCAGTCCAAGGGCACACCACTAGAATGGTCAGGCAGGCAGGGTTCGGCAACAAAAAGGCAATCCAGAACAACAGGGGTTAATAAGCAGAGCAGTCAGACAGGCAGGGTTCAGCAGCAGTATATCAATCCAGAAGTTAGGGACTATAGCAGACAGTAGTCAGAAAGGCAGAGTTCAGCAGCAATAATCAATCCAGCAATTTATGGGTTAAGAGGCAGAGTAGTCAGACAGGCAGGGTTCAACATCAGTTGATCAATAAGGCAGTAAGAAAAGTATGATCTATCACACCCAGGAGCACACAAAGTAACACCTATACTTGGGCAGTGATAGATCGTACAAGGAACACTTACATAGGCGTAGGATTCGCGCCACAAGTATCTGACCAGCATCAGAGAGGCAGAGGAGCATGCGGCGACAACGTCAGCACTGCACGCCTCCAGACCCGACACAGCCCTAATCAACGAGCAGGGAAGGAGACGCCGCACCCCTAGCAATGGCGTGACAAGTGAAAAAGGTGCCAGAATAAAAAAATTCGAATTTAGGGCCAATCATCGGAGAACATGGGCGGGAGCTGTCGACTCTTCCCATACAGTTGGAAATGACATTATCAGGTAAGCATAATTCATATTTTCCATCTTAATATTGGAAGAGTCCACAGCTGCATTCCTTACTTGTGGGAAACATATACCCAAGCTCTAGAGTACACAGAATGCTAACGGGAGGGAAAAAAGAGAGGTGGACCCTAATCTGAGGGCACCACAGCCTGCAAAACCTACCTCCCGGAGGCTGCTTCAGCAGAAGTAAAAACATCAAACTTGTAAAATTTTGGAAAAAAGTATGTAAGGAGAACCAGATAGCCGCTTACAAATCTGATCCATAGAGGCCTAATTTTTGAAGGCCTAAAAGGAACCACTGCCCTAGTAGAATGAGCCGTAATCCTCAGAGGAGGCTTATGTCCCGCCGTTTCTATGCTAAACGGATGAGACTCCTCAGACAAAAAGATAAGGAAGTCGAAGAGGCCCTCTGACCCCTACGCTTCCCGGAAAAGAGAATGAACAGAGAAAGAGATTCGTCTAAATTCCATTGTGGCCAAAGATAGAACTTCAAGGCACAAACCACATCCAGAAATACGTTGTAAACGTTCCTTCGATGAAGAAGGATTAGGACATAAGAAAGGAACCACAATCTCTTGATTGATGTTGCGAATTGACACAACCTTAGGAAGAAAACCTAACTTGGTTCGTAGAACAGCCTTATAGGCATGAAACACCAGATAAGGAGGGTCGCATTGCAAGGCAGCAATCTCAGAAACTCTGCGCGCAGTAGCAATAGCTAGTAGAATAAGAACCTTCCAAGACAACAATTTAATGTCTACTTCATGCATAGGCTCCAACAGAGCCCGTTGCAAACCTTAAGGACAAGATTTAAACTCCAAGGAGGAGCCTTAGATCTAAACACAGGTCTGATTACAGCAGAGCCTTAACAAATGGCTGCACATCTGGAAGCTCGGCAAACCTCTTGTGCAGTAACACAGACAGGGCCAAAAACTGTCCCTTTTGGGGACTTGCAGAAAAGCCCTTCTCCAGTTCCTCCTGGAGAACAGAATAAGTAAGTCCTCCACACCTTATGATAGATGTGACGAGCAACTAGCTTACGAGCTTGAATGAGAGTAAAAATAACTCTCTCAGAAAACCCTCTCTTGGCTAGGACTAAGAACAGAATAAGTAAGTCCTCCACACCTTATGATAGATGTGACGAGCAACTAGCTTACGAGCTTGAATGAGAGTAAAAATAACTCTCTCAGAAAACCCTCTCTTGGCTAGGACTAAGCGTTCAATCTCCACGCAGTCAGCCTCAGATAATCTAGACATTGAAAAACAAAGAGACTTTGGTCAGCAGATCCCTGCGACAAGGTAACTTCCACAGAGGAGATGACATCCCCACAAGATCCGGGAACCATATCCTTCACAGCCAAGACGAAGCAGTCAGTATCACCGACGCCAGCTTGACTCGAGCCACTACACTAGAAAGTAGCGGTAACGGTCAGAAAGGAAAATTTGGATTGAACCTTCAAGGCACCGCTAATGCATCTGTTAGCTCCGCCTGAGGATCCCTGTACCTTGAACCCTATCTGGGTAGCTTAGTATTGAGACATTATAAGATCTTACTCTTGCAAATCTCTGCAAACACTCGGGATGGAGAGACCATTCTCCCGGATGAAAGGATTGTCTGTTGAGAAAATCCGCTTCCCAGTTGTCCACACCCGGAACGTGGATCACTAACAGCGAACAAATGCAGGTCTCCCCCACACCAGAATCCGAGATACTTCCCTCATAGCTTCTCATTCCCCCCTGATGGTTGATGTAAGCCACCAAGGATATATTGTTTGATTGGAATCTGATTAACTGGGACAAACCCAGCAGAGGTCAAGCCTTCAGAGCACTGATCATTTAGCAATGATCATCTCTTTCAATGCAGACAATCATTGCTAAATGATCACTAAGCTTGTACAACTGTCAGCCCTTAGTGATTTATATAAACAGGAGAAGTCTTGAAAAGCAGAAATCTTCTGCACCGAGAGTATATGCAGCGCCACAGCCGTCCCCTACCTCTTCCCCTCACGGAGGTTACAAATAGATTACACAGATAATAGTGCCTGCAGCAAACGGCATTTCTTAAAACATAAAACTTGTGGGCAGCTTGAAGTTTTAGCTGTGGGGGGAGGTAGAAACACAAATACACAGTACTTAAGCATTTTATTTAAGTTAAGATGCATATGATGTGCATTATACATACATGGCTAAATCTAATACATTTATACTCTAATAAATACGTTTCTTCAGTCACAGCAGCTCACACAGATGTGATCCTCTAAGTATACTGTATGTAATATAGCTGTGTGTGTCACTTGACTGCTTCATGATCATGTGACTTCTGTGCCCCTGCTTGCATCGTGCGTTACAATATGGCAGCTTACATAGGAGAATCAAGCAGTGGATCAGTGCTGTAGTTTAAAACAATATCCTTCAACAGTTTGGGGTAAGAGGAGCATATAAAATAGTCAGCAGTGATTATTTTATTTTTATTAATAAGAAAAAGTAGGTTTTAGGGATTATTAGAAGACAGGTGTTTAGTGTCCCTTTAAGGAAATCTGGAGGGCAAGACATGTTGAAGCTAGCTTGCAACGTCTCTGGTCTGTCAGAAATATTCTCATGTCTATGGAGACTATTATAGTACCCGAGAATTCTACCCCGGTACTTGATACAAGAGAACTCTCTCTAGATTATCTGTCATCCATGGGATTGAAGAAGACAGAGGAGATATTCCGAATGGTCCACTCTTCGAAAAAAACCTGCTTAAGCAATTTAGGTGCAGAATTGGATGGAAAGTTCCCTCCTTCTTAGGGACCACAAAAAGGTTTGAATAGTATCCCAAACCTCTCACTGCGATAGGCACCGGGACAATAACTCATAGAGGACAGATCCCGTACACACCCCAGAAAGGCTCCCCTCGCTTCTGGTCAGGATGACAGGAGGACTCTGCCCTTGGGTGGCTGAGACTTAACCTATCTTGTAACCCTGAGCTATGAACTCCAGGACTCATGGATCCTGCACGTCCCTGAACCAAGAGACTGAAAAGAGCGACATACTGCCCCCTACACAATCCAGAAAAGGACCAGGGACCGCCCATTCATGCCGACGTAGACTTGGCAGGCTTCTTGCTCTGCTTGGATTTATTCCAGGACTGAGCCGGCTTCCAAGAGCTCTTGGTTTGCTCTGGCTTAGTGGAAGACTGCTGACATGGTCTTTATCAGAACGAAAAGAATGAAAATCGTCCCTTAGATTAGTTCATATACTCTTGCGGTAGGAGGGCACCCTTGCCCCCTGTGACCGTGGAGATAATAGAGTCCAGACCTGGACCAGACAAAATCATTTCCTTAAAGGGAGGGAAGAAGTCTAGACTTAGAAGTCATATCCGCAGACCATGACTTCAGTCAGAGCCCGACGGGCCTGAACAGAAAAAGCTGAAGCCATAGCATTCAAGCGAATAAACTGCCTAATAGCAGTACAGATAAAAAAAGAATTAACAACCCTCAAGGCCGTACATCTTTTATGAGTAACATCGAGGAGATCCTCCACCCCAATCAAATCCTATAAGGAGTCACACCAGAAGGTAGTTTCTCCAGTAACCGCAGCAACAGCCGCCACCAGTTGAAACAAATATCCTGTATGTTGAAACATCTTTCTTAACAGAGTTTCCATCTTTTATCCATGGGCTCTTCAAACGAAGATGCAAGGGTGAAGATAACGCCATCCCATTTAGGGACGGAACCTCACAACTCCATGGAGAGTCCAGGACCGGGGACAATTTGTTAAAGGGAGCAGAGGGGGAAAAGGAATACAATCCTGTCCCATTCATTCTTAATAAAGTTCGTCATCTAACAGGAGCAGGGCAGTATAAACTCTATCCAATTTAGGAATTAAAGGTTCATCAGGCAATTTGGTCTCTGGAACCTCTGAATTTGCCCAAAGAAAGAAGAAAGCGCAAATTCCTAAACTAAAGTTTGGTTCCTCCGCAGCCGGAGGTTTAGAGGCAGCACTCTGACCCAGAATGTTCATACTCTGAAGTCTCAGAAAGAACTTCATCCTCGGATAACCCTCAGTTAAATCCAATAAATTATCTGATGTACTCTGGGAAGGAGTGCAATATGTAACCTTTTGCATAGCAGGGTGAGGTAAAGCATTAAAGGAAGCAGATACCGTTGTCTGAACTGCGCAGTAACGTCTGGTGAAAAAAGGCCCCCTCCAGATGGAGGATCAGCAATGCTACAGGAAACTGCATGTGTAGAGAGATATAAGAATGTAGGGTACGCACCTCACTGGACTACAACTCCTCAGAGGTGAACGGCTCCGTGGTATCAAACATGTTCGATATTATCACATTATCAAGGCATATGGAACATAATTGAGAGGACGGAACTAAGGCCTTCTCACCATATAAACAGGAATAACTCATTAGGAATAGAGAGAGTGCCCTCTAAAGTAACAGAATCCTCCATCGCTAGTATAATAACCAGAGAACTAGAGAAATAAAACATCTTATTTTTTTCAAAACAAAAAAAAACATCAAAAAAGGCACCCTTATACCCAAATGGCTGGGGCACTCACCACCTCCGATGACCCAGACAGTACATAGATTTATGACTCCTCTCTGATAGACACCCAGTCAGGAAAAAGGGAATGAATCACATGGTGCACAATGCAGGACCGTCCCTGCTATGAGAAAGTGCGCCAAGCTTGTAAGCTGCATGGCTCTCAAAGGGAAAGTGAAACCTGTATATTCCATAACAGCCTATGAGCCCATATCTCCTCACTCATAAAAGCAGCATAAAATAAAATAAACATATAAGATTATTCCCCCCTGTTCAATTATCCCCCTAAGGAGATATTAACCCTTGATTCTATACAGATAAAAGGAGTCACAACACTGTGACCCTGTCTTCTTGCGTTATCATACATGTATAAAATATGAAACAATCTTACCAGAATTTATGCCGTGGAACAGTAACACGGCCCTTCAAGTGTGACAGATCATAGCATCGCTTCTGACATGGACTTGAGTGAAGAAAGCAGGCAGCAAAACTCGTCAATGCTGATTGCCTATGGAGCTGTTAATATGAGTCGGGATGTTTTACCAGAAAGACTCTCCCTGCATCTCCGGACTCTAACTTTCATCCATGCTCTCACTGAGTGGCTGACAGGACTACTTAAAACTGTAGTCCCATCTCGGAGAGTACTACCCTCCATAAGAGACTACTTTGAAATCTTCTGCACTTCTCTGCCAACCTCCTGTAACGAAAGGCCAAGAATGACTGGGGTTATGAGGAAGTGGGGGAGATATTTAAGCCTTTGGCTGGGGTGTCTTTTCCACCTCCTGGTAGCCAGGTTCAGTATTTCCCACAAGTAAGGAATGCAGCTGTGGACTCTTCCCATATTAAGATGGAAATATATATCGTAAGGCCTCTCATTTGAAAGAGGCAGCCTTACCATTCAAATAAGGGATTAAAAAAAAAAAAAACTGTCACGTGATTATAGTGTGTGGTGTCTTGGTAGCTGCAGTGTTGTTAAAGGGATTTAAAACAGTACTTCTTTAGTAAAAACAATTATTATTACTTTACTTTAGATTAAAGTAAACCTGTAGAAAGAAACAGATTGTGTTAAAAAAAGCAAACCATTTATTGAGCACTTAGAAATTCTAAGTCTTGCCTATGCTCACAGCTAAACAAGGAAGCAGACATTGCAAAACTTAAATTTTAGGTCACATGATTTTTGCAGCAGAAGTCCTATATTGATCATGAGCAATAAACAGACTGGAGCTATTTTATGTTGTCTCCTAGCAACGCTTCAAAAGAAACACTATACCTTTGCCTTCCTGTTGAGGCCTCCTCCTCCTTGAGGGGCTGTGACAGGAAGTAAAGGACACTGCAGCAATTAAGTTTGAAAATTATTTTATCTTCCATTCTTTTTTTATATGATGAATAATACATATTTTAATGATTTCTACCAAGTATAAGCCACTGCTTTTTTGTTACTACAATGAAACAGGCTGTTTAACATTCCTTTAATATCAGGGCTTGTATATCCTTCTTTTGCTAACCCTCATACTATCGTAGTTTTCTATGGCACAATTGATAAACAAAATATTAAAGGGATAGCAAAGTCAAAGTTAAACTTGCATGATTCAGATAGAACATGTCATTTTAAGACACTTTTAAATTCACTTCTATTTTCAAATGTGCTTTGTTTTCTTGGTATCCTTTGTTGAAAATGAATACGCTCATATCCTACACTAGTGGGAGCTAGCTACTGATTGGTGCCTGCACACATTTGTCTTTTGTGATTGGCTAACTAGATGTGTTCAGCTAGCTGCCAGTAGTAGTTACCCTATATCTACATGTCCACTGTTTACCTTAACCTCTATCTGTTAGATAAGGGTTTATAGGGGTTAATTTAATAACATGCAAGGACATTTGATAAACCATCAATTTTGTGACCTCTATCTTTTTGGATATGAAGCAGATTCCCATAACCATATATGTATCAACTGTTATATGTAATATATAGATTAGTTACACATGTACTATATTTAAAATCCTTTATGGATATACACTTTCAAGGATTATGAACTATCCTTGTTATTTAACTAACATTATCTGGTTTTTCATGTATATCCTATAATTTGACACGTTTTTTACATGGTACAACTGAATAGTATTACCGTTTTCATATCTTGGGCTTTACAAGTTATGCTCTTCTAGTGGACTATATGGAATATATAGAATATATATGATTTTACCACTCCAACACAGTCTTAAGTATGGAACAAATAACAGTTTGCCATATAGTTATTAAACAGCATTCATGTAATTTCAACTAGTCCTGTCACGAGTATATACCTTGATACAACATCCTCAAACAAACAATTTTGGACGTGATCGTTCATATGTTTTCACATTTGCTATCTAGTTATAACCTGTATGTAGGATCTCTGAAATACATGATAATGTTGTTGTGACTTGCAAAGGATGCCTATTTGACAACAAATGATAACAGCTATTGGTCCGCCTCAGTGGTGTGTACTTGTAGTCATCCATGATTGGTTGATCAACACAGATGTATATGTATTCATTCGATACTATAAAACTTGGTATTTTGAGCGTATTATTCCTTTTATATTTCTAGCCCCTTGATTGATGCAATGCAATGATCTGGTGGATTTTGCGTTACTAATACCTTTATTAGCTTATTTTTAGAATTTAGTGATAATTAGGTATTTTACAATAGGATATTATGTAACTATCAAATACCATCCATAGCATCTTATTATGGTGCCCTTTCCAATACATGTCTTTGACTTTACATACATGTTCTCTTATGGATCGTACATAAATACCGCAAACTGGTCAAATTGTAATACTGTCAACCTGTTATGTCCTGACTGTACTATTGCGATCCACAATTTCAGATCCGTGACGTTTTAGTCACGTGATAGATGCCTATCCAATGATAGGAGGATGTCAGCTACTGGTCCGACTCAGGGGTGTGGGATTTTACCCTCCCCTGATTGGTTAATAGAGATCATTTAGGTAGGAATCATTTAGGTAGGAAGGCTCTCCCAAGTCGGGTTAGCCTTTGAAAAACCCGAGTACCACGAAATGCACATCAGGCGCTATTTAGAGACCAGCAACCCGTTTTTTTTGCAATTTGTATCAGTAATTACTAGTCTCGTTCTTTGGCAAACCCTCCATAGATTTGCCTTGGCTCTAATTCATCAGAACGTTACACACCGCTCCAGTATTGCACTTAGACTTCTTACTTTTTATGCTCATAACTATATTTATAAAAGAATACCAGAGAAATACTGGAAGGGAGAGTTCATACATATGTTTTTTTTATGTCATTGTAGTTTTAAATGATCTTTGCCTACTGAATCAGTATAAAAGAACAAAGATTCCCCCACATCAAAAAATAGCTTAAATATATATACTGATGTATAATATGCTAAACGTCTGCTACACACAATACAATAACTCATACAAATAATCTCCTGTAAATGTTTTGATATATTCTAAGAGCTTAACAAACCCTGTGAGTCATGATTCCTAAAAGTATCTAGATCTCTTTCCTAATATTTTGGATTCTTCTCCAAATGCCTCTATATAAAATCATTGTTTCATAAAGAAATTGTCTGGTTGGTTTCTTCGTTTAAATACAATTATCAAGCCCCAGTTCTAACATGTACACATCTCTCACATCCTGATGGCATTAAAGTAATGGTATGCAATGTCACTGTGGAAAGAACTATTAGGCTCTCCAAATTCTTTTAAAGTAAATAATCAAATTACCCTTTAATCAAATTGACTTTTTTTTATTAACTTTAAACTAAACTGTAATGTCGGATTTAAATTTCCTTTAATCAAGTACAACCTTTGCATGAAGAAAATTTTATATGACATTCCAGGGCCAAG
Source organism: Bombina bombina (assembly GCF_027579735.1). Classification (NCBI taxonomy): domain Eukaryota; kingdom Metazoa; phylum Chordata; class Amphibia; order Anura; family Bombinatoridae; genus Bombina; species Bombina bombina. Next base: position 410,929,854 of record NC_069499.1, on the reverse strand, counting down.
TCTAACAAAACTTCAAATCTCAGATGAGTGCGGGTATAGTTCTAATTGGTAGATCAATCATCTCACAATCACGTGGTTGTCCAATGTGCAAATTTCTATTAATCTCTATTCACTACCCTCAAATGAAAAGCATGTGTGTCTGGATAAGGGATGTATTCTGCAACACATTTAAAGGGACATGAAAGCCAATTTTTTTCTTTTGTGATTTAGAAAGAGCATGTCATTTTAAACAACTTTCTAATTTACTTCTATTATCTAATTTGCTTCATTCTCTTGATATCACTTGCTGAAAAGCATATCTAGATATGCTCAGTAGCTGCTGATTGGTTGCTGCACCTAGAGGCCTTGTGTGATTGGCTCAAACATGTGCATTGCTATTTCTTCAACAAAGGCTATCTAAAGAATTGAGCAAATTAGATAATAGAAGTAAATTGGAAAGTTGTTTACAATTGCATGCTCTATCTGAATCATGAAAGTTTAATTTTGACTAGACTATCCCTTTAAAGAAACTTCATCCTGCAGCAAGTTGTTTATATGCAATACACAGCTGTGCTGAAAAACAATTGTACAATAAACTGTCTCTTTAACCCACGCTGCCAACCCCTCCACATCAAGTCTTTTTGTTTTATCTTTTGAACTAGCAGATTGGACAGCCAAAAAAAATGCTCTGCAGCCCACCCCATAGGCTATACATAAACACATTCCCTCTGCTGTGCAATTCTAGGATTGATGGCTGTATGCATGACAATATGAGCACACTCTGTATAGCCTATGGAGAATCTTGAAAAAAGTGACTCCAACCTTGGCAGGTTTCATAGAAGAAAGACCTTTATTGTACCTTGGTCCACACAAAAGCAACAACGTTTCAGACCTGTGCTAGGTCCTTAGTCATGTCTGCAAAAGAATACACAGAGGTTACCTTTATACCTGTACACAGGTGTATGTCAACACCCATTAATTAAATCATAGCGCCACCTATTGGGTATTAATAGTATCACTTTACAAAAAAGTATTTCTTGTCTTAAAGGGACAGTCAAGTCCAAAAAAAACTTTCATGATTTAAATAGGAAATGTAATTTTAAACAACTTTCCAATTTACTTTTATCACCAATTTTGCTTTGTTCTCTTGGTATTCTTAGTTGAAAGCTAAACCTAGGAGGTCCATATGCTAATTTCTTAGACCTTGAAGACTGCCTCTAATCTGAATGCATTTTGACCACTAGAGGGCATTAGTTCATGTGTTTCATATAGATAACATTGAGCTCATGCCCGTAAAGTTACCCTGGAGTAAGCACTGATTGGCTAAAATCCAAGTTTGTTATGCAAAGCTGGGGAATGGGTAATAAAGGGATTATCTTTCTTTTTAAACAACAGAAATGCTGGTGTTGACTGTTCCTTTAAGGTGACAGTGTTATATGGGTTGTACAAAGAATTCTTAGTATACAATAATAAAAAAATACATATAGCAACAATATATACAATTAAAAAATGGAAAGCAACATTACAGATTATAACTCCACAAAAATGTACAAGATATTCAAAATATTGGATGCAAAAAATATCATACAGGTATGGTAAGATAAATAAACAATGTAGTGTAGAATGTTCTCATAAATGGATTCTATGTGCAATCTAGATGACTGTGATAAGGGATGCCGTCAACATGTACATAAGGGAAGGCATTTATCTAAATAATGACCAATCAAAGTCCTTGTTGAGGCCCCTTGGTTTTAAGGTTTGTAGCTTATTAATCCAGTACATTTTTTTTAACCTTAAGGTGCTCCCTGTCACCCCCTCTCCTGGGGATATCTATTCTTTCAATAATTTGGAAGCGTAATTGGCTGATGTTATGGCCTGCTTCTAAGAAATGTGAGGAGACAGGGGCATCTTTGTTGTTACATCTTATGTTAGATTTGTGTTCCATAATGCGCTCTCTGACTTCTCTACAAAACTCACCAATGTAATTTAGGCCACATGGACATTTGATAAGGTATATAATGTACTTAGATCTACATGTTAAGAATGGTTTTATTTTGTATTTTGTGCCTTGTGTCGGATGATAAAAAAAATTCTCCCTTAATCACAGAGTTGCAGTTGCTGACAAATTCAAAAGTATCATTAACAAATGTTCATTTGACATTATTACCTGGATGGTGGAGTATGCTCGGAAAGAAATTGCCACCTATAAAGAAAAAGTATCCACCCAAATACAACGTCTGAAAGAATCCATTCTTTCAAAGGAAATGGAAGCAAGAAAGAGGAAGAAATTTACGAGAGATGAGCAAGATTACACAGCAATGACACTGTTTACCAGTGGAGCCTGACCAGGTCACAAGGAAGGGGAGGAGCTACACCCCATGAACAAGCGCTACACAGAGGCAGGAAACGACAAGCATAGGAGGATCGCTGGAGCGGTTCAGAGTCTTCGATAAGTTTTTTAACAGAAGATTCTGATCTCGAGCACACCGCACAGGGAGGACCACCAGTGTATATGACCCGGACCAGAGGCCACAGGGCGTGCGGATCCCAGAGAGGGCACTACAACTATTAAAGGTACCTGTAAATACAGCATATGAGGGTGTGGGGGACTGTCAACAAGAGCGGACAGTTGTAAAACCATGCAGCACCACTACAAAGACCCCCCTAACTAGGGACACTACTATGTCTACCATATCTATACTGGATCAGACTGACAAACAATATAAAACTTTTGACTCTTGCACTCAAGGCATTGTAAAATATGCTGATGTGGGACTCTCTTTGGTTAATGAGAATTTGCTTCACAATATTTCAAATCACATATTAAGTTTGGATGAGTTAACACTATTAAATAAAAGTTTATCTTTTTCAGTATTTAATAACACTGATGTATTTGATTTACAAAAAGGATCTATACAATTTTTTCAGGAAAATTAAATTCAAAGCATATTTTGGCACTAATGAAACAAACACACCTATTGCTAACACTGTGAAAAGCACATTCAGTAACCCTAATAAATATGGCATTCAAGATAAAAACCATTTCATCCCACTAAATATTTCACAAAGTATCTCTGCTTACTCAGCTTTGGTGGAAAAAGATATAGATAGGGTCTTACAAAAAAACAAAAACTATGGAATTGGTGTACATAGATATACTCCTAAACATGATAAGCAGGCACTCAATTCACTCAAAAAACATAATTTATGCTTACCTGATAAATTCCTTTCTTCTGTAGTGTGATCAGTCCACGGGTCATCATTACTTGTGGGATATTAACTGCTCCCCTACAGGAAGTGCAAGAGGATTCACCCAGCAGAGTTGCTATATAGCTCCTCCCCTCTACGTCACCTCCAGTCATTCGACCAAGGACCAACGAGAAAGGAGAAGCCAAGGGTGTAGTGGTGACTGGAGTATAATTTAAAAAATATTTACCTGCCTTAAAAAACAGGGCGGGCCGTGGACTGATCACACTACAGAAGAAAGGAATTTATCAGGTAAGCATAAATTATGTTTTCTTCTGTTAAGTGTGATCAGTCCACGGGTCATCATTACTTGTGGGATACCAATACCAAAGCAAAAGTACACGGATGACGGGAGGGATAGGCAGGCTCTTTATACAGAAGGAACCACTGCCTGAAGAACCTTTCTCCCAAAAATAGCCTCCGAGGAAGCAAAAGTGTCAAATTTGTAAAATTTGGAAAAAGTATGAAGCGAAGACCAAGTTGCAGCCTTGCAAATCTGTTCAACAGAGGCCTCATTCTTAAAGGCCCAAGTGGAAGCCACAGCTCTAGTGGAATGAGCTGTAATTCTTTCAGGAGGCTGCTGTCCAGCAGTCTCATAAGCTAAACGAATTATGCTACGAAGCCAAAAAGAGAGAGAGGTAGCAGAAGCTTTTTGACCTCTCCTCTGACCAGAGTAAACGACAAACAGGGAAGACGTTTGTCGAAAATCTTTAGTTGCCTGTAAATAAAATTTAAGGGCACGAACTACATCCAGATTGTGCAAAAGACGTTCCTTCCTCGAAGAAGGATTTGGGCACAAGGATGGAACAACAATCACCTGATTGATATTCCTGTTAGTGACTACCTTAGGTAAGAACCCAGGTTTAGTACGCAGAACTACCTTATCCGAGTGAAAAATCAAATAAGGAGAATCACAATGTAAGGCTGATAACTCAGAGACTCTTCGAGCCGAGGAAATAGCCATTAAAATAGAACTTTCCAAGATAACAACTTTATATCAATGGAATGAAGGGGTTCAAACGGAACACCCTGTAAAACGTTAAGAACAAGGTTTAAACTCCATGGTGGAGCCACAGCTTTAAACACAGGTTTAATCCTGGCCAAAGCCTGACAAAAAGCCTGAACGTCTGGAACTTCTGACAGACGCTTGTGTAACAGAATGGACAGAGCTGAGATCTGTCCCTTTAAGGAACTAGCGGATAACCCCTTTTCTAAACCTTCTTGTAGAAAAGACAATATCCTAGGAATCCTAACCTTACTCCAAGAGTAACCTTTGGATTCGCACCAATATAGGTATTTACGCCATATTTTATGGTAAATCTTTCTGGTAACAGGCTTCCTAGCCTGTATTAAGGTATCAATAACTGACTCAGAAAAACCACGCTTTGATAAGATCAAGCGTTCAATTTCTAAGCAGTCAGCTTCAGAGAAGTTAGATTTTGATGTTTGAAAGGACCCTGAATCAGAAGGTCCTGTTTCAGAGGTAACGACCAAGGTGGACAGAATGACATGTCCACCAGATCTGCATACCAAGTCCTGCGTGGCCATGCAGGCGCTATTAGAATCACTGATGCTTTCTCCTGTTTGATTCTGGCAATCAATCGAGGAAGCATCGGGAAAGGTGGAAACACATAAGCCATCCTGAAGGTCCATGGTGCTGTCAAGGCATCTATCAGGACCGCTCCCGGATCCCTGGATCTGGACCCGTAGCGCGGAAGCTTGGCGTTCTGTCGAGACGCCATGAGATCTATCTCTGGTTTGCCCCAACGTCGAAGTATTTGGGCAAAGACCTCTGGATGAAGTTCCCACTCCCCCGGATGAAAAGTCTGACGACTTAAGAAATCCGCCTCCCAGTTCTCCACTCCCGGGATGTGGATTGCAGACAGGTGGCAAGAGTGAGACTCTGCCCAGCGAATTATCTTCGATACTTCCATCATTGCTAGGGAGCTTCTTGTCCCTCCCTGATGGTTGATATAAGCTACAGTCGTGATGTTGTCCGACTGGAACCTGATGAACCCCCGAGTTGTTAACTGGGGCCCAGCCAGAAGAGCATTGAGGACTGCTCTCAATTCCAGAATGTTTATTGGAAGAAGACTCTCCTCCTGATTCCATAGTCCCTGAGCCTTCAGAGAATTCCAGACAGCGCCCCAACCTAGTAGGCTGGCGTCTGTTGTTACAACTGACCAGTCTGGCCTGCTGAATGGCATTCCCCTGGACAGATGTGGCCGATAAAGCCACCATAGAAGAGAATTTCTGGTCTCTTGATTCAGATTTAGAGTGTTGAATGGAATGAAGGACACGGCATGCATTTTGAAGTTTTGTTAACCTGTCCTCTGTCAGGTAAATCTTCATTTCTACAGAATCTATCAGAGTCCCCAGGAAGGGAACTCTTGTGAGTGGAAAGAGAGAACTTTTCTCTTCGTTCACTTTCCATCCATGCGACCTTAGAAATGCCAGTACTATCTCTGTATGAGATTTGGCAGTTTGAAAGCTTGAAGCTTGTATCAGTATGTCGTCTAAGTACGGAGCTACTGAAATTCCTCGCGGTCTTAGTACCGCCAGAAGAGTGCCCAGAACCTTTGTGAAGATTCTTGGAGCCGTAGCCAGTCCGAATGGAAGAGCTACAAACTGGTAATGCCTGTCTAAAAAGGCAAACCTTAGATACCGGTAATGACTTCTATGAATCGGTATGTGAAGGTAAGCATCCTTTAAATCCACTGTGGTCATGTACTGACCCTCTTGGATCATGGGCAAAATTGTTCGAATAGTTTCCATCTTGAACGATGGAACTCTTAGGAATTTGTTTAGGATCTTTAAATCCAAGATTGGCCTGAAGGTTCCCTCTTTTTTGGGAACTACAAACAGATTTGAGTAAAACCCTTGTCCTTGTTCCAACCGCGGAACTGGATGGATCACTCCCATTAATAAAAGATCTTGTACGCAGCGTAGAAACGCTTCCTTCTTTGTTAGGTTTGTTGACAACCTTGACAGATGAAATCTCCCTCTTGGGGGAGAGGATTTGAAGTCCAGAAGGTATCCCTGAGATATGATCTCTAACGCCCAGGGATCCTGAACATCTCTTGCCCAAGCCTGGGCGAAGAGGGAAAGTCTGCCCCCCACTAGATCCGGTCCCGGATCGGGGGCCCTCAATTCATGCTGTCTTAGGGGCAGCAGCAGGTTTTCTGGCCTGTTTGCCCCTGTTCCAGGACTGGTTAGGTTTCCAGCCTTGTCTGTAGCGAGCAACAGCTCCTTCCTGTTTTGGTGCAGAGGAAGTTGATGCTGCTCCTGCTTTGAAATTACGAAAGGAACGAAAATTGGACTGTCTAGCCTTGGCTTTGGCCTTGTCCTGAGGCAGGGCATGACCTTTACCTCCTGTAATGTCAGCAATAATCTCTTTCAAGCCGGGCCCGAATAAGGTCTGCCCTTTGAAAGGAATATTAAGCAATTTAGATTTAGACGTAACATCAGCTGACCAGGATTTCAGCCACAGAGCTCTGCGTGCCTGAATGGCGAATCCTGAATTTTTAGCTGCAAGTTTAGTTAAATGTACTACGGCATCTGAAATAAATGAATTAGCTAACTTAAGGAATTTAAGTTTGTGTGTGATGTCATCTAGTGTGGATGATTGAAGTGTCTCTTCCAGAGACTCAAACCAAAATGCTGCTGCAGCCGTGACAGGCGCAATACATGCAAGAGGTTGCAATATAAATCCTTGTTGAACAAACATTTTCTTAAGGTAACCCTCTAATTTTTTATCCATTGGATCTGAAAAAGCACAGCTATCCTCCACTGGGATAGTGGTACGCTTAGCTAAAGTAGAAACTGCTCCCTCCACCTTAGGGACCATTTGCCATAAATCCCGTGTGGCGGCGTCTATTGGAAACATTTTTCTAAATATAGGAGGGGGTGAGAAAGGCACACCGGGTCTATCCCACTCCTTAGTAACAATGTCAGTAAGTCTCTTAGGTATAGGAAAAACGTCAGTACTCGTCGGTACCGCAAAATATTTATCCAACCTACACATTTTTTCTGGGATTGCAACTGTGTTACAATCATTCAGAGCCGCTAATACCTCCCCTAGTAACACACGGAGGTTCTCAAGCTTAAATTTAAAATTTGAAATGTCTGAGTCCAGTTTATTTGGATCAGAACCGTCACCCACAGAATGAAGCTCTCCGTCTTCACGTTCTGCAAACTGTGACGCAGTATCAGACATGGCCCTTGCATTATCAGCGCACTCTGTTCTCACCCCAGAGTGATCACGTTTACCTCTTAGTTCTGGTAGTTTAGCCAAAACTTCAGTCATAACAGTAGCCATATCTTGTAATGTGATTTGTAATGGCCGCCCAGATGTACTCGGCGCTACAATATCACGCACCTCCTGAGCGGGAGATGCAGGTACTGACACGTGAGGCGAGTTAGTCGGCATAACTCTCCCCTCGTTGTTTGGTGAAATATGTTCAATTTGTACAGATTGACTGTTTTTTAAAATAGCATCAATACATTTAGTACATAAATTTCTATTGGGCTCCACTTTGGCATTAACACATATAGCACAGAGATATTCCTCTGAATCAGACATGTTTAACACACTAGCAAATAAACAGCAACTTGGAAATACTTTACAAAGTAATTTACAAATAATATGAAAACGAACTGTGCCTTTAAGAAGCACAGAAAAATATTATAACAGTTAAAATAATTAAGTTATAGCATCAATCTTTGTCAGAATATACAGTTTTAGCAAAGGATTGTTCCCCTCAGCAAATGATAACTAACCCAGGCAGCAGAAAAAAAATACACAAATAAACGTTTTTTTTTTTTTGTTTTTTTTTATCACAGTCAATACAATCAGCACAGCTCTGGTGTAATGATTACTTCCCTCAAAAAAGGCTTTGGAGATCCCTGAACTCTGTAGAGATGAACCGGATCATGCAGGAAGAAAATGAATCTCTGACTGAGTTTTTTCTGATGCATAGTGAAAGCACCAAAATGGCCCCTCCCCCACACACATAACAGTGAGAGGGATCAGTGAACTGCTCTAATTTAAATCAAAACTATTGCCAAGTGGAAAAATAGTGCCCAAAACATTTTTTCACCCAGTACCTCAGAGAAAAAAACGTTTTTACATGCCAGCAAAAAAACGTTTTACCTCAATAATTAATTGTCATTTAAAACCTATTGCAAGTCCCTGCAAATTAGGTTAAGTCTATGTATACAGTCTAAAAACCAGAGAAGTATAAAATATACATACATGACAGCCTGATATCAGCTACATCTACTGCATTCAAGGCTGGGTTTACATTATAACGGTATGGCAGGATTTTCTCATCAATTCCATGTCAGAAAATAATAAGCTGCTACATACCTCTTTGCAGATTAATCTGCCTGCTGTCCCCTGATCTGAAGTTTGCCTCTCCTCAGATGGCCGAGAAACAGCAATATGATCTTAACTACTCCGGCTAAAATCATAGAAAAAAACTCAGGTAGATTCTTCTTCAAATTCTACCAGAGAAGGAATAACACACTCCGGTGCTATTATAAAACAACAAACTTTTGATTGAAGATATAAAAACTAAATATATCACCATAGTCCTCTCACACATCCTATCTAGTCGTTGGGTGCAAGAGAATGACTGGAGGTGACGTAGAGGGGAGGAGCTATATAGCAACTCTGCTGGGTGAATCCTCTTGCACTTCCTGTAGGGGAGCAGTTAATATCCCACAAGTAATGATGACCCGTGGACTGATCACACTTAACAGAAGAAATAACAATATTATCATTAAGGAGGCCCATAAAGGCGGTGCCATTGTTGTAATGAACAAATCTGATTATACACAAGAGAGATACTTAACCAATTGCATGACACACAGATTTACTAGAACAAACCACTGAATACTTATTTTGCACAAAAATGCTAAAGTAGATGGAAAAAAAGGGGGACTAAAATCTTTAAAGGATCTTATCCATAAATTGTTTTAAATTTTATTAAAAAAAGTATATTTAAAAAAATACTAATAAAGTGATTTGCTACAAATTATATACAAGGATTAATGTCTATTATTAACTTTCGGCTAGATTACGAGTTTTGCGTTATGAGCGGCTCAGTACTAACTTGCAAGTTATTTCCACCACTCACCTCCCTATAGCGCTGCTATTACAGGTTTTCAAGAAGTGCGGAGCATCCTCTTCTTCCGATGGCTAACGAAGAATGAAGGTTCCTTTAAGTGACGTCATCCAAGATGGCGTCCCTTGAATTTCGATTTGCTGATCAGCCAATCGGAATTAAAGGTGAAAAAATCTTATTGGTTGATGCAATCAGCCAATAGGATTGAGCTTCAATCCCATTGGCTGATTCAATCAGCCAATAAGATTGAGCATGCATTCTATTGGCTGTTCCAATCAGCCAATAGAATGCAAGCTCAATCCTATTGGCTAATTGGATCAGCCAATAGGATTTTTTCACCTTTAATTCCGATTCAAGGGACGCCATCTTGGTTGACGTCATTTAAAGGAACCTTCATTCTTCAGCGACCATCGAAATAAGAGAATGCTCTGTGCCGCATGTCTTGAAGATGGAGCCGCTCCGCGTCGGATCGATGAAGATAGAAGATGCCGTCTGGATGAAGACTTCTGCCGGCTTGGATGAAGACCTCGGCCCGCTTGGATGAAGACTTCTGCCGGCTTCGATGAGGACTACTGCCACTTTGCCGAGGATGGATGTAGGGTCTTCAAAAACTGTAAGTGGATCTTCGGGGGTTAGTGTTAGGTTTTTTTTAAAGGGTTTATTGGGTGGGTTTTATTTTTAGATTAGGGCTATTGGGCACAGAAAAAGAGCTAAATACCCTTTTAAGGTCAATGCCCATACAAATTCCCTTTTCAGGGCAATGGGGAGCTTAGGTTTTTTTAGTTAGGATTTTATTTGGGGGGGTTGGTTGTGTGGGTGGTGGGTTTTACTGTTGGGGGTTGTTTGTTTTTTTACAGGTAAAAGAGCTGATTTTTATGGGGCAATGCCACACAAAAGGCCCTTTTAAGGGCTATTGGTAGTTTATTGTAGGCTAGGGTTTTTTTTATTTGGGGGGGGGTATTTTGATAGGGCTATTATATTAGGTGTAATTAGTTTAAATATTTGATAACTTCTTTTTTATTTTGTGTAATTTAGTGATTGTTTGTTTTTTGTAATTTAGTTAATTGTATTCAATTAATGTAATTTATTTAATTGTAGTGTAAGGTTAGGTGTTAGTGTAACTCAGGTTAGGTTTTATTTTACAGGTAAATTTGTATTTATTTTAACTAGGTAGTTAGTAAATAGTTAATAACTATTTACTAACTAGTCTACCTAGTTAAAATAAATAAAAACTTAGCTGTGAAATAAAAATAAAACCTAAAATAGCTACAATGTAACTATTAGTTATATTGTAGCCATCTTAGGGTTTATTTTACAGGTAAATATTTAGTTTTAAATAGGAATTATTTAGTTAATGATAGGAATTTTTTATTAGATTTATTTTAATTATATTAAAGTAGGAATGTTAGGGTTAGACTTAGGGTTAGGTTTAGGGGTTTATAACTTTAGTATAGTGGCGGTGACGTTGGTGGCGGCAGATCAGGGGTTAATTACACAGTAATGTAGGTTGTGGCGATGTTAGGGACAGCAGATTAGGGGTTAATAATAATATTTAACTAGTGTTTGTGATGCGGGAGTATGGCGGTTTAGGGATTAATATGTTTATTCTAGTGGGGCGATGTCGGGAGCTGCAGATTAGGGGTTAATAAATTTATTTTAGTGTTTGCGATGCGGGATGGCCTCAGTTTGGGGGTTAATAGGTAGTTTATGGGTGTTAGTGTACTTTTTAGCACTTTAGTTATGAGTTTTATGTTACGACTTTGTAACATAAAAACAAAATTTATGCTTACCTGATAAATTTCTTTTTTCTTGTGGTGTATCCAGTCCACGGGTTCATCCATTACTTGTGGGATATTCTCCTTCCCAACAGGAAGTTGCAAGAGGACACCCACAGCAGAGCTGTCTATATAGCTCCTCCCCTAACTGCCACCCCCAGTCATTCGACCGAAGACAAGCAAGAAAAAAGGAGAAACTATAGGGTGCAGTGGTGACTGTAGTTTAAAAATAAAAAACACCTGCCTTAAAGTGACAGAGCGGGCCGTGGACTGGATACACCACAAGACAAAGAAATTTATCAGGTAAGCATAAATTTAGTTTTCTCTTGTAAGGTGTATCAAGTCCACGGGTTCATCCATTACTTGTGGGATACCAATACCAAAGCTTTAGGACACGGATGAAGGGAGGGACAAGGCAGGTACTTAAACGGAAGGCACCACTGCCTGTAAGACCTTTCTCCCAAAAATAGCCTCCGAAGAAGCAAAAGTATCAAATTTGTAAAATTTGGAAAAAGTATGAAGCGAAGACCAAGTCGCCGCCTTACAAATCTGTTCAACAGAGGCCTCATTTTTAAAAGCACATGTGGAAGCTACCGCTCTAGTAGAATGAGCTGTAATTCTTTCAGGAGGCTGCTGGCCAGCAGTCTCATAAGCCAAACGGATTATGCTTCTTAGCCAAAAAGAAAGAGAAGTTGCCGAAGCCTTTTGGCCTCTCCTCTTTCCAGAGTAGACAACAAACAATGCAGATGTTTGACGAAAATCCTTAGTAGCTTGCAAATAAAACTTTAAAGCATGAACCACGTCAAGATTGTGTAACAGACGTTCCTTCCTTGAAGAAGGATTAGGACACAGTGACGGAACAACAATTTCCTGATTGATATTCCTATTAGATACTACCTTAGGAAGAAACCCAGGTTTGGTACGCAAAACTACCTTATCTGCATGGAAGATCAGATAAAGGGAATCACACTGCAAGGCAGATAACTCTGAAACTCTTCGAGCCGAAGAAATAGCTACTAAAAACAGAACTTTCCAAGATAACAGCTTGATATCTATGGAATGCAAGGGTTCAAATGGAACCCCTTGAAGAACCTTAAGAACTAAATTTAAACTCCATGGCGGAGCAACAGGTTTAAACACAGGCCTGATTCTAACCAAAGTCTGACAAAACGCCTGAACGTCTGGAACATCAGCCAGACGCTTGTGTAAAAGAATAGACAGAGCAGAAATTTGTCCCTTTAAGGAACTAGCCGATAATCCCTTTTCCAATCCATCTTGGAGAAAAAGATAGTATCCTAGGAATCCTGACCTTACTCCACGAGTAACCCTTGGATTCACACCAATGAAGATATTTACACCATATCTTATGATAGATTTTCCTGGTGACAGGCTTTCAAGCCTGAATCAAGGTATCAATGACCGACTCGGAGAAACCACGCTTTGATAAAATCGAGCGTTCAATCTCCAAGCAGTCAGACGCAGAGAAACTAGATTTGGATGTTTGAATGGACCTTGGAGTAGAAGGTCCTGCCTCAGCGGCAGAGTCCATGGTGGGAAGGATGACATGTCCACCAGATCTGCATACCAAGTCCTGCGTGGCCACGCCGGTACTATCAAAATCACTGAAGCTCTCTCCTGCTTGATCTTGGCAATCAGACGAGGGAGGAGAGGAAAAGGTGGAAACACATAAGCCAGGCTGAAGGACCAGGGCACTGCTAGAGCATCTATCAGCGTTGCCTGGGAATCCCTTGACCTGGACCCGTAACGAGGAAGCTCGGCGTTCTGACGAGACGCCATCATATCCAGTTCTGGTTTGCCCCATAGTTGAATCAGCAGGGCAAATACCTCCGGATGGAGCTCCCACTCCCCCGGATGAAAAGTCTGCTGACTTAGAAAATTCGCCTCCCAGTTCTCTACTCCTGGGATATGGATAGCTGAGAGATGGCAAGAGTGAATCTCTGCCCATAGAATTATCTTGGAAACCTCCATCATGGCCAGGGGACTCCTTGTTCCCCCCTGATGGTTGATATAGTCTACAGTCGTGATATTGTCCGACTGAAATCTGATTAACTTGGCCGCAGCTAGTTGAGGCCAAGCCTGAAGAGCATTGAATATCGCTCTTAGTTCCAGAATGTTTATCTGAAGGAGGGCTTCCTCCTGAGTCCACGAACCCTGAGCCTTCAGGGAGTTTCAGACTGCGCTCCAGCCCAGAAGACTGGCATCTGTCGTCACTATAGTCCACTCTGGCCTGCGGAAACTCATTCCCCTGGACAGATGGACCCGAGATAACCACCAGAGAAGAGAATCCCTGGTCTCTTGATCCAGATATAACAGAGGAGACAAATCTGTGTAGTCCCCATTCCACTGGTTGAGCATGCAAAGTTTCAGTGGTCTGAGATGTAGGCGGGCAAACGGAACTATGTCCATTGCCGCTACCATTAGGCCGATCATTTCCATACACTGAGCCACTGATGGCCGAGAAGTGGAATGAAGTGCACGGCAAGAGGTTAGAAGCTTTGATATCCTGACTTCTGTCAGAAAAATTTTCATTTCTACTGAATCTATTAGAGTTCCTAGGGAGGAAACTCTTGTGAGAGGAGAGAGAGAACTCTTTTCTATGTTCACTTTCCACCCATGAGACCTCAGAAAGGCCAGAACAATGTCCGTATGGGACTTGGCGATTTGAAAAGTCGACGCCTGAATCAGAATGTCGTATAGGTAAGGGGCTACCGCTATGCCCCGCGGCCTTAGAACCGCCAGAAGGGACCCTAGAACCTTCGTAAAGATTCTTGGTGCCGTGGCTAACCCGAAGGGAAGAGCCACAAACTGGTAATGCCTGTCTAGGAAGGCGAACTTGAGGAACTGATGATGATCTCTGTGAATCGGAATGTGGAGATAAGCATCCTTTAAGTCCACTGTAGTCATATATTGACCCTCCTGGATCATAGGGAGGATGGTTCGGATTGTCTCCATCTTGAAGGATGGGACCCTGAGAAATTTGTTTAGTATCTTGAGATCCAAGATAGGTCTGAAAGTTCCCTCTTTTTTGGGAACTATAAACAGGTTTGAATAGAAACTCAGCCCCTGTTCCTCTCTTGGAACTGGGTGGATCACTCCAATAACCAGTAGGTCTTGAACGCAACGTAAGAATGCCTCTCTTTTTATCTGGTTTACAGATAGTTGTGAGAGATGAAATCTCCCCTTTGGAGATGAACCTTTGAATTCCAGAAGATATCCCTGAGAAACAATCTCTAGCGCCCAGGGATCCTGGACGTCTCTTGCCCAAGCCTGGGCGAAGAGAGAAAGTCTGCCCCCCACTAGATCCGGTCCCGGATCGGGGGCTACTCCTTCATGCTGTCTTAGAGGCAGCCGCAGGTTTCTTGGCCTGCTTCCCCTTGTTCCCAGCCTGGTTAGGTCTCCAGACTGGTTTGGACTGGGCGAAATATCCCTCTTGTTTTGCATTAGAGGAAGTTGAAGCTGTGCCACTCTTGAAGTTTCGAAAAGAACAAAACTTATTCTGTTTGGTCCTTAACTTATTGGACCTATCCTGAGGAAGGGCGTGACCTTTTCCTCCAGTAATATCAGAAATGATCTCCTTCAGACCAGGCCCGAATAGGGTCTGTCCCTTGAAGGGGATGTTAAGAAGTTTAGACTTTGAAGTAACGTCTGCTGACCAGGACTTAAGCCATAGCGCCCTACGCGGCAAAATGGCAAAACCTGAATTCTTAGCCGTTAGTTTGGTTAACTGAAAACGGCGTCAGAAATAAAGGAATTAGCTAACTTAAGAGCTTTAATCCTTTCTATAATATCGTTTAACGGGGTCTCTACCTGCAGAGCCTCCTTAAGAGACTCGAACCAAAAAGCCGCTGCAGCAGTAACTGGGGCTATGCATGCAAGAGGCTGGAGAATAAAACCTTGATGTATAAAATTTTTCTTAAGGAGGCCCTCCAATTTTTTATCCATACGATCTAGGAAAGCACAACTGTCCTCGACGGGGATAGTTGTACGCTTAGCTAGGGTAGAGACTGCTCCCTCCACCTTAGGGACCATCTGCCACGAGTCCCGCATGGCGGCATCTATGGGAAACATCTTTTTGAAAGCAGGAGGGGGAGAGAACGGCACACCTTGTCTATCCCATTCCTTAGCAATAATTTCTGAAAACCTCTTAGGGACTTGAAAAACATCAGTGTAAACAGGCACTGCAAAGTATTTGTCCATTTTACACAATTTCTCTGGAACCACAATGGGGTCACAGTCATCCAGAGTCGCTAAAACCTCCCTAAGCAATAAGCGGAGGTGTTCAAGCTTAAATTTAAACACTGTCATTTCAGAATCAGACTGAAGTAACGGCTTCCCTGAGTCTGAAATGTCACCCACAGCTAACCTGCCTCGGCTTCTGAGTATTGTGAGGGTATATCGGACACAGGCATTAAAGCGTCAGAAAGCTCTGTATTAGTTCTAGCCCCAGAGCTGCCTCGCTTTCCTTGTAACCCTGGCAGTTTGGACAATACCTCTGTGAGGGTATTATTCATAACTGCCGCCATGTCCTGTAAGGTAAAAGAATTAGACGCGCTAAGATGTACTTGGCGTCACTTGAGCGGGAGTTATAAGTTCTGACACATGGGGAGAGCTAGATGGCATAATCTCCCTCTTTTCAGTCAGAGAATCCCCTGGAGATAAATCTTTAAGCGCCATAATATGGTCTTTATAGTTTATAGAAATTTCAGTACATTTGGTACACATTCTAAGAGGGGGTTCCACCATGGCTTCTAAACATATTGAACAAGGAGTTTCCTCTATGTCAGACATGTTTAACAGACTAGTAATGAGACAAGCAAGCTTGGAAAACACTTTAATAAAGGTAAAACAGCAATTAAACAAAAACGTTACTGTGCCTTTAAGAGAAAAAAACTAACACTTAAACTGCAAAACAGAGAAAAAATATAGTAAAGTCTTTAAAATTTTTACAGTGTGTGTAAGGGACTAAAGCAGCATTGCACCCACTTGCAAATGGATGATTAACCCCTTAGGCCCAAACAAGATTTAAAAAACGTTAAAAAACGTTAAAAGACAGTTGAGCACCCTGCCACAGCTCTGCTGAGGCTCCTACCTGCCCTCAAATACGATTTTGTGCAGAAATAAATCCCTTGTAATGGTCCTCAGGTGTCAGAGGACTCCTCTAGGGAAGCTGGATGTCTCAGTCTGAATTAAAACTGCGCATTTAGAGCGCTAAAATAGGCCCCTCCCACCATGTACTGGATGCCAGAGGGGCCTTAAGAAAGTACTCCTAGGAGTATCTGATTAGCCATGTGGAAACTAGGCCCCAAATAAAGAGTTATCTATTTATGAAGACATGTAAACGTTTTGTCACTAAGTAATATAAGTAATAACATGAGTATTACCCTGTTTTGTAAGCATGATCCCAGTCGCTGTTAAATCACTGCATCAGGCTTACCTCAATATACACAAGGCTCTGTCAGCATTTTCTAGAACTCATTTCATCTCTCTAGAAATAAAAATACTGAACATACCTCAAAACAGGTAACCTGCAGACCGTTCCCCCAACTGAAGTTGTCCCATACTCTTCAGTTATGTGTGAGAACAGCAGTTGACCTTAGTTACAAACCGCTAAGATCATCAAACCTCCAGGCAGAACTCTTCTTCTAATTTCTGCCTGAGAGTAAAACAGTACAATGCCGGTACCGTTTAAAAATAACAAACTCTTGATTGAAGGTAAAACTACACTAAGTCACCACATATCTCTTGATACTTCCTTTCTTGTTGAGAGTTGCAAGAGAATGACTGGGGGTGGCAGTTAGGGGAGGAGCTATATAGACAGCTCTGCTGTGGGTGTCCTCTTGTAATTTCCTGTTGGGAAGGAGAATATCCCACAAGTAATGGATGAACCCGTGGACTGGATACACCTTACAAGAGAAACCCATATCTACTGACTTTTAGTTTACGGTATGAATCTTGACGGTATAGGCTGTAGCGCTCACTTCTTGGCCTCCCAGGCAGACTCGTAATACCGGCGCTATGGAAGTCCCATTGAAACAGGACTTTTGGAAAGCTGCGGTAGTTATGTTGCGTTATGGCCAAAAAAAGTGTACGGTACAGATATACCTGCAAGACTCGTAATACCAGCGGTAGTGAAAAAGAGCCTTAATGCTGTTTTTTCACTCATACCGCAAAACTCGTAATCTAGCCGTTTAATAAGTAAATCCTCTGTCCAAATCACATTAATAGTTAATACCAGAATCCCTTAACAAAACTTTTTACTTGATTTTAACTTACCGGTATTTCTCAGGTTAAAAATTGCAGCAATACATAAACACATCTAAAAACTAACAAATAGATACAATTTAATACAAGCTCGAAACAAATGTTATACAAACTCAGCACAAAAGTAGCAGAATCCAGTCCCTTAATATTGAATAAATTGTCCTGGAAAGCGATTCTCCTCAGAGATAAAAAAGCCACAGCAGCCTCCAAAGTTGTTCCCAAAAGGATGGCGTGGATCGTGAGCCGTCTAGGTGAAATAAACACAACAGTGGATATCACAGCTAATTAAAACAAAGAGTACATCTGTACTTACACATAGGAATGGAAATAACGGCACAGTCTCTCCAGCAGTCTTGATTCGGTCCTCCTCCACTTGCCACCGCAAGGGTCGTCTGGATCAAAACTATGACAGCCTTTCAGGAGAGATAGTATGGTAAAAGCCGTTGAACACCAAATTGACTCCAACACGGATTCCAAACTACAGAAGCCCAAGGGATCAAAAATAGGTGCGGCACAGTCTCTGATTACACTAAGCACACTGAACACACTGAGCTCAGTTGCTCAGAGATTTTGTGCACTGGTCTTAACTGTATTTCTTTTTTGGTTGTTTATGACACACAGATTTACCTGAGACTGGATGCAGATCCTACCAACAAGATAAAAAAGGAAATTGAATGTATAATTATGAGGATTGTGAAAAGAGGTGTAATTACAGATACCTTCATAAATAGCTTATTGGTGAAACATCCAATTAAGCCAGTTATATATACCCTACCGAAGATACACAAAAATGCCACTAGACCACCAGGTAGGCCGATAGTGGCTGGTATGGGATACATATTTTCAAAAATCGTCATTTTTTTCGATAAGGTACTAACAGCCTTCAGTTACTCAAATAACTTCATATCCGAAGGATACTGGTGAATTTTTGGAAAAACTGAACAATATGAACTATGTTGGTGAAAAATGTATTATCAATATTTTAGATGTATGCAGCTTGTATACATCTATTAAGCATGTGAGTGGAATAGCATCAATACAAACTTTAATAAGATCAGAGGGGACGTACACTGAGTTTCCTTATAGAATTACTTGAGATCCTTCTATACCAGAATCATTTTCTCTTTAAAGATACTTTTTTTCCTGCAGAAACAAGGCACTGCTATGGGCTCCAATGTCGCTCCTAGGTACGCCAACATTTTCATGAACAGTTGGGAGGACCACTTTGTGTATACTCACAAGCTGTTCATGCTCTATGGTGCCTCCTGGTGGAGGTACATAGATGATATCTTCTGTTCTGGGACTCAAATTTACCTTGATGGCTAGAGAAACATCAGTTAACTTCTTAGACACTGTAGTCTATACAGAGAATGTTTTTTTTAAAACAGCACTATATACCAAGCCAACAGACAAAAATAGCTTACTGAGGTATGACAGCTATCATTCCCCAAATGTGTTTAAAGCATTACCTAAGAGCCAGTTACACGGGTAAAGAGAATAGTCTGTGACCCTCAACAGTGTAAAAAAAGATTAGAAGAAATGGCAACTCAATTTAAAAAAAAAAAAAAAAAGGGGTTATACGAACTTTCTGATAAGCAAAAACATGATGCTATCACCATACAGACAGATGAAAGACAAAAAGAAAATAAGAATGAGAGACTAATTTTTGTAAGCAAATATAACAACATGAGTAATAAAATCAACAGAATCCTCAAAAAACACTGGCACATTTTGAAAGATCTTAATCCATGTGTTATTGTCTTTGATAACCCCCCAAAGTCAGCATAATAGAGAAACAAGAATATAAAGAACTCTTTCGTCCGTGCCGATATAGGTAGTGAAAGAGTGAGTGTACAAAAAACTATAGGCCCAGGTAAGACAGGTTGCTATCCATGCTTAAATGGACATTCCAGTCAAAATTTAAATGCACATAGATTTATTAGATCTTTGAATAGAAACATATTTGTAATATACATATATTGGCAAAAATGCTTCTAGTAAAAGTTATCACTGTTTTAGTGTTAGTATTTTTCTCTGCACGTGCATGTGAAGCATAGCTAGATATTGTCACTGCACCCACATTTTAAATACTGCAGCTGCTCAGATTATCAGTGGGGCTTGTATTATGTAAGCAATTAACAAATTGAGTCATTACCAGATGGTACAAGCACTTTAGGCTCTCTGAGCAAGTGTTGTGTTTATAATGCTGGTGCACGGTTCATACACTTTTAAAACAGCAATAGCTTGTATTAGCAGCATTTTTGCTAATACATGTATATTACAAAATTGCTTCTGTTCAATACCGAAATGCACCCATGTGTTTTCCAATTTTGGCTGGAATATCCCTTTAAGTTGCAGCAAAGGGAGAATTTTTTTATCATCCGACACAAGGAACAAAATAAAACAATTCTTAACATGTAGATCTAAGTACATTATATACCTTATCAAATATCCATGTGGCCTAAATTACATTGGTGAGTCCTGTAGAGAAGCCAGAGAGCGCATTACGGAACACAAATCTAACATAAGATGTAACAACAAAGATGCCCCTGTCTCCTCACATTTCTTAGAAGCAGGCCATAACATCAGCCAATTACGCTTTCAAATTATCGAAAGAATAGATACCGCCATGATAGGCGGAGACAAGGAGCACCTTCTTAAAGGGACACTCAATCAAAATTAAACTTTCATTATTCATGTGCAAGAATAAGTCTGTATGCATTTGTGAATGGCTGATGGCTGTCACATGGTACGTGTATGCATTTGTGAATGGATGATGGCTGTCACATGGTACAGGGGGAGTGGAAAAAGACATAACTTTAAATTGTCAGAAGAAAAATCTACTACTCATTTGAAGTTCAGACTAAGGGCTATTGCATTGTCTTGTTATATTGCATTTGTTGTTTATGCAAATCTACTGTGCTGACTGGTCCTTTAAGGTTAAAGAAATGTACTGGATTAATAAGCTACAACCCTTAAAACCAAGGGGCCTCAACAAGGACTTTGATTGGTCATTATTTAGATAAATGCCTTCCCTTATGTACATGTTGACAGCATCCCTTATCACAGTCATCTAGATTGCACATATAATTCATTTATGAGAACATTCTACACTACATTGTTTATTTATCTTACCATAGCTGTCTGAGATTTTCTACATGCAATATTTTGAATATCTTGTACATGTTGCTTCCCATTTTTTAATTGTATATATTGTGGCTATATGTATTTTTTATTATTGTATACTAAGAATTGTTTGTACAACCCATTTAACGTTGTCACCTTAAGACAAGAAATACTTTTTTGTAAAGTGATACTAATAATAACCAATAGGTGGTGCTATACTTTATTTAATGGGTGTTGACCTACACCTGTGTACAGGTATAAAAGTAGCCTCTGTGTATACTTATGCAGACATGACTAAGGACCTTGCACAGGTCTGAAACATTGCTTTTGTGTGGACCAAGGTACAATAAAGGTCTTTCTTCTATGAAACTTGCCAAGGCTGGAGTCAATTTTTTTCAAGATTTGCTTTTACGGAGGGGTGGCTGACTCCTTATTCCTGTGCCTAATTGTTTTGGCTGCCGTTTCCCACTTCTTTGCTTTATAGCCTATGGGGAAGGCAGTACAGCCAATCAGCTTTCAGGCAGGTGGCATGGATTTTAAGGAACTTTTTCAGCCCCAAAAATTTTTGGAAATTCAGAAAAAAATAAAAATGCGTTTAGTATCCTTTTAAAGAGGAAATGCAACTTGGAAACATACATTTTGATGGCAGATAAGGTCCAATTCTGTCCATATCTGCTATAACATATAATCATAATTAATTCATAGGATAGACTCGTGCTTATCCCAGGCATTCTTGAAGTCTTACACAGTGTTTGTCTTTACCACTGCTAATGGCAGTATATTCCAGAAATTACTCACCCTTTCCTGGATAAGTGTTTCCACAAATTACTTGTGAACCTACTAGAAAAAGAATGTAGTAGAGACTGGATTACATGATCAGGCAGTACATTTTAAAATATAACTGCAATTTGAATAACCTCTAATTATCATAACAGGAAAAAAAGTATTTCATAAATAAGCCAGCACGATTGCAGTATCACTTCCTTTAATAGCCTGGTTTTGGCTCAGCATATGATTTGGACAAAGAAACTGAAAAATAAATAAGTAGGGTTGGGCAAAGGTTTAAATAAGGTGTCACATTTTATTTGTCTTGCTTTATTAGTAACTGATTACAAATCTTATGCTGCCTATTTAAAATGCATTATTTTGTTACAATCAGATACTTTTTCTAAGTGAATAGATTGAACACTCCTTGACTACAGAAAAAAAAAAATATGTTCATACAAAACAGTTCTGCACAAGGTACAACGGAAGCTACAGTAAGCTGCTCAACACAAGGAAGTCCCAATGTGCAGCGACTTAGACACAAAATCATCTAAACAATGTTAACATTAATGTTAAAATTAAATCACTTTTTATGCCACCCACACTAATTAAACTACATAAAATGCCACCACCAGGGCACTATTGGCAAGGGGAGTCCTCGATCGCCCCAACCCAATAGATTACACAGACGCAAAAATAAAATTTTGTAGAAATCTATAAAAAAAATAAAATACTAATAACAGTCTCTTCAGCAATGTAAATCTTATATCAGAACTTAATAACTAGGTATTGTGAAAAAGAAAAAAAGGTCACAGTGCATAAATAAAAAAATGTTACAAAAACAGAATGACACCAGACAGTTTAGTAAATAAATAAACTAATGTAACAATTCTCTCATAGGGACACCCTGTCCCTGCTATCTCTAGCCTGGGGTGTCCTCCTTTACACTATTTCGGCATTACCTTTCTCCTGAAATATCACGCGAACAGTAAGAAGAGGGGCATGCTATAAGCCCAGGACACAGCTGCCTGGTCATTAAAGGGACATGCCAACCACATTTTTTCTTTTATGATTTAGAAAGAGAATGCAATTTTAAACATCTTTCTAATTCACTTATATTATCTAATTTGTTTTATTCTCTTGATATTCTTTGATGAAAAGCATATCTAGATATGCTCACTAGCTGCTGATTGGTTGCTGCACATAGAAGCATGATGTGATTTGCTCACCATGTGCATTGCTTTTTCTTCAAATAAGGATATTTAACAAATGAAGCAAAATAAATTATGGAAGTAAATTGTAATGTTTAAATTTCTATTCTCTATCTGAATCATGAAAGAAAGATTTTGGGTTTAGTGGCCCTTTAAGGGGTAAATATGGGCATTAGTAGGAAGTAGCAATCACCCAATGAGTATTATAGGAAATACAAACTGATCATCATTTTGTAAGCCAAAAAATAAAAAAAAATCAACATGGCAATATGCTACAGACTTTGGTGATGTTTTACAAATAAATGATATTACAGATATTGGGTCTTAGAAGAACAAGGAACAAAACTCTCACCTAATTCACAAGTACTTAAAAGAACATAATTACTAACACAGTTTTTTTTTTTTTTTTTTAATACAAGCACATCCGGCCTGCTTCTTTTCACTGTCATGTTATTAGCAAACACAAACTAAGTTTATCAACACAAAGCAGAGATCAGACACAATTCACTAATACAGAGTTTGTTAGATGGACAGGGCACTTTAAAATTAGCTCCAATTACTTTTTATACCAGTATTAAATGAGTAGCAGAGAATAAAATGTTTAAAAAATTGCTCTTTTATGTTTTTTTGTATACTAAATTGCTGGGGGGGGGGGGGTTGTCACTACAACCCATTAAAAAAAATGGGTTGAGCATGCACAGAAATCAAATCTTATTTTATCACTTTCTGTACACACACATACTTCATTATATTATGAAAAGCAGGCCTGATGTGTTTCTGCTTAAGTAGCTGTAATCATAAATCTCTACATCTTTTATAAACGCCCATATTAAGCTGATTGATTAATCAAATTAAAACCAAAAATGAACCGTTCCTCACCCAATTTCATATATTCATTAGGAGAAAAGATATTCCCCAGCTTATAGCAACAACAGAGTGATACATATACACACACATAATCTTACATATATATATATATATATATATATATATATATATATATATATATATACACATATATATACACACACACAAACACACATACATACAAAAAGCACGATAGAATATATGTATTTTAATATATTATCAACAATGGTTATAGGGCCATAATACCCAAATGTTTAAATACTTGAAAGTGATGCAGCATAGCTGTAAAAAGCTGACTAGAAAATATGTCCTGAACATCTCTTTGTAAAAAAGAAAGATATTTTACCTCAAAAGTTCCTCAGTAGCCACCTCCCATTGTAAAGGATTTCTAAGCAGCATATTAGTGTGTCTGTCCTGGGACAGCTGAAAGGATGAGCCTCGTGCACTCTCATGTTATTTCCCTATTCAGTGTAACAATGAAATCTCATGAGAGTTAAGTGAAATATCATGAGATCACAGTAAAAGAGTTCATAACCTCAGCACTGCTGATGCTGATTAGCTGCTGTTCATTTCTTCATTTTTTTTTTTTTACCTGCAGCTGGGAGCAGGTGAAGTATAACTTTTTACCAGAACTTACTCTGCTGAGCTGAGGAGATTGTGAGGTAAAATATCTTCCTTTTTTACATAGAGATGCTCAGGTGATATTTTCCTGTCAGCTTTTTACAGTTATACTGCATCAGTTTCAAGTGATTTAGCATATGAGTATTATGTCCCTTTAATTACATCAAACGCAGAGTTGAATCCTTTTGGGAGCAGTGTTTGAAGCTTGAGGGGTATGGAGCTTGATGCCCCGTGTCTAAAGACTGCTGCTCCATAACCTGTCTGCCTGCTCTGAGGCCGTGGACAACAATCAACCCGATCAGGTACGATCGGGTTGATTGACACCCCCTGCTAGCGGCAAATCTGCAGGGGGCGGCATTGCACCAGCAGTTCACAAGAAATGCTGGTGCAATGATGAATGCGGAGAGCGTATGCTGTCCGCATTCAGCAATGTCTGTCGGATATGATCTGCTGATCGGATCATGTCGGACAGACATTTGATAAATAGGCCCCCATATATCAAATTAACTTCCTGCCTTTCAAGTAATACCTGTCTGTCTATCTCCTCCTCTTTTTGGATAATATACTCTTTTAATAGCCTTCCATTTGAATGTATCAACTGTTTGATAATGTATATCAATTAAATGTCTGGAAAGGGCAGAACATTTCTCTTTTCTGTGTATATTGCCCATGTGTTCATTTATCCTGGACCTTACATCGCTGGTCGTTAGATCCACATATTGCAGCTTACATTGTGTGCATTCAATCAAATAGATAAAAACAAACAAAAAAAGGTTGATACAACCTCTGGAATTAAAAATGTCACTAGTTACTTGTGACTGGGATGTTGTTGAAACTTGTAAAAAAAAAAAAATCACAAGCACCACAGCGAATATTGCCACATTTAAAATTTACCATTATGAGACCTTATATCAACCGCTCAGTTCGGCCGGCGTGTACCCCTCTGAGGAAGCGTTACGTGAAACGCGCGGCAGGGGCACTCTCACAAGGTCACAGTACCTCTCTGTTTTTAATTGCTTACTCACCAATACAATGATGCCACCAATTTATTAATCAAATCGAATTTAGTCAGGATAATGTTAACACAGTCTCTGCTATAGAAGAGACTTTTTCAGCTCAGTTTTGTGTTGTCTCAGAAATCTAGCAAGAATAATGCTAATGATAGCCTCCGCTATAGAAGAGGCTTTTTCTTAGGAGGACAGTATTTTGTTTTAACTTGACTCTATGTGATACTAATGACTCATACAGTGATTTAGTTACCTTAACGATATATACTCACAAACTATACTAATATTTAGATTCTATGTTATCTCGTAAGTCATTTTGATAACTGACAGAGTCACTCTTCGCATTACCACATATGTGGCCTAGATAAATCAGATGGTGTGATTTGCGTAAGTGGCTAATAATCTGTGAGTTTAACTTTTGACTAACCTCGAGACATACCACGTATTGATAAAATTCAGTGTCTTTTACTGCATTAATATCTACCGCATAGATAACCAGTGATTATATTTATTCAGTTTGTTTCTTCTATTGTGACTTTTTTGCACATATAGTGGGGCAACACTTGTGTAAAATATTTGAGGCAATAACTTTATAGTGTTAACTATCCACAGTATATACCTGATATTGCAATCGAAGGCTACACCTTACGAGAGGGTTATTTAATATTGCCTAATAGTGTTTGAAATTTTCACAACTTTTTCGATTTATGTACATTTCAAATTTATTACCACATTACGTTTCTGAGTTTAAGCTATTTTTAATCAGTGTGTATGTGTGCGTGTGTACAAGTCCAGCTGGACTAACACCTTGTCTCCAATAAAGTTTTTGAGTTTAAATGTTATTTGAGACAATTTTAAATACACTTAAATTGATTCTTTTTGTTTCTTATGTCTCCTATCTTATGTTAATGGGTTTTTGTTACAAACTTTCTTAGAGACAGGCAGCCTTTCTCTCTGTTTTGCAAACTCGGTTGCATCATTTGTACATACATGTGTATATTACTGCCTTAGCTCTAGAATTTAAGGGCAAGCTAATAAAAGCAACAATAGTCAAGCCCTATAATTCTCATCTACAGACCCTATTTTCCCTCACCACTTTTGCCTTAAACCATTATGAGACCACCATTAGCTTGCTGACTGTTGAGGGAGCATACTCGGTGAAACCCTTTTTGATAACGTCCTTGAGGTCATAATCACCATTCAGGATTGACATATTTTTTGTACAATATTGCAAATCTGTGAATACTGATTGGTAAATTTTGTGAAAAAACAAAGTTTATTGCTTGCATTTTGTTGGTCCAAAGTTTGTTTGGAATCAAGATGGGGTCAAGATGGGGTCTAAGCAGTAACTGTCAAGATAGGGGCTTTACTTTTTCAAGAGTACTATTTATCAGTGGTTTGGAATATCCTCTATTCAATAAACACTGACTCAAGTCTAAAGCCTCCTTTTTAAAATCCCTAGTCTCAGAACAGTTCTGTTTAACCTAAATGAACTGACTTTTTGCCACCCATCTCATCACATGTGGTGGATGACTGTTCAAACCATGAAAATAAGAATATTCTTCATAATAGGTTTTCTTTAAAGAAATGTATCAACCTTATGTGAATGTATATTATCAGTCAGTGTCAAATCCAAAAAATGTACCCAAAATAATTATTCCCATGTGAAACTGAACCTCAAGCCAAATTCTCCCGTGTTTAAAGTATTAACTAAAGTAGAAGCTTCTTCTTCAGTAGACCTCCATACAAAAAGGAGGTAATGAAAAAACCTCTTGTATATGTGAATATGATGTTTGAGGGGTTTTCCAGCTCCATAAAACGTGAACAGTTTCCCACCAACCGATATATATGTTGGCATAGGATGTACAAGGAGTTGGCATCAACTGTTAGCCAGCTAAAAAGTTAGCCAGCTAAAAAGTGCCACACATAATCAGCAAATAATTGTATCACTTGTGGTGTCTTTCAAATAACGTTGGCAACCTAAACACCAATGTTTACAAAATACCATCTAGCCAATTACTGAGAGGTTCAAAGAGTGAGCCTATCCCCGAGACTACTCATCATTGATGGACATTTTGGAGCCCCTTATGCACCATTGGTAGATGATGGAAGATGGGGACTTTTGGATATCTGACCAATAAAGAATCAAAAAAGTGTTTATCTATTTGTCCTTCTATCAAACCATCATCTAACAATTCTATCAGCTCCCTCTGATATCTAGCAGTTGGATTAGAGGGCAATATCTGATATGTTTCTGCATCTTGTAGCTGCCTCGATGCTTCAACTACATAATATGCTCTATCCAAAATGACAACACTCTCACCCATGTCCGACTGCTTGATAACTATGGGGTCATTGGCCCGTAACTTAATTAATGCTTCCCTTTCTGGCAAAGATAGATTGTGACATTTCTTAGTGTGGTTTTGTGACCAGATCTTCCATAACTTTTGTGGAAAAGTTCTTGGGATTTGTCTCTGGTTTGAACAGGATAAAATTAAGACAGACAATCTGTGTTTGATCTTGATAACCCTATTGGACAGGATAATACTGTAAATAAGTGTCGTTCCTTCAGCTGGCTATGTTTACATCTCTTTTTTCTCTCTTAAGTATTGAAAATGTCAGTATAGGTAGGGATAACATGGGCACAAGTAGCTACTTGAAATGCCAAAATAAAGGTAAAACAATTTAATACACTCCAGCAGGTAAAATGGATAATTGGGAACAAATTAAAATATATATATATTCTGAGTGCCATGACTCCTAATGAAAGCATCCTACTCCCTGTTATTGTAGCTGGGGAAAAAAGTATGACAGTCAGAGCTGCTACTCTCTCCAGCTCGTCCCTCATTCCTGGCTGCCTAAATTACACTACACCCATCTTCAGCACTCTTTCCCTTCAGACCCAGGACCCTGTAAGTTAAAGGGGACAATCAAAGCGTTAAATCCCAACTGTGTGCACTAATGGTCATGAAGGGGTTAAAGGGGCTGTAAACCAAGCTGCCAATTCATGTTGTATGTTACTATCAACATTTGTGCTTTGTAACAAGGACTCAAAGTTTTGTCAGATAATTCAGCAATTAAATTATCAGTATATTTATTAATGTATGCATTAGATTTACCAATTTTCAACATCACTTTATCAATTGGTCTGGCCTGACTTAATCAAGAACTATAAGAAACTTAATTCCCTTAATACATTTTCCCATTGGATAAAAAAAATATTAAAAATGGTATATTTCTTATTAGAACATTCTTTTCCATACGGTAAAATGTTTAAAAATAGTAGTTTGCCTGTAAATTTTTAAAAAGATCAAATAATCCACAACAAATCACAGGAAAAATTATTCAGACATTTTTGTTCTAATCAATAAAAAATAAAAAATAGAAAATACTTTCTTTCATGATTTAGACAGAGCATGCAATTTTAAGCAACTTTCTAATTTAATCCTATTATCAATTTTTCTTCGTTCTCTTGCAATCTTTAAGTGAAAATGCAGGAATCTAAGCTAAGGATTAATCCCATTTTTGGTTCAGCACCCTGAATAGCACGCTTGCTGATTGGTGGGTACATTTAGCCACCAATTAGCAAGCACAGCCCAGGTGCTAAACCAAAAATGAGCCGACTCCTTAGCTTAGATTCCTGCTTTTTCAAATAAAGATAGCTGGAGAACAAAGAAAATTTGATAAGAGTAAATAAGAAAGGGACACTGAACCCAAATATTTTCTTTTGTGATTCAGATAGAGCATGCAATTTTAAGCAACTTTCTAATTTACTCCTAATATCACATTTTCTTCATTCTCTTCATTCTCTTGATATCTTTATTTTAAATGCAAGAATGTAAGTTTAGATGCCGGCCCATTTTTGGTGAACAACCTGGGTTGTCCTTGCTGATTGGTGGATAAAGTCATCCACCAATAAAAAAAAAAAGTGCTGTCCAGAGTGAACTAAACAAAAAGCTTAGATGCCTTCTTTTTCAAATAAAGATAGCAAGAGAACAAAGAAAAATTGATAATAGGAGTAAATTAGAAAGTTGCATGCTCTATCGCAATCAAGAAAGAAAACATTTCAGTTTGGCGTCCCTTTAAGAAAAAAAATATTATTAAAAAAGGTAAAAACACAAACTTACATTACTCAACAAAGTACTAAAAATAACCTAGAGCTTTTCTAAGTTAAAAGGATAGAAAGGTCAAGGAAAAAAAAATTAAAATGAATCCCCATTTAAAGGGACAGTAAACCTTAAAATTAATGTTATATAATTCTGCACATAGTGCTGAATTATATAACATTATATTAGCCAGCCATTATTTAACATAATATTGCCTTTTTATTTTTAGCAAAAAACGCTGTTTTACAGACCCGCTCTCTGGGCTCTGCTGAGCGGGTCTGTTTTTTTCCTCAGCGCATCGGGCCAGCTATATAGTCACAGCCCGGCCCGACCGCGCTATAAGACTAAGTGCAGCTCGCTCCTGCTGTCAGACAGAGCGGGAGCGAGCTGCACTTAGTCTTATGGCGCGGTCGGGCCGGGCTGTGACTATACAGCTGGCCCGATGCGCTGAGGAAAAAAAAACAGACCCGCTCAGAAGAGCCCAGAGAGCGGGTCTGTAAAACAGCGTTTTTTGCTAAAAATAAAAAGGCAATATTATGTTAAATAATGGTTGGCTAATATAATGTTATATAATTCTGCACTATGTGCAGAATTATATAACATTAATTTTAAGGTTTACTGACCCTTTAAATAATGTTATATAATACTGCACACAGTGCAGAATTATAAGACATTATCATAGCGGCAGCTTTCTAAATCAAAAGCATTGCAAGATTTTTGCTTTCAAACTTGGACTTACCTGGTCTTCGCTTCAGGCTCTACTGAGCGGTTCTTGGTTTTCAAAAGCAATTCACAGGCACGCTGTTTAGTCACAGCGTGCCCGATCACGCCATTGAAGTGAATGTAGCTTGCTCCCGCTCTGGACTGGTAGTGGGAGCGAGCTACATTCACTTCAATGGCGTGATCTAACATGCTGTGACTAGATGGCGCACATACAAAGCGCTTTTGAAAACCAAGACCCGCTCATTGGAGCCTGGAGCAGAGCCGCTAAGATAATGTTATATAATTCTGCCCATTTAAGACACAAAAATGCTAGATTCAGAGACACTAAAGGATGTAAAGGAGAATCATGTTTCGTAATTTGTTAAAGTGAAGGTCAATTTGGATGAATTAGTGCCCGGTTTTTAATAAACCTATTAAAAACAAGTGCACTTTAAAGGGACATTAAACCCAATTTTTTTCTTTCATGTTTCAGATAGAGAATACCATTTTAAACAACTTTCTAATTTACTTCTAGTATCTAATTTGCTTCATTCTCTTGATATTCTTTCCTAAAAAGCATATCTAGATAGGCTCAGTAGCTTCTGATTGGTGGCTGCACATAGATGCCTCATGTGATTGGCTCACCAATGTGCATTGCTATTTCTTTAACAAAGGATATCTAAAGATTGCAGCAAATTAGATAATGGAAGTGAATTGGAATGTTGTTTAAAATTGTATTCTCTATCTGAATCATGAAATAAAAATTTTGGGTTTAGTGGCCCTTTAATTCATCAAAATTGACATTTCACTCCTTTTGTTTAAAAACTTACCTTTTAATCCTGAAAGCCGCTCCAGTGATTCCCCCGGCCGTCGGATCCTTATGTCAGAAAGGACGAATCTGGCTTCCTCCAATCACGGCTTTCCCCACAGGGGGGATCATGGCCTGATGCAACGCCGTGATTGGAGGAAGCCAGATTCATCATTTTGGACCCATGAAGAGGGCTTGCGACGGGTGGAGTAAGCGATGCAGCGGCTGTCAGGATTAAAAAGGTACCTTTTTGAAGAAAAGGAGTGAAATGTCAATTTTGATGAATATAAAGTGCCCTTTTTTTAATAGGATTATTAAAAACCGGGCACTAATTCATCCAAATTGACCTTCACTTTAAGCATTGCTTCACCTCCTCTTACATTTCTTTAGTGGGAGTTCATCCCATTAACATCTTTAGCTGTGGGAGTGATTTCCCACTCATCAAAGCGCAAACAACTAGTGATGCAGAACAACAATAATTCCAACCACTACACTTCTATTTGTAAAAATTTGGCATGTCTGCTTTGTTATTGTATGGTAAAGTGGATATAGTATGAAAGGTGTCTTTAGCGCATACTAGAGGCGTGGTCAGAATGTTTCCTCTACATTATGGCCCAGAATACTATAATGACTCTAATGCCCCTGTGAAGTAATTCATGCTGCAGGTGTGTAACCATTTCAAGGCTGATGACATTGTCTGGGTTTGATTTTACATTTACTTCTTTTTAACCGTGTTCATGTTTTCTTTTGCGCATGTGTTAGAGTGAACTGTTTTTATAGTAGTAGATTTATTTTAAATTAAATTGTTCTGTAGGAACTTGTTCTACGAGCCAAGAAATTAACAGACACAAAGTGACCTTCATCTAGCCGCTGTTCAGGATGCGGATACAAATCATTATAAATTCTGCAAATGTTGTGGTCCACAAGTGGGTTTAATTGAATCTAGCCATTGTGTACATTTTTACTAAAATGGCTCATTCATATTCCTGGCATGAATTTTAATTGTATGCTTTCTGGGACTGTGTGCATATGTAGTTTAGAGACACTTTTTGTCCACTATTGTTTTATTTGAAGTTTCATTATACCTAGGGCTTGAGAAGTTGTTTTTTTTTTCTTTCAAATCTAGGAACCAGTCACAAAATGTAGTACCCAAAAAAATATTTGTGAGTGATTAATACAGCTGGTACAGGTTATCCTACTACTCTTTAATTTCAAACGATAATGTGACATTATACATTGCTTTTCAAATGTTTTAACGTATGAATGTGTGAAATATTTTGGTTTATATTTGACAATTTTGTTTTTTAATCCAAATCTATACAATCCTTGAACAAATTACTTTAAATATACATTTAAAGTTATTTGTAAAAACAAAACAAAACAAAAAAAGCAAAACAAATACTAAAATGAGTCAGCCAACCAATTTTAGAAAAAAATGTTAGAATCCATGCCTTTTTCACTCCCAGGATAAGTAATTTAGTGGCAAAACCCACTATAAAAACTAATTGGCTAAATATATATATATATATATATATATATATATATATATATATATATATATATACACGCAGTCATGGCGAAAAATATTGGCACCCCTGCATTTCTGTCAGATAATGCACCACTTTACCCAGAAAAACTTTGCAATTACAAATGTTTAGGCATTCTCATGTTTATTTATTTTGTTTATATTGATATGACACAAACAAGTGGAGAGAAAAAAAGCCAAATCTGGCACATTCCATGCAAAACTCTAAAAATAGACTGGGCAAAATTATTGGCACCTTCTCAAAATTGTAAGAAATAATTGCATTCCAAGTTTGTGATGCTCCTGTAATTTGTAATTAAATTCACCTGTATCAATTAACAGGTGCTGACAATATAGAAATCACACTGGCAACCAGTTAAAATGGTGAAAAATTGACTAAACCTTTCTGTTGCATCTCTCTGTGTGCCACACTGAACACGGAGAAGAGAAAGAGCAGCAAATAATAATCTGAGGATTTGAGAACAAAATTGTGGAAAAGCATGGACAATCTCAAGGTTACAAGTCCATCTCCAGAGACCTTAATGTTCCTGTGTCCACAACATTGTCAAGAAGTTTACAGCCCATGGCACTGTAGCTAATCTCCCTGGACATGGACGGAAGAGAAACATTTATCAAAGATTGCAATGAAGGATTGTTTGAATGTTGGATAAAGAACCATGATCAACTTCCAGAGAAATTCAATGCGTCGCCATCTGAATGAAAAGGGACGCTATGGTAGGAGACCCAGGAGGACCCCACTGCTGACACAGAAACATAACAAAGCCAGATTGGAATTATAGACATATATGTAGCAGGGTTAGGCTTTTAAAGTTTGAAAATTTCACATTTTCAGAATTAGAAAACCCACAATTTTCAAAGCTAAAGTCTAGGAAAAGGGAACAAAATATATAAAATACATTTCAAACCTGTTTTGCTATGATTAAGCATTTTATATAACATTCACAGGATGATTTATGTTCCTTTAAGTTCTGCAAACAAATTAAGCAATTTAAAATCCCCTTTAGTTTCAGATTTCCCATAAGGGTCAACTGAAACCAGCAGGGCCGGAGTGGGAAATCAGACTGGCCCTGGAAATTAGTATAGACCGGCCCTGCCCCGCCCCCTCTGAGTCAACCCCACTCCCTTCATCTTAACCCCGCCCCTTCCTATGCACCACAAAGCAAGTGTGTTCCTTCTAGATTTCCCCTAATCTCGACGTGACAACATACAGGTACCCTCTTCACCCTCTCTCTATACTCCCTATTTTACTAGCTGTTACTTCCCTCAGTACCCGCACTGGTTCTGAGCTTAGTCCCACACACAAACATATTTCGCCCCCCCCGTTTTATCATCATATCTCAGCCCACCTTGTTCCTCTTTATCTCACACTCACAAGTGCTCATCTTCACTGTTATCTACTACTAATATTTCCGTTCTCTGCAGCACTGAACCTCTGTCTAAACAGAAACTAGTGTGTGCTTCCATTTATTATTCATCCTAACTTAAAAGTGAATATCAGTCCTCTTATTACTTTCCCTCAGTAATTACTGTTACTCGATATTCTCTCTCTACTGTTTCAATAGTTGTTGCCATCAGCCCTTACTCAACCCAAACTCCCGAGCCCTTGTATTGTACTCACCCTCAATCTCGCCCAGTAGTAGAACTCGCTGTCCCCTGGTATTCTCCATGGTGGCTTCCCTCCCGCATGCTCTGCCAGAGCGTACTCACAGCTAAACTTTCCAGATTAGCGGGAGGCCCAGCCCGCTGTGTTATGTCACCACAAGAGTCAAACCTCAGCAGGCCAGGTAGTGCAGATCAGGGGAGATATACCCCACAATATCTAGCACCGGGGCATAATTGTGGTAAATTGCGTTGCAGTCGGAGGGGGTTATTGGTTACTGTTAGACACAGTAACGCTAAAAAAAATTGCTAATTTTAATTGCTGCTCTCTACTGCCGGTGGCCCACCGGGTATTTTCCCGGTATCCCGGCTGCCCAATCTGGCCCTGGAAACCAGGAGTTTTCTTCGTACAAAAAAAAAAAAAGTGTGGGTACTCACCAAGACTTTCACCCCCCCTCACTATCGTTTATTTATATATATATATATATATATATATATATATATATATATATATATATATATATATATATATATATATATATATATATATATATATATACACACACATATACATATACATATATATATATATATTATATATATACATATATACACACACACACACACACATACATACAGTATATATATATATATATATATATATACACATACACACACACACACATACATACACACATACATACAGTATATATATATATATATATATAAAAACACACACACGGGGGCGGAGCCTGGAAGGCAACCAAGATGGACACTTTTGACTTGAGCTCCGCATTAGCAGCTGCTGTTTGGCGATGTGAAGGCTTTTAATCCCCACACATCTACTCCCAAACAGTTTGTATAGATAGCCGGTAACAAAGAGCACCAGCTGAACTAAGTTTTATGGCCAGATACTTGGTACAAACGGAGGGGCTAATGTGCCACAATCAGAACCTGCACTGCATGGCCTGATGGAGTTAAGTAACTGAGTGCTGTGAACCGCATATCTGACCAGCTTTCATCGACTCCAACTAGCATGCAGCTCTATAACACAGAAGGGGACTTCATATAGACCGGCAACATACATGAGCTGCGCAACAATTCTACCAGAGGGGCAGGCCACAACTGCTGACATTGCAATAGCAGTACAGCCTGTAATTGTCACATACCATGGAGGAGCAAGCATTTTGTACTGCTTTTAGAGATCTAATGGGAATCTATGAAAGAAAAATATGTGAGCGGTTGGATGGCCTTATCCACTTGCTAAAGACATGTGCACGAGAAGACGGCAGCAAGACAGAAAATGAGGCAACTCAGGGGCGGACACCGCCCCCTGTGTTGCCATCAGCCAGCAAGAACCTTAGTGCTGAAAGTCTTTTTTTAAGCGACCATGTGAGTCGGTCACACAGCCTAACAGTGGAGACTTTGATGATCAGCAGGACAAGCTGTGGGACTAGCACTCCTATCACTCTCAGAGCTCCTTCTACACAGATTCAACTTAAGAAAATGAGGTATTTTACTTCTGCGTCTCTAAGACTCTGCTTGTTGTTTATGGAGTCTGACTTAGCCATTGCCCCCTGGGGTCCCCTGTTAGAGCATGGAAGAATATGGGTCACTGCGCTATCGGTGCTGCAGCTTAAACCATTTGGAAGGTGTCTTGCTCGCAGGGGAATCGGCTGACTATTTACTGTATGTTAAGTGCTGCATTGACAGCTCACTTCTTAGACTTATGCCGTTTAATTTACTATGCAACTTTCTAGGTCTGTCGTTTTGAAAGCTTCCAGCTGGATCGTTTGACTGACCTTTTGCTCTGCCTTATTTGT
This sequence comes from Bombina bombina, assembly GCF_027579735.1. Lineage (NCBI taxonomy): Eukaryota > Metazoa > Chordata > Amphibia > Anura > Bombinatoridae > Bombina > Bombina bombina. Next base: position 410,894,263 of record NC_069499.1, on the reverse strand, counting down.
CATGCCGTATGTCTTTACAAGGAGTCTGAACACTTTACTTGTGCTGTTTACCTACAGTCTAATAAGCCCTTCAGAATTTTGAGCATGCTCTTCTCAGCTATGGGTAGTGCGTAGCTAAATTGCACAGTTCATATAAGGATAATTTCCATATAGGGTCTATGTCTAGGGTTATCTCTGTTAAATATTCCTGCTGATGTGTCTAGGGGAAGGTTAGACATATATAAATATTACTTAAACTCCATTTCAGGTTCTTCAGCACTGTTCATATTAATATATTATACACATATTCAATTTGCATACTAAAGGGGATAATACTGTCTAGTTAGTAGTGGAAAGCAGAACATGTTATAGTTTTCTACATTGGAAACTTCCTTGACCCCCCACAGGCTAAGGGGGAGAGGGACTATTCAGGTCTTCTCAGGCATCTTGTAATTATTTTAGTTAAATTAAGGTTTATGGTTACCCATGTGTCTAAACTCAGTTATAGGGGTTTTCTATGTCCAGGTAACTTATGTTTCCATATTTGCATAATATGCCACTTGTGCATATTTAACACCGTATCTGGCATACATAACCTCATAGGGCTAAGGTATCCAGCAGCAGCTATTCCCTTATAATGGTCTGTATATGTGACTGCCTCTCTGTCATCAGCGGCCGGGATGATGGAGTCGCATAGGCTGCCTAGTCCAACCCTTTGGATAATATATTGCAGATGTCATGTACTGTATTTGCCACCACATATTTGTATTGCCTTACATGAAAGGAGAATGACCCCTCCAATTAATTCTATGTCACTCCCCCTTAGCGAACAGTTATAACTTCCTCTCTTAGTCCCACTAACAGATGACTATTTATTTCCCCACTTTCGCATTAGTTGACTATTGCTCTCCTGAGCTCCGCCCCCACACATGGAATTAGTGCGAATAAGGGTATTTAATACTCTCTGTAGTTCCAGGGAGAGTTAGGGAGTTTCTGCCCTATCCTAAATGCTGATGTTAGTATAATATTTGATCTCTGAGTAATTTGAGGTCCTATAAAGGCCTATAGCAACTTAGAAGGTACATTGAGAGATGTACCATAACACCCTATTATGGTACCCCCCAGCATTTCCCCTTACTTATATTCACCGCCTGTGGTCCGCATGTGGCCACTACTGCTTGAATGGGATACGCTATACCTTAATTTTTATATATTTAGGGGGATTTCAGGTTTATTGGTTGTGTATCGGGCCCAAGAATGGCTATGTTACTATTCCCCATACTTCCCACTCCTTCCTTGTATATTATATCCGTGGTGCAGGAGTGGCCATTATTTCTTAGCTGGGGTGTTTCTTATGTCTATTCTGTTTGTCATAATTTGGGGGGTCCTTTACTATAGTATTCAAATGAAAAATGAGGTTTAATATGTAGTTTGCACCTTTCATTTTAGGAATCTTCTATGAGGCACTGCTTATTAAAATTATAATGAGTTAGTTATGGTGTGCCTTCATTATATGCAGGCTTGGTGCGCCTTCAGTTCATGGTTATTACATTTGATGCTTTGGATTGTGAACTGACATTCCAATATGTTGTAAACTCATCTGATCTTTTTTTGTTTTGCTTATTGGATGAATATTTATAGTGTGCAAACTTGATGTCATACATGTTTGTAAACCTCAATAAAAAAAAACTATTAATAAAAAAACACACACACACACACACACACACTATTCATATGTATATAATCTATACCAGGGATAGGCACGAGCCAAGGTTGTGGCGGACATTTTCTAAAGTAAAGACCATTAGTGAAGGACACCAAGGTACATTTACAATTAAAACTATTTTATAGTGCTGAATTTTATTATACTGATGCAGATACCACTGATCCTATAAACAGCCCTTGTCTGCTATACACATGTGCCAGTGTCACTTCTGTGTGTCACTTCTGTGTCTTTGTATAGAGCTGGGTGTTATTATACAGATGCAAAAGATACACATCCAGTATTTCACTCAGGCTTTATTTATTCCATAACTTATCACCCAATATTGCTAGTAGTCTCTTGACAAGCCACTAATTTTAATCTCACTAAATATTTTCCCTTTCCTATTATTTAATCAGAAAGAAAAGATATACTATGGTTATGATTCACAACCTTACTATATCTTTTCTTTCTATTTAACCCCTTAAGGACCAATGCCTTTATTCAATTTATTTCCCTTAAAGACAGGGCTATTTTTACATTTCTGCAGTGTTTATGTTTAGCTGTAATTTTCCTTTTACTCATTTACTGTACCCACACATATTATATACCGTTTTTCTCGCCACTAAATGGACTTTCTAAAGATACCATTATTTTCATCATATCTTATAATTTATTATTAAAAAAATTATAAAATATGAGGAAAAAATGGAAAAAAAAACACACTTTTTCTAACTTTGACCCCAAAATCTGTTACACATCTACAACCACCAAAAAACACCCATGCTAAATAGTTTCTAAATTTTGTCCTGAGTTTAGAAATACCCAATGTTTACATCTTCTTTGCTTTTTTTGCAAGTTATAGGGCCATAAATACAAGTAGCACTTTGCTATTTCCAAACCATTTTTTTTTCAAAATTAGCGCTAGTTATATTAGAACACTAATATCTTTCAGGAATCCCTGAATATCCATTGACATGTATATATTTTTTTTTAGTAGACATCCCAAAGTATTGATCTAGGCCAATTTTGGTATATTTCATGCCACCATTTCACCGCCATATGCGATCAAATACAAAAAATAGTTCACTTTTTCACAATTTTTTTCACAAACTTTCGGTTTCTCACTGAAATTATTTACAAACAGCTTGTGCAATTATGGCATAAATGGTTGTAAATTTTTCTCTGGGATCCCCTTTGTTCAGAAATAGCAGACATATATGGCTTTGGCGTTGCGTTTTGGTAATTAGAAGGCCACTAAATGCCACTGTGCACCACACATGTATTATGCCCAGCAGTGAAGGGGTTAATCAGGGAGCATGTAGGGAGCTTTCGGGGGTAATTTTAGCTTTAGTGTAGTGTAGTAGACAACCCCAAGTATTGATCTAGGCCCATTTTGGTATATTTCATGCTACCATTTCACCGCCAAATGCGATCAAATTAAAAAAAACGTTAAATTTTTCACAATTTTAGGTTTCTCACTGAAATCATTTACAAACAGCTTGTGCAATTATGGCTTCTCTGGGATCCCCTTTGTTCAGAAATAGCAGACATATATGGCTTTGGCGTTGCTTTTTGGTACTTAGAAGGCCGCTAAATGCCGCTGCGCATCACACGTGTATTATGGCTAGCAGTGAAGGGGTTAATTAGGTAGCTTGTAGGGAGCTTGCAGGGTTAATTTTAGCTTTAGTGTAGAGCTCAGCCTCCCACCTGAAACATCAGACCCCCTGATCCCTCCCAAACAGCTCTCTTCCCTCCCCCACCCCACAATTGTCCCCGCCATCTTTAGTACTGGCAGCAACTCTGTCAGTACTAAAATAAAAGGTATATTTAGGCTTTTTTTTTTTTTTAAAGCATATTTACATATGCTGATGTGTAGGACCCCCCCTTAGCCCCCAACCTGACTGATCCCCCACCAAACAGCTCTCTAACCCTCCCCCTCTGCCTTGATGGGCGCCATCTTGGGTACTGGCAGCTGTCTGCCAGTACCCAGTTTAGAATAAAATTATTGTTTTTTTAAAAAATGTTCCCATTTTCTGTAGTGTAGCTCCCCCCCCACCAAAGACCAACCCCCCACCCCCTCCTAGATACCTTGGATTGTTTGTTTTAAAACAATAAAATACCCCTTTCTCCCACTAATATAAACAAAACTTTTCTGTAGTGAAGCGGTTCCCACCCGCTCCCGCCCCATGCACGCGCCCGCCCGCCGCCCCCCGTGCACACGCGCGCGCCCGTGCGCTCCCCCATCGGTCACGCCCCCGATCCCACCCCCTCTACATTACCCAGCCCATCGATGGCCGCCCACCCGCCTCCCAAGTCGGCTCCCACCCACCAACGATACCAGCCATCGATGTCCGGTGCAGAGAGGGCCACAGAGTGGCTCTCTCTGCATCGGATGGCCCAGGGGTGTTATTGCAGGATGCCTCGATATCGAGGCATCCTGCAATAACCGGAAAGCGGCTGGAAGTGAGCAGGATCGCTTCCAGCCGCTTTAAACCCCTAATGTCGTACAGGGTACGTCGCTGGTCTTTTAAGACCAGGTTGTGTGCGACGTACCCTGTACGACATGTGTCGTTAAGGGGTTAAATACTACTTATAATAAACCTCAGGTGCTGGTTAAAGTGCTTTACCTTTGCATATAAAGCTCCAGGGACACAGTGGCAGCTTGCTTCTTGAATCTTCCCTCTCTCTCTGTCTCACTCAGAGTCATTTTCTGGTACTAAGCGGCATCATGTGTGAGTGGCCACAACCCTGCAAAACGTGGCTCCCCATGTGTTAAGGAGGAGTCAGGACCAGTATTCATCTGTCTTACTCCTCCCTCCCCACAGCAAAATGGGCGGCGGACACTGCAAGGGCCAATCACGGACACCAGTGTCCGTGTATGGACACCTTGCCTATCCCTGATCTATACACTTTGGTTAATGAAAGCAAATTAAATCCAATGATGGGTTGGAAGCCTCCTCTGTCACAGAGTCTCACCCACTTAAAGTGCAATAGTCCTATTTCTGCTGAGGGGAGCTAAATAGACCCAGAGCAAGCCACACAGAAATGTAAGCACCATGTGTTACACACATTGCAAGGTGATACCACAGCAGGACCGCTGACAGGTTTGTATTTAGTGTATTGTAGGAAGTGTTACTGTCCATTACTAGAGGATCTCCCTATACCTCTAACCAGACTGTGTTCCAGCTCCTCCCACCAGCAGTGTTTACTGAAGTGTTTCTGTTCTCTGTCCTGAGGGAACTTAGTTCCTCCTGCAAAAATAGTGCAGGAACTCCTTTCCCATGCGTTCCTACTCGACTTGACCCCTGCCTACAACAGTAAATAAAGAGACCTTAAACACATCTTGCTTTTGTGTAAAAAGTGTGCTCTGTCCCACAATCACTATTAGTAAAAATGAAATCAGGCAATTGCTGATGGTATCATGTGATTTCAAGATTGGGATCGGATTATGGAGGGGATTGCCTACACTGCTAGGCACACCCACAGGCTGATCCGACAAAGGGGGAAGCTACAGGATGCTGTATAAAGGTAGTTTGTTCCATGCCGCCCTAACGGCGTTAAAGTCCAATGCTGTTAGTATTGCATGGAACGTCCTAACGGCTTAAATGGGTTAAGGACAAAAAACAAGTTCTGTTATATAGGGCTTCTCACTGCTGCAAATTGACTGAACTAGCTCATTGATTTCCAGCATTTGAAAGCTATAGAATTTGCTTTTTTGACCTCTCTAGGGAGAATGGGATAAATGCACGTTTTACACAAAAAGCAAGAAGTGTTTAAAGGGAGATGGTAGTCAAAATGAATAATTTATGGTTTAGGTAGAGCAAGCAATTTTAATAGACATTTCAATTTATTTAATTATCTTGCTATCCAACTTGTTGAAAAGCATATCTAGATAGGCTCAAGAGCAGCAATACAGTGCTAGGAACTAATAGGTGATTGGTGGCTACACACATATGCAAGCTAGTTTGTTAGAGTTGTGGGAAGTGAAAGGAAAAAAGGAGCTGGAGAGGGCTGAGACACTTGTCACATACTTGCTGCATTGAACATGTGGAAGTTAGCGCTCCTTTGCCCAGTTAAAGGACTAGTCAATACTGTAGATTTGCATAATCAACAAATGCAAGATAACAAGACAATGCAATAGCACTTAGTCTGAACTTCAAATAAATAGTAGATTTTTTTTCTAACTATTTCCACTCCCCCTGTACCATGTGACAGCCAATCACAAATGCATACACGTACCATGTGACAGCCATCAGCCAATCACAAAAGAATACACATTTTATTCTGTGAATTCTTACCCATGCTCAGTAGGAGCTGGTGACTCAAAACATTTAAAAATATAAAAAGACTGTGCACATTTTGTTAATGGAAGTAAATTGGAAACTTTAAAATTGCATGCGCTATCTGAATAATGAAAGTTTAATTTTGACTTGAGTGTCCCTTAAAACACACAATAGTGAAAAATAGCATGATGTAACAAAGTAGAACATGTAGGTTTTCCACTACAATTTCCCTTTAATAAATTAAATATATAGATATTTTTAAGAAATTTACAATTAACTAAATGAAGTTGTTACAAAGATGATTAAAAAAAAATAATAATAATGAGATTCCAGTTTTAAAAGCCTTCTTTAGGAAGTTGATCAAACTCAGCAGTTCCAGAACATAAATTTTTAAAAGTCTTTTTTTTTTCTTTTCTGAAGAAATTGATTTACTGAGTTCAGACAGATGAGTTTTGGGCCTCTTTAGTCAACTGCTTCTAAACAAAGGAGCCGAATGATCAAGCTCCGAATGGAGCTTGATGCCCCTGTTTCCGCGCAAGCCTTAAGGCTCGCCGGAAACAGCACTTATGAAGCAGCGGTTTTAAGACTGCTGCTCCATAACTGATCCGCCTGCTTTGAGGCTGCGGACATCAATCCACACGATTCTATACGATCGGGCTGATTGACACCCCCTGCTAGCGGACGATTGGCCGCAATTCTGCAGGGGGCGGCATTGCACAAGCAGTTCACAAGAATATGTACATACATACGCTGTCGGCATTCATCGGATCATGTCGGACAGACCGATGATAAATCGGCCCCATAATGTTGGTTGGACAGTTGGAATTTACAGAATATACTTCATAATCCATTCTTTGAAGATATTTGATAGATTGGTTACAATAATCAACAGTAAACTTTATTTAGCCTGATTTTTAAACACTCACTGTTGCATTTTCCCACAATGTTTCTGATATTTACATTTATAACTAGTGGTACAAATATTCTGCTATCGGGCTGTGCTTTGGTACAAATATTCTGCTATCGGGCTGTGCTTTGTTACAAATATTCTGCTATCGGGCTGTGCTTTGGTACAAATATTCTGCTATCGGGCTGTGCTTTGGTACAAATATTCTGCTATCGGGCTGTGCTTTGATACAAATATTCTGCTATCGGGCTGTGCTTTGGTACAAATATTCTGCTATCGGGCTGTGCTTTGGTACAAATGTTCTGCTATCGGGCTGTGCTTTGGTACAAATGTTCTGCTATCGGGCTGTGCTTTGGTACAAATGTTCTGCTATCGGGCTGTGCTTTGGTACAAATGTTCTGCTATCGGGCTGTGCTTTGGTACAAATATTCTGCTATCGGGCTGTGCTTTGGTACAAATGTTCTGCTATCGGGCTGTGCTTTGGTACAAATGTTCTGCTATCGGGCTGTGCTTTGGTACAAATGTTCTGCTATCGGGCTGTGCTTTGGTACAAATGTTCTGCTATCGGGCTGTGCTTTGGTACAAATATTCTGCTATCGAGCTGTGCTTTGGTACAAATATTCTGCTATCGGGCTGTGCTTTGGTACAAATGTTCTGCTATAGGGCTGTGCTTATTTAGAATTGACAGTTTAGGATTTTCTCATTTTATTATTTCACTTTTTTAATTTTTAAAGAGAAATATTGTATCTTGATAAAATCCTTATCTACTCACCTCAGTGACAAGGTTAAAAGTAAATCACAATTTAATCTTTGTTTTCCCAGGTCTGTTTACGTATGTAACATGTACCACTGCACAAATGAGTTTGTCATCACTTGTACGCACCATTACCTGCTTGATGTCCTTCCCTGAAAGTAAATAATCTGCACCATATGAACAATGTGAAAGTGAATGGCGATGAGTGTATTCTGCAGGGGCGGGGGGAAACTAAAAAACTTCTCGCATCACAACCATAATAACATATAAAACTTGCTGTTGATCTCTACCCAAATAGATCTTTAAAAAGGAGCCTCATAGCTGTTATGGTTAAACACATAGTTAAAATACTGATTGGGAGTCACATATTACTGTTGGTCTTGAGTGGAAACTGCTGCTGTCCAAATAAGCAGGGCTACTTGCACAGCTGGGTCATGCGACTACCACTGCTAACTGGGTCAGTACCCATGCCCACTCAAGAACAACAGTTACCTGTGACTCCCAAGTGCTACTTTAATGCTAGCTATACTGCAATACTGTGTGTTTAACCCCTGCTTGCTTGCATAAGAATTACATGTTCTAATAAACTACAGCATGTAATTTAAACACTCTAATGGCCTTTTAAAGGCACATCAAAGTTATTTTTCTTTATTGCTTTTAAAAAGGGAAAATGTAAGTTATTTTGGGCTAGATTATAAGTGAAGTGCAAAATATTGCTTCTGCAAAAGCGATATTTGCGCTCCACTTAGTAATACCAGGACACACAAATTAGGTGCAATGCAAACGCAACCTTGCGTTCACATTGCACGGAAGCTTTGCAATCAGGAGAGCGTGCTTCCATAGGCTCCAACATGTGAGTCCACAAGGGGGGGCAAGAGGGGCATTTACCCCCTCTGGATTTTCCTCCCGACCTGGAGTAAAACTGCAGGAAAAAAAAAGACAATTTAAAGTTCATTTCTATGTCTTTTAATCCTTTGAATGTAATTCAGTTTCAGAGGAAGAAGCACAGTATTCTGGGAGTTACAAAGCATTCTGGAATTTATAGTTCACTAGTTGTCTCTCAGTATTGTGCCACTGTCGTTCTGGACTCAAATTCCCACCATACATTGTACAGTTATTTCCCTCTCTTGCTTACTGCAGGGAAGGAACATTGCATAGCAAATGGATAATGTGTAAGCATGTTCTTATATAAAAGCACTGATCATGGTGCTCTTTACTTGTAAATAAATTTGTATTTTTGACATATTGCTGGAAATAAGCATAAAATAGACAAGCTGTACACTGTTCTGTATGTGCAAGTGTGCTCTTATATAAAATTACTTAATATGTTGTTCTCTACTTGTGTATACATTTGTATTTCTGAGATATTGCTGGAGATAAGCATAAAAACAGGCAAGTTGTATACTGGTTTGTATGTTACTAGAGAAGGAACACTTTATCAATTTGCTATAACGTGCAAGTCTGTTATAAAATCACTGATCATGTTGCTTTTGTAAATTAATGTGCATTTCTGAGATTTTGCTGTAGAGAAGCATAAATCAGACAAACTGTCTGGTCTGTATGTGTAAGGAACATAATTTACTGTCTTGATTAGTGTCTTGTAGTTTGTTTTTAAAGTTTAATTAATTAAAAATTAAATAAAAATGATCATTTAACTATTCCTTAGACCAGTGTTTTTCAACCAGTCTGCCGTGGCACACTAGTGTGCCGTGAGAGATCCTCAGGTGTCCCACGGCAGACTGACAACAGTGTGACATATTTTTTAAACTTTGCTTGTTTTTTACTCCCAGTGCAGGGGTAGTTTGTAGGAGGTATGGCATAACAGCAAAATACATACAGTATGTGTGTGTATGTGTATATATAAATACTGTATTAGGCTACAATGTGTGATTTTTTTTAAATTTTGGGATGGTGGTGTGCCACAGGATTTTTTTAATGTAAAAAAGTGTGCCACGGCAAAAAAAAGGTTAAAAATCACTGCCTTAGACTACACAATTCTGTGTGTGCATGCTCATTTAACCACTCCTTAGACTACACAATTCTGTGTGTGTGCGCATGCTCATTTAACCACTCCTCAGACTACACAATTCTGTGTGTGTGCATGCTCATTTAACCACTCCTTAGACTACACAATTCTGTGTGTGTGCATGCTCATTTAACCACTCCCTAGACTAGACAATTGTGTGTGTGCATGTTCATTTAACCTACACAATTCTGTGTGTGTGCATGCTCATTTAACCACTCCTTAGACTACACAATTCTGTGTGTGTGCATGCTCATTTAACCACTCCTTAGGACTACCCAATTCTGTGTGTGTGCATGCTCATTTAACTACTCCCTAGACTAGACAATTGTGTGTGTGCATGTTCATTTAACCTACACAATTCTGTGTGTGTGCATGCTCATTTAACCACTCCTTAGACTGCACAATTCTGTGTGTGCATGCTCATTTAACTACTCCTTAGACTGCACAATTCTGTGCATAGACCACTATGTAAAGACACTTTTCAGTGCCATTTTTTTTCTAACACCCCACACCTGCCAACTTTAACCTCTCATAACTGCTTCTTGTCATTTTTTTTTTATTTTAATATTTTTTATTTTGGCACCAATTGCGGGTTATTTTGAAAATTAACCAGAGGTCTGACCTCTGGTTAATCTTCTGAGATTGTGGTAACAATAACCAGCCACTTGAAATAGCTGGTTATTTATTGTGTGCCTGTAAACAGGCAAATTTGTTATATGTTTTAAAGAGATATTAAACACTAGATACATTTTATGCACCTCCCTCTAATTATGGGTGCTGCCATTTTGAAACCTAGGTTACATCTTTCTGAAGGATGGCTACTGTACATGTGCAAACACATTAGTACTGGGATGCAGAGAAAGACATATTATAACATTGCTGCACCTATGACTAAAGGAAAAAGGGTAATACCCTCAATGCTAAAAAATGTATTTAGTGTTTATTGTTCCTTTAACCACCGGAAATTGATTAAACACATAGTTAGTTCCTGCTGGCACTTATTTGTTACATCGGAACTGCATAAGTGAATTCCCTGACATTCATTCATGCATTTTTTTTGCGATTCTTTTAAAAAAGTAAATAATTTCTGGCTATAATGATGTATTTGAAGCAAAGATTAGCCCAAGAATAATATGTCGATCTTTTTTTTTTTTTAATTATGTTAGTTTTTTAAATGTTGAAGATACAATTGTAAAAGTTCAGTTTCTATAAAGTACTTTAGTTTTTATAAAATAATGGGTGGTGCTATATGTTGGAACCTCGGTTTTCTCTTTACTGCTGAGGACAATTAGAGACAGATATAAAACAGGCCATAGAAGAGAATGTGCAAACAAGGCTGCTTAATGTCCCTGGTTCTGGCGCATATATAGAAAAATTATTTTAATCCCTTACCTACTGGGAATTTCAGAGAAAAACTTGCCCAAAGTACTATCACTCCGTTTAAACAGAAATAGAGCCTTTGATTTTTTTTATTTTTTCTTAACCTATGAAAGATATATATATATTTTTTTTTTTTTAAAGTAGACAACCCAAGGTATTGATATAGGTCTATTTTGGTATATTTAATTCCACTATTTGGCTGCCAGATACGATCATATATAAAAAATTGTTAACTTTTTTTGTAAACGTGGATTTCTCACTTAAATTATTTACACACAACTACTGCAGTCAGAAGACAAATGGTTGTAAAAGCTTCTCTGGGGTCCCCTTTGTTCAGAAACAGTAGTAATGCATAGCTTTGCATTGGTTTTTGGCAATTGTGAAGTTCCTGGCATAGAGGGGTTAATCTGTTAGTTTGTAAGGTTCCTTTTTGCTGTAGTGTAGAGAATACCCTCCCATCTGACACCACCCACCCCCTAATCCCTTTCCATACAGCTCTCTTGACCCCCTCACCCCCGACTGGTCACCACCATCTTAGGTACTGGCAGAAAGTCTGTCAGTATGCAGTTTAAGTTATATATATATATATATATATATATATATATATATATATATATATATATATATATATATATATATATATATATATATATATAAAAAAAAATTATGTAGTGTAGGGATCCCTCTCATCCTCCCACCTCCGTCATAGCCCCAACAGCTCTCTTACCAGCCCCCCTTCCACTGTTCTCCACCATGTTTGTTGCTGGCAGCCAGTCTGATTTATTTTTTTTAATATTATTTATTTTGCATATTTTTCTGGGGTCCCCCTTCCAAGCGATTTTTTTTTCTGTAGATTAGGATCCCTCTCCCCCCTCCAACCAATACTTTTCTGTTTCGTATGGCCCCATCCCTCCCTCTCTCTTCATAAACACTGCCTCTCCCCCCTCCTCCGCTGGGCGATCCACCTTCTCTTTCATTGCTCCCACTCAGCACCAACAGATGATCATTACAGAGAGTGACACAGTGTCACAATCAGTGCTCACTTACCATATGAAGGCAGATGCCTTCTGCCCCCTGGTGACAGCGAGGACCACAGCAGACACCTCTGTGTGGGACTTAGGTTCTACCTCAACACAGTATTCTGGGCAAAGTAATGTGTTATGCAGTACTTTCATCCTAATGGTGCAAGGTATTAATATCCCTTTATGGAGTTAGCAGCTGCTCTGGCTCTGGATAAGATGAAAAAAGCATAATTTCTGAAACTAAATATAGCACTTTTCAATGGCAGTATTTTATTTTTTCACTCAAAGCTTTTAATTATCAATAAAAGACTGTAAGCACACATCCTGCATGTTAAACTGACCTTGTACACAAATGTGTTCCATCTAAGAGGATTGAGGACAGTTTTTGTGTTTAAAGGACCATAATAGTAAAAAAATGGCATGCTGTAATGTAATTTTAAGACTATTGACCCTGCACTACTGTTTCTTAAACCCCTGCAAAGGGCTTAAATGCACAGTAGAAATATTGCTAGGGATCTGCAGAGTACTGCTGGTCCTGAGTGGAAACCACTGCAAATCCAAACAGCTATTCGTACAACTCAGATGTGGCTCTTTAAATTTGCAAGAATTGGCGAGGCTTAGAAATTTTTTAACTTAAAACTTTAACCCTATGATTTCTGTTTGTTTCCATTCAAACAGTATATACTTTTATCTTTTTTTTAAACTATGAGTGACAATAAGTTCTTATTAAATGAGCACAATAGCATTTCATTTGTCTACAATGTACCATATATGTTACTCAAAGTTAAAGGAACATAAAACCCACAATTTTTCTTTCACGATTTAGACATAGAATACAATTTTAAACAACTTCCCATTTTACTTCTGTTATCTTATTTGCTTTATTCTCTTGGAATCTTTTTTTGAAGAAGCAGCAAAGCACTACTGGGAACTAGATAACACAGTGTGTAAACCAATAACGAGGCATATATATGCAGCCACCAATCAGAAGTGCCTGAGCCTACCTTGGTATCCTTTTCAACAAAGGATACCAAGACAACAAACAAATTAGATTTTTTTTTAAAAAATGGGTTTCATGTCCTTTTAAATAGTATTGAATGTAATACTCACAAGATTTCATACTATATCTAGGACAGGGCCAATGCACCTAGAAATTTACTTCTCACCCCTAATGTTGGCTTACTCTACATAAATCTTAAAGGGACACTAAAGTTAAAATTAAACTTCCATGATTCAGATAGAGCAACAGTTTTAAACAATGTTATATTATACTTCCATTATAAAAATGTGCACAATATTTGTAGTATATACACTTTCTGGGGCACCAGCAAGACGATACAGGGGAGGGGTAAATGAAATAACTGAAATTTGGTAGAAAACAAAAAGCTATTACTCATTTGAAATTCAGTTAGCGTTACTGCAATGTATTTCATTATGCATTTGTTAATTATGCAGTTCTACTGTGCTCAATGGTCCTTTAAACTGGTTTCTGAAAAGGATGTATCTGGCACCTCAATGTCCCCTGATCTAGAGCATAGTTCCTAAACTCATGTCCCTATAATGTAATCAATCTTTCAGAAAATAATTATTTCTCAAATCTTCATTTTTAGATGTGACTAATTGGGTATTTTGTTCTTTTTAAGAATCAGAAATGGAAACAAAAGTGTAAAAAAAATGAAAATTAACCCCTTCCTGCTGTTAGGACGTTCCATGCCATCCTAACTGCTCTGGGCTTAGCACCATTAGGAAGGCATGAAACGTCCTAGCCGTTTGGCTGTCCTTAACCCCTTAGTGACTACAACACTTTTCAATTTTCTTACCGTTTGGGACCAGGACTATTTTTACATTTCTGCTGTGTTTGTGTTTAGCTGTAAATTTCCTCTTACTCATTTACTGTACCCACACATATTATATACCGTTTTTCTTGTCATTAAATGGACTTTCTAAAGATACAATTATTTTCATCATATCTTATAATTTACTATAAAAAATATATAAAATATGATGAAAAATAAAAAAAAACAACACTTCTTCTAAATTTGACCCCCAAAATCCGTTACACATCTACAACTACCAAAAAACACCCATGCTAAATAGTTTCTAAATTTTGTCCTGAGTTTAGAAATAATCCAAATTTTCCATGTTATTTGCTTTTTCTGCAAGTTATAGGGCAATAAGTACAAATAGCACTTTGCTATTTCCAAACCATTTTTTTTTTTACATTTTAAATTTTAACACCGATATCTGTCAGGAATCCCTGAATAACCCTTTAAATGCATATATTTTTTTTAGTACATAACCTAAAGTATTGATCTAGGCCCATTTTGGTATATTTCATCTTCATGCGATCAAATAAAAAAAATTGTACACTTTTTTACTAACTTTTCACAAACTTTAGGTTTCTCACTGAAATTATTTACAAACAGCTTGTACAATTATGACACAAATGGAAGTAAATGCTTCTCTGGGATCTCCTTTGTTTAGAAATAGCAGACATTTATGGCTTTGGCATTAGTTTTCGGTAATTAGGAGGCCGCTAAATGCCGCTGCGCACCACACTTGTATTATGCCTAGCAGTGAAGGGGTTAATTAGGTAGCTTGTAGGGAGCTTGAAAAGTTAATTTTAACTTTAGTGTAGAGATCAGCCTCCCACCTGACACATCCCACCGCCTGATCCCTCCCTGACTCCTGTCAAACAGCTCTCTTCCCTACCCCACCTCACTATTGTCACCGCCATCTTTTGTACTGGCAGAAAGACTGCCGGTATAAAAATAAAAGGTTATGGGGTTTTTTTGGGGTTTTTTTTTAAATTATATATTTTCTGCAGTGTAGGATTCCCCCCTTACCACCCAATCTCCCTAACCCCCCCAAACAGCTCTCTAACCCTCCCCCCTCTTACTATTTGCTGCCATTTTTGGTACTGGCAGCTATCTGCCAGTACCCACTTTTCAATAAAATGTACTCTTTTTTATATAAATTACACTTTTTTTGTAGTGTAGCTGCCCCCCCATACCCTACCCCCTCCCAGATCCATTCCCAACATTATTCCCCCCTCTCTCTCCCACCCTCCTCTCCCACCACTTCTTCTTAAGTGGTCGTGGGGCGCGAGTAAGATCCACCAACGGCTGGAAGTTCCCAGCGATGGGCTGCCCACCCGCCTACCTGCAATGGCTCCCACCCACCAACAATCGGCAACATCGCTGGTCGATGCAGAGGGGGCCACCTAGTGGCTCTCTCTGCATTGGATGCTTAAGAAAGGGTATTGCAAGATGCCTCAATATAGAGGCATCACTTCAATACCCTAAAAGCGTCTGGAAGCAATCACGATCACTTGCACTGCTTGAAACCCCTGAGGACGTACAGGGTACGTCCTTGGTCATTAACTGACACTTTTTGTAGGACTTACCCTGTACGTCCTTGGTCCTTAAGGGGTTAAGTCATAGCTGCTTGCTAAATGGGATTGCGGGTTGGAGGGTGTGTCTAGCGTCATAGGTACTCACCCCTGACCCGATCCCATCATTTCAATCACGAGACCACATGACGTGATTTTGAATTTTTACTTATTTGTTTACATTGGAACTTTGTTTTGATGTATACAAATAAGTCCCATCAGGAAAGGGTTAGAACTGCCAGGGGTAATACACTATCAACACAAATGTACATAGCAGCGATTCTAAGCCACTCCGGAGGGACACATCCTTTGAGTGATGGTTCCACACAAAATTAGGGTTAAAAAATATAAAATTGATGCCTGCATACTTAGATTATTAAATTATTTTGGCATAATTCTGAAAAACAAAAATCTCAAAAAGAGGAGAAAATATAAACAAAAAGTCAGAATATATATATATATATATATATATATATATATATATATATATACAGGGAGTGCAGAATTATTAGGCAAATGAGTATTTTGACCACATCATCCTCTTTATGCATGTTGTCTTACTCCAAGCTGTATAGGCTCGAAAGCCTACTACCAATTAAGCATATTAGTTGATGTGCATCTCTGTAATGAGAAGGGGTGTGGTCTAATGACATCAACACCCTATATCAGGTGTGCATAATTATTAGGCAACTTCCTTTCCTTTGGCAAAATGGGTCAAAAGAAGGACTTGACAGGCTCAGAAAAGTCAAAAATAGTGAGATATCTTGCAGAGGGATGCAGCACTCTTAAAATTGCAAAGCTTCTGAAGCGTGATCATCGAACAATCAAGCGTTTCATTCAAAATAGTCAACAGGGTCGCAAGAAGCGTGTGGAAAAACCAAGGCGCAAAATAACTGCCCATGAACTGAGAAAAGTCAAGCGTGCAGCTGCCAAGATGCCACTTGCCACCAGTTTGGCCATATTTCAGAGCTGCAACATCACTGGAGTGCCCAAAAGCACAAGGTGTGCAATACTCAGAGACATGGCCAAGGTAAGAAAGGCTGAAAGACGACCACCACTGAACAAGACACACAAGCTGAAACGTCAAGACTGGGCCAAGAAATATCTCAAGACTGATTTTTCTAAGGTTTTATGGACTGATGAAATGAGAGTGAGTCTTGATGGGCCAGATGGATGGGCCCGTGGCTGGATTGGTAAAGGGCAGAGAGCTCCAGTCCGACTCAGACGCCAGCAAGGTGGAGGTGGAGTACTGGTTTGGGCTGGTATCATCAAAGATGAGCTTGTGGGGCCTTTTCGGGTTGAGGATGGAGTCAAGCTCAACTCCCAGTCCTACTGCCAGTTTCTGGAAGACACCTTCTTCAAGCAGTGGTACAGGAAGAAGTCTGCATCCTTCAAGAAAAACATGATTTTCATGCAGGACAATGCTCCATCACACGCGTCCAAGTACTCCACAGCGTGGCTGGCAAGAAAGGGTATAAAAGAAGAAAATCTAATGACATGGCCTCCTTGTTCACCTGATCTGAACCCCATTGAGAACCTGTGGTCCATCATCAAATGTGAGATTTACAAGGAGGGAAAACCGTACACCTCTCTGAACAGTGTCTGGGAGGCTGTGGTTGCTGCTGCACGCAATGTTGATGGTGAATAGATCAAAACACTGACAGAATCCATGGATGACAGGCTTTTGAGTGTCCTTGCAAAGAAAGGTGGCTATATTGGTCACTGATTTGTTTTTGTTTTGTTTTTGAATGTCAGAAATGTATATTTGTGAATGTTGAGATGTTATATTGGTTTCACTGGTAAAAATAAATAATTGAAATGGGTATATATTTGTTTTTTGTTAAGTTGCCTAATAATTATGCACAGTAATAGTCACCTGCACACACAGATATCCCCCTAAAATAGCTATAACTAAAAACAAACTAAAAACTACTTCCAAAAATATTCAGCTTTGATATTAATGAGTTTTTTTGGGTTCATTGAGAACATGGTTGTTGTTCAATAATAAAATTAATCCTCAAAAATACAACTTGCCTAATAATTCTGCACTCCCTGTGTATATATATATATATATATATAAACAAATATCCCTGTGCTGACTAAACCAGTATGGAGGTATGTCCTTGTCAGTCAGTAAATTACTTAGGTAACATTTGTGCACAAACATGTATTTCCTGCAAAAAGGGACACTGTTTCCCCTTAATTTGTTTGCAATGACTTGCTATACCAGCGCTACAGAATTTTGCAACACTATACAAATAAATATTATTATTATTATTAACAGCTACAGAGTTTAAAATGTATGAGAAACTGCTCTTATGTTTATTTTTCTAAATGAAATAGTTGGGATTGCTATTTGAAACCACAACCCATCAAAATAGGCTAAGCTTGCAGAGAGATCAGACATCTTTATCTTATAACACAACTATTTCGTTTTTTTTTTCCATCTCAGTCTCTATGCAGTACTTAGAACAAAAGAAAATGAAAAATGTATAACTATCTCTCTTTCATACCCCACTGGGAGTGCAATTTATTCTGCTGGATGTGTTTACATAGTTTGTCAATAGCCTATACATACATATTTAAGCTTTCAGTATAGGTAGGGATAGCACAAGCATAATCAGCTATTTCAAATATTAAAATAAAGGTAAGGGATCTATTAATTTATTTATTATAACAATTTAATACACTCCAGCAAGTTAAATGAATAATTGGGAATAAATTAAAGGTGAGAAAATTCAAAGGGACAGTCTAGTCAAAATTAAACTTTCATGATTCAGATAGGGCATGTCAATTTTAAACAACTTTTCAATTTACTTTTATCATCAAATTTGCTTTGTTCTCTTGGGATTCTTTGTTGAAAGCTAAACCTAGATAGGCTCATATGCTACTTTTTAAGCCCTTAAACACAGCCGCTTATCTGAATGCATTCAACTGTTTTTCACAGCTAAATGGCTTTAGTTAATGTGTGCTATATAGATAACGTTGTGCTCACGCCCGTGGAGTTACTTATGAAAGGGCACTGATTGGCTAAAATGCAAGTCTGTCAAAAGAACTGATATAAGGGGCAGTTTGCATAGGCTTAGATACAAGGTAATCACTGAGGTAAAACGTGTATTAATATAACAGTGTTGGTTATGCAAAACTAGGGAATGGGTAATAAATGGATTATCTAGCTTTAAAAAAATAAATAAGAATCTGAAGTAGACTGCCCCTTTAAGGATAAACTGTCCCTTTAAAAAGCTTTAAGCACATAGTTTGGTCAAGCGTTTAATGCATTCCCAGACAGTTATATTATTCTTCCATTAATCCCTCGGCTGTAAAAGAGGCCAGAAATGCAATGTACAATTCATTCAGAAGTCAATAATAAAATATTTATGTAAACTTTATTAAAAAAAAGGGGGGTGGGGCACTCATACCTGTAGATTAACCTTTAGCTAAAAACGTCCACATTCATATGATAAACAGCCAAGTATATCAGTCAATAGCTGCCCACCCCCATTACCCAATAGTATGAACCAGAAACTAGATATAATAATTATTATTGTTAATTTTTACAAATCGCCGATGCTGCATCATTAAAGAAAAAATAGTAACTATATCATAACACACCAGCTTCTCCAAAGTAAGTCAGAATAGAGAGGGTAAGAAGCAGGTGGGGGATAGGGGGTGTCAATTCTTACCCACGGGGTCTTGTATCTTCAATAGCTCGATCTAGTGGAATATGATCACTGAGATAGACGTTAAAATATCCTTCTTTCCATCTTCTGTTTGCCTCCTCTTCCTTGTCTTTAGGAACTGCCACTGGTCTTCCAAACTGGCCTGGGGCTTTGGGATCTCTTGGGGCAAATGTTGCATCAATCACTAACACCTTGTGCATTGCTGGTGCCTTTGCCATAAGGGTAAAGCTGTTGTTTAATTTATCATTAATACGTTTTATTTCACCTGTGGTGTGGTTGTTAACAGGGTTGATAATATTTGCCTTCGTTATTATATTCACGTTTGTGAGGTTATCTTTTGCTGTATTTGTTAATTGAGCTAACAGCCCTTCTTTATGGTGACTTCCTGCTTTTGATTGGTTTTTTATCCCTGCTAGAAACAGAAGTTCTTTTTCAGAAGTCTGTAGTCCTTTCCCTGTCACATTTACTGCTTTGTGCACAGATTGCTTTGTTCCATTTACAGCTATATGTGCACTGTCTAATATTGTCTTATTGACCATCACTGCAGTTAGATTGCTGGCAGGCAATGAATGAGTCACATTACTAGCAGGAAGTGTATTAGCTTTATGAGATGTGTTTAATTTATGTATCTCATGCCCCTTAGTAGTTAGATGAGAAACTTTAACTTTTTGCAGGACTTTGGAAGAATTATAGTTATTATCCTGTCCCTTTTTAAACTTATCTACATGCAGAGTGACAGGTAAGTGTTCACGGGTGTCTTTTGCACTTTTTTTCACTCCTGCACTTACAGGTTCAACCACATTCTGCTTCCCTCCTACTCCTGGAACTGCAGCTGAAGATAATTTAACATCTGATATATTTGTTGCTGCTGAAGTTTTCAGCTGTTGTTCAGAAAGATGTTGCTTTATCAGCTTGGTGTTATTTAAAATGGATTTACTCCCCTCTGATATATTTGTTCTTAAAGGAAGAGAGTAAGATATTTCTTTTCTGGGTGATAAAACAGTTTTATTAAGCACTTGCTTCAGTGGTCCAATAGTCCTTTTCCTCTGCCTTACTATCTTTTTAGGCTCAAGGTTTAAGTTTCCTTTATTAACTTTAGGACTGATTTCATGTTTGTCTGTGAATGGATAAAATATGCCCCTTAATTTAGTGGTGTCTGCTTTATCTCTGAATGACCCAATGTCTCTCCATTTGCTGTCCATATCCTTTATCCTCCCTTTGAATTTCCATGCTCCTATATCTCCCCTCTGCAATTCCAGGTCTCGCAGGCTCTTGCTGTTAATGTCATTAAAGGACAACCGAAGTGCTGCCATGTCAAACAGAAGCCATATGACTGAAGCAATAAATATAAATGCCAGGACTCTCCCGCTGCCGCGGAAATATTTCCTCACTCTGTTCATCCTCAGTTGCTTTGTCAGCCCGGTAGCTCCAGCAGCTCAGTTACCCAGGGGCACATGGAGTCAGTGGATACAGCCTCTCCCCTGCCTGCGTGGCATGTTACAGCCCGGTACTGTAGTTTCAGTGCTGCTTCCCATTAACTGCTCAGCTCTGAGGAAACTTTTCTACTTCAGACGACATGGAGCAGTCAATTCTGGTGTATCCTGCTCTCTATAGGAAGCCCTCAGACAGCAAAGGTTGCACAGTAGTTAGGAGTTCTCTCCTCCCATATTCCCTTTGCTTGTGTTGAAACTTGAGAAGCTGCCACATATGAGGAAATCGTATCAGTGTGAGAACCAGCAGAGCAGCCCTCACCTTGAAGGAGGCTGGATATGTTTTTGTCATTCAGACTTCGTGTACTTCGACGTGGAAGCTAATTAGGTGTAACTCTCACCTAAATACTTATGTGGGGCAAGTTGTACAGCTCATCCTATTTACATAAGGATCCTGTACACGTGTAGCCTTGCGCTAAGTATAAAATGCTATTTATTGCTGCTGGTTTTGTATGTAACTACCATAGTGTACCTATAAGGATGGTGCCAGTTTGCAACTGAATATAGTGTTCTTTGGTTCCCTGGTTCTTTCTTTTTAAAACAATGAAAAATGAATCCACACAAATATTAAGATGAGTATTATTGTTTAGCTAATTATGTTTTAATTACACATGAAGTAATGTAAGCAGTAGATTATGGCTGCAACATAATATATCAATATAGTAGAAACATCGTACTCAAACCTCTTCGTTACATTTTTATTTTTTAAATTGCTGTTCTTGTGCAAAAGGACATGAAACCCAACATTTTGTTTTATGATCCAGAAGGAAGTACATATTAACAACGTACCCACTTATTTTATTATCAACCTTTCTTCATTCTCTCTCTATGCATTTTTATAGTAGCAATGCACTACTGGGAGCTAGCTGAACACACCAGTTAAGCCAATGATAAGAAGCATAAAGTACATTACTTCTTATGAACCTACCTACCTGCTTTTTAACAAAGGATAACATGAGAAAAAAACTAATTAGATAACATGAGTACACTGGAAAGTTGTTTAGAATTGCATGTTCTATCTGAATAATAAAAGTTTAATTTTGACTTTAATAAGCTTTTAATAAACCAACTCTTTCATGTTTGGAGAAGTGTGTCGCTGTCTACTAATACAGCTGTGAGAGTTGTCCATATCAGCCACTGAACAATTGGTTCCTGTTTGTCAGCTCTGCATTAGATTCAGTTTCAATTTTTTTTTTAACAGATTTAGTTTAATCCTTATTCAACTACTAATTTACAGTATATTTTAATTACTAATCTTTCATATCCAGGTTGGAACATTCTTGAGTTTTCTGCTACTTGTAATTCTTCACACATACAAAGAATTAAATAAATTAAAATACTATTTTTAAAACAATTCTGAATTAAGGTTTATGGGAAAAAGTTTAGATGCAGCTACAGCCAAATTCAAATGAGGAATTAGTTTTACAATTTTCAAGGAAATATAACTTGATTACTTAGTATCTGTATATTTTACATTTTCTGTATTTGTTTAGTGAAATGAATGGATAAAATGTCTGTGGTCTGTAGCTTTTTGCTATCTTCGCTGCAGAATGTATTAGAGAACAAGTGTAACAAACAAATTTGATTTTGCACTGATATTTGTGTGTTGTGCTTTTTCTTGAATACATCTGGCACAGAAAATATCTGAGTACTGCAGACATTTTTGGCATTTTCTTCACTAAACAAATACCGAAAATGATAATATGCGCATACCTATTGCTTTATTTTAATTCCTTAATTTTAACTCCCTCAGTACCATGGGAGTGGGCTCTTTTTTTATTTAAGGGACAGGCTAGACCAAAATTGTTATTGTTTAAAAAGATAGATAATCCCTTTATTACCCATTCACCAGCTTTGCATAACCAACACTGTTATATTAATACACGTTTTACCTCTGTGATTACCTTGTATCTAAGCCTCTGCAGACTGCCCCCATATCTCAGTTCTTTTGACAGACTTGCATTCTAACCAATCAGTGCTGTACAATGTTACCTATATGACACACATAAACTAATGCTGTCTAACTGGGAAAAACTGTCAAAATGCACTGATATAAAATGCAGCCTTCAAAGGCTCAGAAATTAGCATATGAGCCTACCTAAGTTTAGATTTCAACAAAGAATACAAAGAGAACAAAGCAAATGTAATGATAAAAGTAAATTTGAAATTAATTGCTTAAAGTTTAATTTTGACTAAACTGTCCCTTTTAATGATCAATTCCTTACTGTTTTAACTTTAGCTACTCCTTTAGCAAAACACACAATGTGATGCATTTCTTCTTTCTTGAAAGATTATTTGTTAGCCACTGAAGTAAGCAGGCATTGTAAGCTGGCGATTGTTATTAACATTATTCCATTGGGGTTCACTGTATACCTGAACTAAAATATGTTGTTTAATAGACATGTGCATGGCGAAAAAATTCGGTTCGGATCAATTCGGAATTTTTCGAAGTTCGTTTCGGATCGATTCGAATTCGGAAAATTTTGAATCGATTTGTTTTGGATTAGTTTCGGATTCATTCAGATTCGAAGAAATTCGGCTGGATTCGGTTCGGTTCGGAAATTCGGCAATTCAGTAAGTGTTAGGTGGGATTAGACTAGTATTATACTGTATATTAGGTGTTAACCTAACATACTGTATAATACTAGTGTAATCCCAATGGCCATCCGAATTTACAAATCGATTCGGTTCGATTCGGAAAATTCGGCAACATTTTAATTCGGAAATTCGGTTCGATCCGAATCGCAGAATTTTCTGAATTTCCAAACCGAACCGAATCGCACATGTCTATTGTTTAATTACATTTGATTTTTACATAGCTCATACAAGCTCAATATTACTTTCAGGTATAAAATGGCTGGTTATGACTAAATTGTGTTTGCCACTTCTGATTCAATCAAATGTTTCAATTGGGGTGGTTCTGGACATGTTAGGTGGCAAAGATAAAGCAAAGGAGAATGTCAGTGGGGCCGCTAAGATTGTAACTGGTGTGGGGAAGGGAGAGCTGGTTACCCTACAGCAGCAAACACATAGTTAACTGGAAAATCTGGGTGCAGCAATCGTCAAATTAAAGCAAAATGTGTGAGTTTAAATCACAGAAGGAGAAGTTAACCCTTTTAAAACTCCCAAAAAGGAATATTAAACAATGGAAAGATTCAGTTAAAAAAGTGTGCCAAATAAGGCCTAGTTTCCATTGAGGTGGTAACGTTTTGTAAACTGGTGGTAACATAAAAATTATCTATAATCTTTAATGGAGATAAATGTTTTTATCACCAGTTTCCAAATTTTTTCACCTCAATTAAAACTAGGCTTATGAGAGTACATTTTGCTAAAACTGCACAAGATGAGGAGTTAACTGATATTGTGGATCATTCTTTATTTTTATTTTTTATATATTCTTTTTTTTTTTTTTTTTTTATTGAGATTCATTTTAAGGCATACAATGCTGAAATGTCAGAACAAAGTAAACAAAAAGGTAATTTCAAGACATACAATCCATAAACAGATTTAACCAAGAAAAACAAAGTTACAAGACATTTGTAAAATCACAATATGTGGATTATGCCTACCCAACTATAC
This sequence comes from Bombina bombina, assembly GCF_027579735.1. Lineage (NCBI taxonomy): Eukaryota > Metazoa > Chordata > Amphibia > Anura > Bombinatoridae > Bombina > Bombina bombina. The sequence continues at coordinate 410,870,067 of NC_069499.1, read as the reverse complement.
ACCCTCTAAATGGACTATGAGGCCTCTCTTGGACCTCTCAAAATTATAGGAAATATATTACGATAAGGCTATTAGAAACTGTATGAGACCACTCTTGGGTTCCAATTAGTGAATCTTATTTTTTTCTTGTTACAAGGGAGGGGATGATCAATTTTCACTATGATTAAGCGAATATTCAAAAACTTAGGGACGTAGAAAATACAATGGCGATGAACTTTATTTTGATAGGGGAAACCATCATTCCTGACATTGGTAAAATAATTAGTTGTAGTAGGTGCTATATTCTAGTGGGACAGCAAGATGTAATAGTATGCCATGATGAGTATGAGATAAGATCTCTATAGGTAGTTGTGCAAGTTGATCTATCTAGATATATGACTGTTGTAAATCTAGAGTTATGCATTTAAGTTCTAAGGAGTTAAAGCCATAGGGTGCTCCGTGTAATGTATAAGTGTGTCCATGAGCAGTTACCTAGCTCTAGTAATAGACTAAAGATGTGCTATCACGGCCGCAGACAGCACATCGACAGTAAACAATTATTCATATTACTCCACGTTAGGAAGATAGAGGTATAACAGGTACAATCCGTTATTCTGCTCAAAATCAACACTCATAAAAATTATACATAAAAATATAGATCTGTCACTCTATGCAGTAAGGGCTGTAACTAAGCTTCAACACTTGCAATATACTATTATAGTATTTAACTATAACCACCTCTTATGGGATCTGAATGAGAACTCTATTCACATGTACTAGATATAACATTTGTAGAAATAAAGTATGGGAATGTTAATGTAATTAAAGCATTTCAACTTATTATTAAACCATAGTATTCCATCTAGTCTAAATGACAGTAGAGACTGTGAGGCATAAGTGCCCTACATGAGGATGTTAAGCAGAGGTATATGAACAGTCCTTAGTATAATCAATTTAACAGTAAACACACATTATCTATAGAAATGTAAAGAAACTTTAGCCACCAATGGAGTCTCAGACTTCAATGTCCTCATTTAGATAGCAGTTTTTCTCAGGATTTAATAAACTATTACTCTAGTTAACCAGGAAGTGGTAGTCTGTGTGGTATAACAAATTAATCCTGGGTCTTATATCATACTTCAGCCCACACCTTGTCTGTCAGTACTACAAACGTCAGCAGGAGCAATATGTTCTGTGTGAGAAACTTGCCATCCTATGCCAAAGTGCCGAGGTAAATGAGACCCATCAGTGAAATGTCCCACGAACAATGGTAGCATTGACATCCATTGCTCATCAAACTGATCTAAGAGCTCCAGCTTACGTGGTGAACAGATCTGTAGTTTCCCAGCCAAGTCCATACTGCCTCTCCCCCTGAACTCGCTCTCATCAGTGGCACAGGAGTCGTGTTGTAAATCGGAACCTTGTGAGTTTTGTGAGGGTTGCCAGTCAGCCTGCTGGTCCGCAGCCATTCCTACAGTGTTGTCGATCATATACTTAAGGAAGGCCTGACTCTCAGGATTCTCGGATGGCCACGTGTTATCCTCCGCCTGAGATCCCAATCCCAGGGGTGCCTTAACAGCGTACTGCTGAGCATGCAGATGATCTGGGCCTGCTACTTGGTGATCAAAAAAAACAGCAGCATGGCAAACTGATCCCCACTCCAGCTGAAGCTGCGTACAAAATTTTGTAAGGTGAAAGTGCAGGAGGAGGTCCACCTCCTCCAAAATGACTTGTGTTGCGCTCGCCATTATGCAGAAAAGCGGTTAGTCCAAAATAAATCTCCGTATTGTAACTATTTTATATAATTAAGAGTATCTACGTACTTTTGACCCAAAGGTTTATGGGGGTATATGCAGAAGCCGCAGACACACAGTTCCTCATCCACAGGCCCGTTAAGGCCCAACTAGCCAAGGTTATGCGCTACTCACTTAGAGAACATAGGTCAGGCCTGTCAATATCTGTTCCTTATCTCTAGCATAGAGGGTAAACCATTATTTCTTCTCAAGAGTTGAGGTTATGCTTGAATAAAGCCTAGTTTAATAGAATATGAGCAGGAGTTTCATTGAGACACGTCCTGCCGCTCCAAGCATAGGCTCCGCCCCAGTGGATCATTCTTTATCTGAGAGCCAGGAAGCCAAGGAAATGCAGGATTTTATGAAACAATTTCTTGTAGAATTGTCATTAAAGGGATAAGTCAATTGCAAATAAAAATAATAATTTCCAATTTTACTTTCACTATAAAATTGTGTGCAGTCTTTGTATACTCACTTTATGAGGCACCAGCCTATACTGAACAGGTTCAAGAGAGTATACAAAGATAAGTCTGTGATTTGCTGATGGCTGTCACATGATATGAGAAGCAGAGAAATGGAAGGAAACACATTTTGAAAATTGCCAGAAAAAAATCTGCTCATTTGAAATTCAGAGTAAGTGCAATTGCATTGTATTTTTAATATGCATGTGACTCCGACTGGGTAGTTCCACCAAGAGGGTCCTTCCTGTACCTGGAACTTCTAGCTGTAGAGCTGTAAAAAGTGATTATAGCCAGAGCCCACCCGAATAACCAGACAAAACCAGTATTCAGGTGAAACACGAACAGACTTTATTCTAAAACACACACACTTATATACACCCAGCTCATCATGATAAGTGTCGTATCTGACCCCCAGATGTCCCGCCCCTCCAGACAGATTGGCACCCCCCATAGCATCCATAGTCTCATACAGTCTCCGCAACACAGAGGTGGTGGTTTCGGAGTGATCCAGAGGGAGCGGCGGCTATCCCCGGGTACCAATGGAGAGCTCTGGGCCCCAAGGTGTACCAGTCCAAAAAGCTGGGGGCCAGAGCTGCAGTGGATCAAAGGTACACCGGGTAAGCCAGGGGGAGTAGGGTTGTAGAGGGGGGAGTCTGAAACCACATGTTCCCAGGGGAGCTCCCTTCCGGCAATCACCACACCTCTTGCCCTCCCTAAAGGGTACCAATTTCCAAAAGAGCGGAGCTCTAGGGAAAAGGGCAGCTGGAGCAATCTGGCAGCCTGTTATCCTTGATAGTGCTCCCCTCTGACAAGTCTTGCAGAACTGGCTAGATCCACACATGGGTCGGCCTGGGGCTGTCCGGTGAGCTACTCCAATTCAGTTTGCCGGGAGAGTCCTTCAGCATTCCCATTGCTCCTTCCCTGGCCGGTACTGAATGGTGAAGTTCAAGGGTACTGGACCTCCGAGCATCCTACAATACAGTTATCTGGCTTGCGTGTTAGACCTGCAGCCTTGATGCAGTCCAGAACAGTACCTAGATGGACCAGGTGGCTCTTCCAGGTATCACAATAGACTGCGATGTCGTCCAGGTGTGCGCAAGCATAATCCTGGAGGCCATCAAGGAAGCGATCTACTATTATCTGGAAGGTTTCCGGAGCATTCTTCATCCCAAACGGCATGACCTTAAACTGGTATAGGCCGAATAGAGTGATAAATGCTAACTTCGGAATAGATTCCGGTTCCTGGGGGATCTGCCAGTATTTATGTGTAGTGTGATAGGAGCGCCTAAAGGTGGATTCCTGCTGCTAAAAAAGTTCTTCCCTCAAAGAGAACTAAATGGTGGATAAGAAGAAATAATGGGGTTTATTTAGCAGCGCTAAAAAAAGCTAGGAAATGATGATACCAATCTAATTTATGTTTTATACAATCTAGTTTATTTAAAAATTCTTATAACACATAAAAACAACAGCAAATGCTTTTCCTAATTAATAAAGGGATGTCTCCCTTATACAACACTTATAAAAACAGACTAGAACCATATAATCCTAGAATTCCAGGTATAAAGGAATTAATTCTATAGATTACATATGGCAAGCAACAAATTTCTAAGATAAATGGTGAATTGAATATTTAAAAGGCACACATTTATCAATCCTAACAGCTTTACAGTTCTTCAGTAACAAATACAGTTATAAAGTTACACAGTTACTTTCCTTGGACATATAATTGGCTCAGGTGTGCTGGATAGTTAAAAAGGCAAAAAACAGCCGTTATTCTGATTTAGGTGCCAAAGCAATCGTGGTTAATGGAAATGGTTAATTTAACAGATGAATACCTTGATGTCTTTAAAGTTCAGTTTGCGTGTTTTAAAAAACGTAGTGCAAATTAGTGTAGAGGTACCTTAATCTGTCCTGGTTGCAACCGCTGATATTCTTCACTGTGAGGGATTCACAGACTGTTTGTTCCTGGATCTGCCAGTATCCCTTGCAGGGGTCTAGGGGGGGTCAGGAAGTTGCCACGGGTGATGCGGTCTAAGAGGTCATCCACCCGGGGCATGTGGTAGGCATCGGTCATGGTTCTGTCATTGAGCCTACGGTAGGCTACACAAAATCGAGTGGTCCCGTCCCGATTGGGTACCAGTACCACCTGGGATGCCCAGGATCTGTTGGACGGCTCAATAACACCTGTGTCCCGCATCTCCCTGAGCTTGCTGTGCATACTTTCCCTCATTGATTCAGGGACCTGGTACACCGGCTCCATTCAGTGCACTGCTACCGTGGTGTACCCAGGGTCAGTGGAGAACATGTCTTGCTGGCTCTCTATACCTGCCTGACTTGCTCCCTCTGCACAGTCCCTAGCCTCTCATCTAACCGGATGTCCCCTACGCCTGTGGACGCCATACTCCACCTGGGTAGCTCTGGCATGGGGAAACTCTCTGAGTCCTCCATGGCAGGAGCGCATATGGTGGCTACTTCCTCCGGCCTCTCCTGGTAGACTTTAAGCATGTTAACATGAAAGGTCCGGCGGACCCTTTTATCTAAACAATTGGCTACCAGGTAAGTCGTATCGCAGAGCTGCTCTACCACTCGGTAGGGTCCCTGCCTGGAAGCCTGTAGCTTGTCTGACTTGAAAGGCCAGGGCCAGGACCTTCTGTCCTAAATCTAAGGTGCAGTTATGAGCATTCCTGTCATACCACCGCTTCTGCCTACCTTGGGTAACCTGAAGGTTCTCCCGTACTCTATTGGCAAGGTCCTTCAGTCCTGAACTCCAGGACGTACCCCACAATGGAGTGTCCTTCCTCCCCAACTGATCTTTTCCTGTGGGCTCTATGCAAGTCTAGGGGCCCCCTCACCCTCGGGCCATACACTAATTCAAAGGGAGAGAACCCAGGGGATTCCTGGGGCACCTCTCTGTAAGTGAACAAGAGGTGCAGTAGGTATCTTTCCCAATCCTTGTGAGAGGCAGAGAACATTCTAAGCAGCTGCTTCAGGGTCCCGTTAAAACTCTCACACAGTCCATAGGTCTGGGGGTGGTATGGAGAGCTCAGCAGGGGTCTTATCCTGCAAAGCCTCCATAGCTGCTGGGTGAGCTCAGCAGTAAACTGAGTCCCCTGGTCTTAGATAATCTCCTGGCGGAAACCCACTCTGGCAAATATACAGAGTAGTGCATCAGCCACTGTCTCTGCTTGGATATTGGTCAGGGGGATTGCCAGACCAGTCCTCCTGTTTTGTATCTCCTGTTTTTAACTCCATAGATTGAAATAAAGTTGTGTTTTTATATATATTTGGACAAGACTCCGGACTATTCCTCTTTTTCTACTATAGTCTTCCACTGTCAGGATATATTTTTTCCCTGATGGACTGGGATGGGGCAAGAGTCCCACAATGTCAACAGCTACTCTGCTGTAGGGCTCGTTGATGATGGGGAGGGGGTGTAGAGAAGCTTTGGAGTGGTCCCCTGTCTTGCCTACATTCTGGCAAATGTCACAGGTCCTATAATACTGCCTAATGTCCCCTGTGATCCCTGGCCAGAAGAAGGTCTGAGTTAATCGGTGACAGGTCCTAGTGATTCCTAGATGACCTGCCAGGGGAATGTCGTGTCCTATGCGTAGCAGGTCATACCAATACTTTTGTGGCACCACCAGCTGGCACTTAGGCATCTGCCTGCCTCTTTCCCAATCCTTGTGAGAGGCAGAGAACATTCTAAGCAGCTGCTTCTCTGTAACCCTGTATAGGAGCTCTCTGTCCCACTCAAAACAGTCCCCTCCTAGCCCCCCTGGGTCATTCACTGCCCGGGCACGGTAGGGAGCTAATGTCGGGTCCCTCAAGGTCTGTGAAAATTCGATGGGGGATGGCTAGGCAGTTGGGTCAGCTGTCGGGGTAAGAGTTGGGGAGTAGTGGCTTACCTGGGTCCCCAGATCGTGTGCGGTGGCCTGACATCTGGCTTGCTGGTGGGTGGTAACTGGGGAAACATCAGTGGGGATATCCAATACAAAGGAGGAGGCGAGGTGCCCCAAGTTGTTTCCCAGCATGACCTCTGCAGGCAAATGGTTCATGACCCCTACTTCCAAAGCATGGGAGTCAGCACCAGAATCCAGGTAAACCCGTGCTGTAGGGATTCGGAGCACCTTACCCCCAGCCACGTGAAGTCCCACAGTCCCTGTGCCTGCAGGCTGTTGATCCAGATGGCCTGGTTGTGGTGCAGGTGTGTTGCTGCTTGTACTGGGTCCACATCATGTAGGACCCCAAACTCTTCCTCTTTCCGAGCGGTGTGGTCAGCGGGCTCTCCAGCTTCAAGCAGTGAGCGGAGACTCTGGAGCCTCTGGTTCATTAGGCTGGTGGTGGATTCCTTGCTCTTTCCACCGCTGGACAGTGAGCTCGGACATGTCCCATCTGATTGTATTCGTAGCACCAGATTCCCGTTTTCCGGGGAGGACTGGGCCCGGAGGAGCGGGGTTGTGTTGGCTGGGCTGGGGGGGGGGGTACTGGGAATCCACCAGTGGGTGAGCTGGAGCTGCAGTGGAGCAACCCACTGGGCAAAGCTCGGGTCGCACCTAACGCCAAGCATCCAGAAACTGATCAGCCAGGACAGCAGCTTGGTCAACTGTCTTGGGCTTCTGATCCCGGACCCACTCTCGTACCTCCGGCAGGGAGTGATCATAGAAGTGTTCAAGAAGAATGAGCTGGCAGGCTGCAGTCAGGGTAGTTACCTGGCAGCCTGCAAAACAGTAGTCCAGGGAGCAGGGGAACTGGTGCGCCCACTGAAAGGCTGCCCCTCTTGCCTCCTTAGTCTTCAAAACTTCAGCTGGTGAGCCTCCGGCATGAGGGCATATTGAGCTTGGATGCACTCCTTCACCCGGTCATAGTTTCTCTTGTCCTCCGAGGGGATAGCTTCAAAGGCATCCAAAGCTCTTCCTGATAGTTTCCCAATCAGGAGGGTGACTCAGTCGGCAATGGCTATGCCCTGTATTTCACATTGTGCCTCAAAAAATTGGAGGTACCTGTCTATCTCCTCATTTCCATCTTTAAAGGCAAGGAAAACCTCACAAGGTAGCTTTTTTAGAGGAGGAGAGGGTTCCAGGGTGATCGGCATGGCTCCCCACAGACACTTCTGGACCTCCAACATCCTGAGGCATGTAGCATTGGCAAATATTTGAGTGATAATCTCCTGTGGTGGGGTGGTCTCATAAAGGGCCAGTCACCATGGGACCGCCCTCTGGATCTTGGAGATTTCCGTCCCCCCTGTCGATGCCTCGCTGGGCCAGTCATTGCCCCAGCTGCTGCCGGGCTCACTAGCATGCTCGCTAGCTCAATCTCCTCCCATTAGTGTGGCGATGATCGCAGCCTTTGATTGTTGCGCGCCACTTGCCCACGAGTTTCCAATAAGTCTTTAAGCGTACTCTTTTTGAGCTTAGAGTACTGCTGCTCCATCCAAAAAGGGCTTAGTTGGTGGTTTTGATGTCCCAGGTAGAAGGAAGCATCCCCCCACTGCCACCAGTTGTTACTCCGGCTACCCCAACTGGGTCGCTCCCCCAAGAGGTTCCTTCCTGTACCTGGAACTTGTAGCTATAGAGCTGGAAAAAGTTATTATAGCCAGAGCCCACCCAAATAACCAGACAAAACCAGTAATCAGGTGAAACATGAACAGACTTTATTGTAAAACACACACACTTTTATACACCCAGCTCATCAGGATAAGGGTCTTATCTGACCCCCAGATCTCCTACCATTCCCGCCCCTCCAGACAGACTGGTGCCCTCATAGCATCCATAGTCCCATACAGTCTCCGCAACACAGAGGCGGTGGTTTCGGGGTGATTCCGAGGGAGCGGAGGTACAAACAGCAAAACAAGAAACAGGAAGAGTTTGGGCCAAAACTGGTGTAAAACAGTGAACCAGGTAGTAGGGTGGTGGGGGTAGCCTTGGCAGCCTAGTATCCATGACAATGCAGTTCTGCTGTATTTAGTGGTCCTTTAATGATGTTTCTGAATTAGATGGTGCAAATCCAGACCTTAGTGTGTGGCACATTCACAAGAATAAATCCAGCAATTAAAAGATCCAAATGAAATTCTGAGCATTATAGGTTAAAAAAGTGTATGTTTACTGTTTGTAAGATTCTTATAGACTAAATATGGATTATTTTTTTTACAATTACATTTTTGTTTTTTGCCTTTTTTGTAATTGTCTGTCATGCTTTTTTCTCATCTGCCTCTTCTAGCCCTTTTTTAAACATTTGCAGATTAATGATATAGCCAGAAATGTTATTAAGAGCCAGATGTTTTAAGCATCATCACAATAGCGCTATGTTATAATGGTATCTGCATCACAATCAAGATTGAAGGTGCAATGTTCTAAGGTTGTAATCACTGTTAGAAGACAGTTTTAACAAGAGGCATTTTACTACACTTTACTGTGGGAGGAGATGGTTCTCTGGCACCGCCTGAATTTTAAAAGCAGAATCACCATCTGCAGTAAAGGTGTAATGTAAATGATCCCTTTAGACAGTATTTAAATGGATACTAAACCCAGTTTTTTTTTATTTCCTCAGATAGATCATGCAATTTTAAGCATCTTTCTAATTTACTCCTATTATCATTTTTTATTCATTCTCTTGCTTTCTTTATTTGAAAAGCAGGAATGTAAAAAAAAATATATCATACTCTCTTTCCTCCCTCCTCCAACCCTTCTCTTCCACAGATAAATATAATAAAATAAAGGAATAACAAACAGAAAGAAAACATATAGGGGCCAATTGATTAAAGTGCGGACGGATGATACAATGTAGCGTATCATGTCCGCCGCACATCGATAAATCATTGCACAAGCAGTTCTTGTGAACTGCTTGTGCAATGCCGCACCCTGCAGATTTGTGGCCAGTCTTGCCACTAGCAAGGGGTGTCAATCAGCCCGATCGTATAGGATCGAGCGGATTGATGTCTGCAGCCTCAGAGCAGGCGGACAAGTTATGGAGCAGGGGTCTTTAGACCACTGCTTCATAACTACTGTTTCTGGTGAGCCTAAAGACTTGTGCAGAAACAGGGGCATCAATTCGGAGCTTGATAATTCGGCCCCATAGCCTTTACATATATAGGTTCAATTTTCTGTGTACATAATTTTGTTTTCTATTTAATTGTCTAGCTCCTTTACCCATAATTTCACTAATACAATTATGAAGAACAGCTCTGATGGAACCAAATTCCTTACTCAGCCTTATTTTACCCGTTCCTTTGTCCATGCCTGCAAATATGCACCAAATATGGACTCCCTGCTGCATCTGTAAACTACATTTCTGCTGCTGACACCTTCTTATCACATTAAAATCTTTAAAGCAAAACTGTCCCATATTGACAAGTCTGTTCTCATCTGGCTTGTTTACCTGATATTATTATCTGTCTTGCTAACCTCTTTTGTCCCTAACTTCAATCTTTTAAGTGCCCTTCTCACCAGTTTTACCCTGCAAGCAAAATTAAGGACCCATAGAACCTTTTGCATTTACCTTAACATTATTTTCCTCTGTTCTGTCAGAAGAACGAATTCATCAGACTAACGAATGGAAGTGACATTCCGTCAGCTGTCTGATAACAAACCCATACCACGCTTGCTCTCCTCATTGTAGTCGCATTCCAAAACGACTACGCCACAACCTAAAATTCGTTCTTCTGATAGAACATGCACTCCTCATTGTAACAAGTGTCCAACAAGTGTATAAACACATAGAAGAAATACACTGAAAATAGCATGCCAGTAAAGAGGTGATTTTAATTTCTGCTGTATCTGAATCATAACAGTTTAAAATTAGGTGGGCTATCCCTTTGAGTTATCATTTTAAGATTATATTGAATCAAACATCAATTTGAATGTTAAAATCCTTGTCTAAAATATTACACTGTGTGTCCTAATGTCAGAATCAATGTTTATCTTTAATATTAATTTCACATATACATACTTTCAAAGTATAATACACAATGTAACAAATGGCACTTACAAGTTCTTATGAGTGATCAATGACACAAGTATCGAGCAATTTGATTCGTTAGTGGTAGTTTATAATGTATATTTGAATCAGATTGGCAGATGTCATAAATCATGTGATTATGCATATTCTAATAAAAAATGGTGGAAAAATTAACTAGTGTGTAGGTTATTTAGGAGTTTGTCATAATTGGTGCGAAAAGTGTTGAGTCAAATATGGTGCGAAGTGGAGAGTGGGACTTGTATTACATGGCTTAAACATAGTGCACATAGATTTCTCACAAAAAATAAAAAGCAAGTTAGCTATATTATGTTGTGTATTTATTTCATTTTTATCTCTAGCTCTATTAGTGCAACACTTTTGGGGCAAAACTTTGCACCAAATATGTAAAAATAATATCTCCTTGCTTTGTAATGAGAGACAAATTGTAGCATAATCCATAAGTAGTAATGTATTTTTCATTTAATCCCTATATCTACTAGTGCACCAAATGTGGAGCAATAATATTGTTTGATTTAGAACGGGGGTTAACAAATTTAATAAAGTTTCTAATTTACTTTTATTATGTAATATACTTTATTCTCTTGCAGCATCGAACATAAGCCTTCTGTGTTTTCAGACTCCCATTGACTTCTATGGCATCCGTGACCTCAAGGGTGGCAGATAGAAAACTAGGTACGATGAGTCGGAAAAGACACAAGCATAAATGTGGAATTTTTTATAACTTTGTGAGAGCTTCAAATAGTGTTGAATAGGAGGGCAAATGAACACAATTCCGCTCAAATACCACGGGTTTCAACTCGCATCGATCTGCGTCGGATTGAGATTGTGGGATCATATTTTACATCACAAATTTCAATATTTGCCAATCTTGACGCTTTAATAACTATGGTGGATCAATCTTGCGACAATTACAACGCGGAATTCCAGCATATTTTCAGTTGACACTTTGATAAATAGGCCCCTATGTGTTTATATACTTGTTGGACACTTGTTACTAACATGTTTACAAACGCCTTTATATATAATAAACTGGTCACAAACTGTAGCTATGTTCAATATATATAAAGGCATTTGTATTTACCATATGCTCTGGAGCAAGTGTCCAACAGCTGTTAATGCATACAGTGTTCTATCAGAAGAAAGAACTCTAAGTTGTGACGTAGTCACTTTGCAATGCGACTAAATTAAGGAATATATGGTATGGGTTTGTTATCAGACAGCTGACGGAATGTCACTTCAGTTCATTAGTCTGATGAATTAGCTCATCTGACAGAACACCTCCTATCCACCTTGTTCCTAATCAACTGTTTTGCTTTTCTTTCCATTATGTCTGCATTAGAAACATAGAAACATAGATATTGATGGCAGATAAGAGCCATAGGCCCAGCAAGTCTGCCCGATATTACCTAACAGTATAAACTTATCTAGTTTGTAGGATAGCCTTATGCTTGTCCCATGCATTTTTAAAGTCCGCCACAATGTTTGTCACTACTACCTCTTGAGGAAGTTTATTCCATAAATCAATCACTCTTTCTGTAAAGAAGTGCTTCCTCAAATTACTCCTGAATCTACTACCCTTTAGATTGAGCTCATGACCCCTTGTTCTTGAATTTTCTATTTTATGTAAAATACCCACAGCCTCAGTTTTACTAAGCCCTTTAACGTACTTGAAAGTTGCTATCATATCACCTCTTTCCCTTCTCTCCTCTAAGCTATACATATTTAGATCATTGAGCCTATCCTGGTAAGTTTTATTTTGTAGACCATGTACCATTTTGATAGCCCTCCTTTGCATATATTCAAGTTTGTTAATATCCTTCTGAAGATATGGCCTCCAGAACTGCACACAATACTCAAGATGAGGCCTAACTAATGATCTATAAAGTGGCATAAGAACCTTACTATTTCTGCTGCAAATACCTCTACCAATACATCCAAGCATTCTGCTAGCATTACTCGCTGCATTACTACATTGTTTACTAAGTTTTAAATCATCTGAAATAATAATTCCCAAGTCCTGTTCCTCATCTGTAACAGTCAGTAAAGTGTCATTGAGTCTGTAATTAACATTTGGATATTTCTTCCCTAAATGCATTATTTTACACTTTGCTGTGTTAAACTTTAGATCCCAGTCGTTTGTCCAATCCTCCAATTGTTGTATACCACTTCTCATTCTGTCTACCCCCCCTGGAACATCCACTCTGTTACAAATTTTTGTATCATCTGCAAACAGACATACTTTCCCCTGTAGCCCTTTGCTGATATTGCAGATAAATATGTTAAACAAAGCAGGCCCCAGGACTGACCCCTGAGGAACACCACTAGTAACAGCCCCCTCTGCTGAATGAACTCTATTTACTAAGACACTTTGTTTTCTGTCCTTAAGCCAGCATTCCACCCAGTTCACAATTTTTGAATCTAGACCAAGGAGATACAGTTTGTGAATTAGTTTATTGTGTGGTACGGTGTCAAATGCTTTGCTGAAATCTAGATATGCTACATCAACTGCTCCACCTTTGTCTAATACTTTTGTTACATAATCAAAGAAGTCAATTAGATTAGCCTTCAACTGTGTCAATTATTTTAACCAAAAACCCTATCTTGACCCCTGGACCCTGTGATTTATTCTGTTCTGGGGCCAAAGCTCTTTTGACATCCGCATAAGTTTATTTTTCATTACCTCAAATATTACTGCTTCTGCTGGGTCTTCTGTTAAATAGTCTAGATAGAGTAGTATTGTATCTCTTCCTGTTATTTGAACCAACAGCCAGTGTAAGAAAGCTAACTATCTAAAAAATTTAACAGGATACCACACACCTCATTGACATTCCATTGGAATTTGCAACCCAACAGTTTATAACTGTCTGGATTCAAGGTTAATTACCTAAAGGCCAACTCTACTGAATTATGTTCCTTATGCTTTTCACTGACAAACACTGCACCTCTCTGCCTCTTTCTTGGGTACTACTCATAGCAAGGACACTACCAGCATATCTCTCAGTTTCTGTTTGAATGGGTCTTCCATTCTACTCAGTTCCACTTCCTTACTTAATATTTCTTTTAGTATTTCCATGTTTTCTTGGACTGGTTTTAAATTTCTTGCCTTCACCATTACTTCCTTTTTTTTAGTATTGAAAACCTCTTCTTTAGCCTTTTTTATTAATAATTACCTTTTGTATTTATGTAGATATCTATGCTTTATGGTGTTTTGGCCATTGCCCATGGTCTTTCTCCCTGCAATATGATATTTTCCCCAAAAGTAATAACTCCCACCATTATTGTTGGCCTTACTACTATCAAGTCCTGGAGTCACTTATTGTTTACACGTATTTGCAACACATCCCACTTTCACATGTATTATTAGCATAGGCCCAATATTCCCTTAAAGGGACAGTCAATGCAAAATTTGTTATTGTTTAAAAAGATAGTTAATCCCTTTATTACCCATTCCCCAGTTTTGCACAGAAAACATGGTTATATTAATTTACTTTTTATATCTGTGATTACCTTGTTTTTAAGCATCTTTTGACAGCCCCCTGATCATATGACTTTATCTATTGATTTGCATTTAAGCTAATAAGTGCTGTGTCGTTAGAATACACGGACGTGAGCTTAACGTTATCTATATGGCTCACATGAACTAGCACTCCCTTGTTGTGAAAAGCTAATACAAAGCATGTGATCAAAGAGCTGTCTTTAGTGACTTAGAAACAGACATAAATTTAAGGCTTAAAGGTTATAAAGTATATTAATATAACCATCTGCTAGATTACGAGTTTGGCGTTAGAAGCTGTGTGGTGCTAATGAGCAGTTTATGCTCACCGCTCACTTACAGACAGTGCTGGTATTACAGGTTTTTCCAATCCTGACGTTAACCGCAAAAAAGTGATCGAAGAGCAAAAATTTGATCCACATCTCACCTCAATACCAGCGCTGCTTACGTTAGCGGTGAGCTGGCTGAACGTGCTTGTGCACGATTTCCGCCCCCAACATCGCCGACACCTACATTATATTATTAACCCCTAATCTGCCTCTCCGGACACCGCCACCACCTACATTATACTTATGAACCCCTAATCTGCTGCCCCCAACATCGCCGACACCTACATTATATTTATTAACCCCTAATCTGCCGCCCCCAATGTCGCCGCAACCTACCTACACTTCTTAACCCCTAATCTGCTGCCCCCAACGTCGCCTCCACTATATTAAATTTATTAACCCCTAAACCTAAGTCTAACTCTAACATCCCCTAACTTAAATATAATTTAAATAAATCTAAATAAAAATAACTATCATTAACTAAATTATTCCTTTTTAAAACTAAATACTTACCTATAAAATAAACCCTAAGCTAGCTACAATATAACTAATAGTTACATTGTAGATAGCTTAGGGTTTATTTTTGTTTTACAAGCAAGTTTGTATTTATTTTAACTAGGTAGAATAGTTATTAAATAGTTATTAACTATTTAATAACTACCTAGCTAAAATAAAGACAAAAGTACCTGTAAAATAAAACCTAACCTAAATTACAATTACACCTAACACTACAACTATAATTAAATTAATTCCCTAAATTAAATAAAATTATCTAAAGTACAAAAAACAAACACTAAATTACAGAAATAATAAAAAATTACAAGATTTTTAAACTAATTACACCTAATCTAATCCCCTAACAAAATAAAAAATCCCCCCAACATTAAAACCCACCACCCACACAACCAACCCTACTCTAAAACCCACCCAATCCCCCCTTAAAAAAACCTAACACTAAACCCCTGAAGATCGATCTACCGGGAGACGTCTTCATCCAACCGGGCAGAAGTGGTCCTCCAGACGGGCAGAAGTCTTCATCCAAGCCGGGCAGAAGTGGTCCTCCAGATGGGCAGAAGTCTTCATCCAGACGGCATCTTCTATCTTCATCAATCGGGTGCAGAGCGGGTCCATCTTCAAGACATCTGACGTGGAGCATCCTCTTCTTCCGACGGCTACGACTGAATGAAGGTACCTTTAAGTAACGTCATCCAAGATGGCGTCCCTTCAATTCCGATTGGCTGATAGAATTATATCAGCCAATCGGAATTAAGGTAGAAAAAATCCTATTGGCTGATTGGATCAGCCAATAGGATTGAACTTCAATCCTATTGGCTGATGCAATCAGCCATTAGGATTGAGCTGGCATTCTATTGGCTGTTCCAATAGAATGCGAGCTCAATCCTATTGGCTGATTGCATTAGCCAATAGAATTTTTTCTACCTTAATTCCGATTGGCTGATAGAATTCTATCAGCCAATCGGAACTGAAGGGACGCCATCTTGGATGACGTCATTTAAAGGAACCTTCATTCAGTCATAGCCGTTGGAAGAAGAGGATGCTCCGCGTCGGATGTCTTGAAGATGGACCCGCTCAGCGCCGGATGGATGGAGATAGAAGATGCCATCTGGATTAAGACTTCTGCCCGTCTGGAGGACCACTTCTGCCTGGCCTGGATGAAGACTTCTGCCCGTCTGGAGGACCACTTCTGCCCGGTTGGATGAAGACGTCTCCCGGTAGGTCGATCTTCAGGGGGTTAGTGTTAGGTCTTTTTAAGGGGGGATTGGGTGGGTTTTAGAGTAGGGTTGGTTGTGTGGGTGGTGGGTTTTATTTTGAGGGGGATTTTTTATTTTGTTAGGGGGATTAGATTAGGTGTAATTAGTTTAAAAAATCTTGTTATTTTTTTTTATTATTTTCTGTAATTTAGTGGGGGGTTTATTGTACTTTAGATAATTTTATTTTATTTAGGGAATTCATTTAATTATAGTGGTAGTGTTAGGTGTAATTGTAACTTAGGTTAGGTTTTACTTTACAGGTACTTTTGTCTTTATTTTAGCTAGGTAGTTATTAAATAGTTAATAACTATTTAATAACTATTCTACCTAGTTAAAATAAATACAAACTTGCCTGTAAAATAAAAATAAACCCTAAGCTAGCTACAATATAACTATTAGTTATATTGTAGCTAGCTTAGGGTTTATTTTATAGGTAAGTATTTAGTTTTAAATAGGAATTATTTAGTTAATGATAGTTTTTTACTTATATTTATTTAAATTATATTTAAGTTAGGGGGGTTAGGGTTAGACTTAGATTTAGGGGGTTAATAACTTTAATATAGTGGCAGCGACGTTGGGGGCGGCAGATTAGGGGTTAATAAATGTAGGTAGGTGTCAGCGATGTTAGGGACGGCAGATTATAGGTTAATAAAATTTAACTAGTGTTTGCGAGGTGGGAGTGCGGAGGTTTAGGGGTTAATATATTTATTATAGGTTCGGCAGATTAGGGGTTAAAATGTTTTTTAAGTGTTTGCGATGTGGGGGGGCCTCGGTTTAGGGGTTATTAGGTAGTTTATGGGTGTTAGTGTACATTTTAGCACTTTAGTTAAGAGTTTTATGCTACGGGGTTGTAGTGTAAAACTCTTAACTACTGACTTTAAAATGCGGTACCAGGCTTGACAGGAGAGGGTCTACCGCTCACTTTTTGGCAGACTCGTAATACTGGCGCTATGCAAGTCCCATTGAAAAAAGAGGATACGCAATTTATGTAAGGGGATTTGCGGTATTTCCGAGTCTGGCCAAAAAAGTGAGCGGTACACCTGTACCTTCAAGACTCGTAATACCAGCGGACGTTAAAAAGCAGCGTTGGGACTGGCCAATGCTGCTTTTTAAGCCTATCGCCAAACTTGTAATCTAGCCGCAAGTTTTTTGTGCAAAGCTGGGGAATGAGTAATAAAGGCATTATCTATCTTTTTAAACAATAACAATTTTTGTGTTGACTGTCCCTTTAAATCCCCTTTTATCAATTTATTTTGAGTCACTCCTAACCCTTGTGCCTTTCCTACGGTAGCCCCTTACCTTGCATAACATTCTGCAGTCATGTACAGCCCTATCCCTATCATTTTCTCCGGGTGTGCAGTCAGGAAACACTCAGCAAATATCAATATACTTTTTGCCCATTCTGAGAATGTTTTTTAAGCTTTCTTGTCTTGTCCTCCCCCCATACATTGCCTGCTACCCCCTCCTTTTTTTAAATCAAATACATCAATAAATTTACCCCTTTGTGCCCTTATAGATATTTTTGATTTTAGGTGCATTGTTAAAGGATCTAGTTTAATTCTACCTCCTCCCTTCCCATTATTTCCAACTCACTGTTCTTCCTGTCTTTATTTTTTTTAACTTGCTCCCTTAACTATCTTAACCATTTCATCTCCCATTTCTACTTTATCTGAGTAAGAATCAAAATTATCAGCTGACTTACCACAAGTTCTAAGACTTCTACCAAGTGCACAATTACCTTGTGTGCTTTGCTGTCAAGACACAGCACAAATCACTGTGTCTGGATGAGCCTGCATTTTGTCTAACTCTGCCAGTGCCCAGGTAACCTTCTTATTTGCTGCTGATGTTCCACCAATGGTGCTTCCACTATCTGTGCTGTTGACTGCCCTTCTTACAACAAGGTGAGGTTCTCTTGGACTGTTGGTGAATCTGCACACTTTAAAAGAAACACATTAGCTACTTGTACACCAGAGACCCTATCACAATTGCTGGCAATGGGCTGATCCAACCTAAAATCAGTTTTGAAGCTGGTATCTCTTATAATATTAGGAGATACGCTAGCAGCTTTACCCTCCTTAGGCCTACGTTTGTTCATTGCGGAGAATAGGAGAGCAAAACCACTGTTTGCATAAGAAAAAGGACTATTATTGAATTTGCACCATTATGCTCCATATTGCCTGGGAATCTATAAGCCTCCTGACTAAGACTTGGCCATGTAAACTGACCCTGTCCCCATGCCTATTGCGGGTCACAAAAGATAAATGGGCCCAAAGTGCTGGCTATTTTGGGGAGCATTCAGTACAAAGTTCAATTGCCTCCAACTGCTAAACGCTTTTGTAGTACGGTGCCCCAGCCCTGGGAAGTCACCCCTACTTGGGCCCCATCCATTAGGCACAAGAATTTGCAACTTCTTATGTTTCTTTATTCCAAGCATCATCCATTTGTTCTCCCTTGCATCCAAATAATATTTTGGGATTCTTCCATTCTTTGAGGCCATGGTATTCATAACTGTGATATCTGCAAGACAAAAGAAATAAAATGCTCTTTACGTCCTTAGACATTAATTCCCCTTCTTCCCTTAGCAATTCACCTGCAGCAGCCTCTCTTCTCTTTACCTGGGGAGCGGGCTGATTCTGCATACCCAGTTCATTGTTTATATGTATACTAGAGGTGCACAAACAAAAATTAGTTTTGTCGGAAAGACTTCATATATATGTTCATATTTTTCATTTTTTTTTTCATGAAAATGTTTAGTTCATCTGAATATTTGGGTACAAAATTCATTCATAACAATAACCATTAAATTATCAATGGGAAGCCCACTAAAGATTAATTTTAACAACAAAATTACACTGGTATGAAATGCCAATCATTTACTGCTAACTGGGACACAACAACATACAGGAACTAGAATGTTTTTTACAAAGAGAATTCAAAGAATAAAATTAAATTAAAAGAATGTGACACAGTAATATGAATTAATCATTAATTACCTTTCTCCACCACCCTATTGTCTCCCCCTTTTAACCTTTCACTTCCCACTAATACAGCCTTTCCATATCTTCTTATTTGTATTAACACTCTCATTTTTTTTATCTCCCTCCTGCTATAGTACCACATTCCTTACTTTTCACAATTCAGAGAAGGGCAAGAGCAGGAGAGGCAGCAGCAGGCAGCAGAGTTACTGAACTAGGTTTCAAATAATAACAGAACATAAACCCCACAAATGCACCTCCAAGGAAGGAGGACAAAGACGGGCATAGAGCTCTTTTGACATAGCGGCCTTTGGCTTTGACAGATGATGACCACTACAGAGCAGGAAGGGCAGGAGCAATAGAGGCAGCTACAGGCAGCAGTTACTGAACTAGGTAGGCCTCTGATTGTAATATACAAACCTCAAAAATACACCTCCATGGGAGATGGACAAAAATGTGGTTAGAGTAACCTGGATACAATTGCCAGCAGTTTCCTAAGAATTTGGCATTGACTGATGATGAGGAAGGGCAGCAGAGTTACTGACTAGGACTCTGGTACACTAACCCCAAAAATACACCTTCAAGGCAGGAGGACAAAGATGTGCTACTAACAACATAGGCTACAGGCATGCACTGCCACTGAGAAATTACACTAACAGTATAGGTAACAGGCACTGAGAAATATTTACTGAGATTACACGTTTTGCAGTATGGTGCAGTACGGCTATACCGCTGAAAAATTGTCCATTGTGCATGGAATGGCAGGTCTCCCGTATTACAAGTCATGGCGGTATAGCTATACCGCAAGCATTTTAGCCTGTAACGCAACTCTCCATTCCACACTCAAAGAAGTTTGAGTGCGGGATTTCCTTAGCACCGTATTACAGGTTGTGTGGTCCCGCTAAAATGCTTTTGCGCAACAAAAATGTTTCACAAAACTCATAACTAAAATGTTACAAAGTACACTAACACCCATAAACGACCTATTAACCCCTAAACTGCCATCCTCCCGCATAGAAAATACTATATTAAACTTATTAACCCCTAATCCACCGCATCCACCAACATAGCCAGCACTAAATAAAGCTATTAACCCCTAAACCACCGGTCCCCACATGGCTACTACTATAATAACCCTATTAACCCATAAACCGCTGGTCCCCCACATCGCTACTACAATAAATCTATTAACCCCTAAATCTCCGGACCCCCACATCGCAACTACTATAATAAACCTATGAATCCCTAAACCCCCCGGCTCCCCACATTGCAACTGCTAAACTAAACCTAAATTATGGAGTGTGCACAGAGCAAAAAATCTCCTATCAATCCTAAATAACCCCCTTAATTTAGGACAAAAGAAGACAAACAGAAAGAATATTTAAAGGAGCGCTCAAAGGCTAAAAATAAAGATCAAAGATATCTAAAAGGAAGTTAAAAAATAGACTATACAAGGTAGTGCAAAAGTACTAAATGCTGCAATAAATAACTGAATGCACATTAAATAACAATTTATTGAAAAAATAATTAATAATTATAAAATCGGACGTCTCTGATAATAGTACATATAAAACATACAACAGCGCAATATAGATGGAAGTATATAGGACTAATAGGGAATAATGCCTCCACTATAATCTCAAAAATTACACTTCACACTTGCAGGTGAAAAAAAATTGTGTTGAAAAAAATGCAAGCGGATCCTTAGAAGATATTGTAACAATGTCTCTATAGTGACCGCAAGGCTTCCACAAATGGTTAATTGTATAAATCTAAGCAGTAGTATCCTAGAAAAATATATGCACAGTACCTGGCTTCCAGACTGGAATAGGGGCGAGTGTAACACAAACTTTATTTGTAAACTCAGCCTTTGTTTTCCTTTCCTCTGCCGTTTAGGTCATGTGCGCATAAGACGTCACGATACTACACGATCGTATTGGTGGATACTTGTTTTTCAAAATCTCAGCTGGTCCCCTTGTCTACTTTCACAAGTGTAACAATATAGACAATTTTGGCATCCTCTCTTTAGTGCAATCAAGCACGCGGGATGAATCTTTAGATGTTTGTCTTTAGCTTGTCAGCACTTTCAGCACTTAACTGTTTTCAAAGGTTTGTCTTTGGGTATATTTTTACCAGAAGTGAAAACCGTTAGACCTTCCATAGGTTTAAGAGAACACTTTACAAGCTGTTATAAGTGACTCAAATCTGCATTAACTGCATAGCATCGACGCGTTTCTCCCTGCATGGGGGCTTTTTCAAATATTACTTGGTAGCAGTTCAATTCATCCTTAAATTTGCTTCAAATTTTTCTAATTGGTTGTAACTTTAATGAAGTTTTAAGGTGGTATTGACAATAGTCCATACAATTGTAAAGGTGGTATTGGCAAATTACACAGAATATGTGAACCTTCTAAATCATTATTATATGAAATGACTATCTAAAATATATACAAAGTATAAAGTAATACAATTAGTATAATTAATAAAGTACAAAATTTAAAATTTAAATATTAAAAATAACTTGCAAAAGGGCCCATTAAATTCTTAAGAAAATCCTACTACTTATAATATTCTGATACAAAGCTAGTCCAAAAGAAAGGGGAGATATCAAGCTCAGAATTCAGACCTGCGGGGAATAAGGTATTACATTTATAAATATATTCAGCTTCTTTTAAGAGCAAGTATTTGTCTATGTTCCCTCCTCTCCAATTCAATTTAACATTATGTATGCCCCAATAATTTAAGGTCACTTGTCCTACCCCCATGGACCTCTTTAAAATATTTATAGAGTTGTGTATAATTTGACTTCTTCTCAATATTTAAGAGATGCTCCCTAATCCTATCCCTCAACATTCTTTTTGTTTCACCAAAATAAATTAAGTTACATGTGCATTGCAGTACATAAATAACTCCCTTGGTTGAGCACCTAATCAGATCTTTAATTAGCAATTCCTCTCCTGTAGTGGGTATAATTATTTAACTTTTTTTATTACTATGTTGGCACGCTTTACATGAATAACAGGGATAAAAACCAGAGATTTTATTTCCAAATAGGTCCTTATTAACTTTCTCTTTGTTTGCTCTGTTTTTAAATTCATTTGGTGCGAACATTGATCTGAGATTTTTTGTTTTTATAAATATTAATTCTGGTGTTGGTATTAAGTTTCTCACCTATTATAGGTTCTGCTTTTAAAATATGCCAGTGTCTTTTAATAATTTTTTTTATTATTCCATGATCATTACTAAACTCAGTGATGAAGGGGATTTGTATAGATTTCTCTACATTTTCATTACTTGTTTTATGTTTATATGTCAATTTTCTGTCTGTATCTTTCACTCTATCCACTGCTTTCGTAATAATAGTCTCCTCATATCCTCTATCTCTGAATTTTTCAATTAGTATCTCTGGAGAGGAGGAAACATAGATAAGTACTTGCTCTTAAAAGAAGCTGAATATATTTATAAATTTAATACCTTATTCCCCGCAGGTCTGAATTCTGAGCTCAATATCTCCCCTTTTCTTTTGGACTAGCTTTGTATCAGAATATTTCTAGTAGTAGGATTTGCTTAAGAATTTAATGGGCCCTTTTGCAAGTTAATTTTAATATTTAAAGTTAAAAGTTTGTATTTTATTAATTATACTAATTGTATTACTTTATACTTTGTATATATTTTAGATAGTCATTTCATATAATAATGATTTAGAAGGTTCACATATTCTATGTAATTTGCCAATACCACCTTTATAATTGTATGGACTATTGCCAATACCACCTTAAAACTTCAATAAAGTTACAACCAATTAGAAACATTTGAAGCAAATGTAAGGATGTATTGAACTGCTACCAAGTCATCTTGAAAAAGTCCTCATGCAGGGAGAAACGCGTTGATGCTGCACAGTTAATGCAGATTTGAGTCACTTATAACAGCTTGTAAAGTGTACTCTTAAACCTACGGAAGGTCTAGCGGTTTTCACTTCTGGTAAAATATACCCTAAGACAAGCCTTTGAAGACAGTTATTATGTGCTGAAAAATGCTGACAAGCGCTGAAGACTAACCTCTAAAGATTCAGCCTGCGTGCTTGATTGCCCTAAAGAGTGGATGCCGAAATTGTCGATATTGCTATACTTTTGAAAGCGGACCAGCGGATCAGCTGAGATTTTGAAAAACAAGTATCCACCAATACGATCGTGTAGTATCGTGACGTCTTATGCACATGTGACCTAAACGGCAGAGGAAAGGAAAACAAAGGCTGAGTTATCTGATTAAATTCGTATTACAGTCGCCCCTATTCTAGTCTGGAAGTCAGGTACTGTGCATATATTTTTCTGGGATACTACTCCTTAGATTTGAACAATTAACCACTGTGGAAGCCTTGCAGTCTCTATAAAGACATTGTTACATAATCTTGAGGATGAGATTATAGTGGTGGCATTATTCCCTATTAGTTCTATATACTTCTATCTATATTGTGCTGTTGTATGTTTTATATGTTCTATTATCGGAGACGTTCAATTTTATAATTATTAATTATTTTTTCAATAAATTGTTATTTAATGTGCACTCTTTTACATTCAGTTATTTATTGCAGCATTTGGTTCTTTTGCACTACCTTGTATAGCTTGTTTTTTAGCTTCCTTTTAGATATCTTTGATCTTTATCTTTAGCCTTTGAGGGCTCCTATAAATATTATTTCTATTTGTTTACTAAACTAAATCTATTAACCCCTAAACCGCTGGCTCCCCACATCTCAACACACTAAATTAAACTATTAACTCCTAAACCTAATACACCCCTAATTTTAAATATAACTATTTTTAAATAAATAAAAACTTACCTGTGAAATTAAAAAAAATAAGTTTATACTATAAAGTTACAGTTCTGTGCCACCAGGATGAAGATAGGAGATGCCCCCACGATGGATGAAAATGTTGATGCCTGGATGAAGACTTCTCGCCGGACATCAGAAAATGTGAGTAGAATTTCAAGGTTAGTGTTATGTTTTTTTTTCTTTTGGGTGTTTTTTTTTTTTCTTAAATTAGGGTTGGGCAGTAAAAGAGCTGAATGCCCTTTTAAAGGCAATGCCTATACAAATGCCCCTTAAGGGGCAATGGTAGCTTAGGTTTATTTTAGACTTAGTTTTTTTTAATTTTGTTAGGATTGGTTGGGTAGGGGGAGGGGTTGACTGTTAGGGGGGCTTTGTAATTTTAAGGTAAAAGAGCCCTACAAAAGGCCCTTTTTAAATAAGTTTTTTATTGAGGTTTTTATATATTACATTAAAATGTTTACAGTCTTACACATAAATAATGAATATACAGGGTGTTTTCAGGCTAGGACATCAAGGTTCATGTTCAAGGTGTATGTTATTCACAAAACAATACACAAGCTAGATAGGTAGGTTATCTGGTTACAAGAGCAGTAAAACTACATACACAATCTCAATTATATATATATAAATCTCCTTCTCTCACCATGATGATAACGAACGATAACCTGCGTTACGTATAATAGTGTGAAAGTGTAGACCTGTATATTGGGATAGGGTTAAACAACTTTGGTAATAATAAATTACTAAAAAGCTGATATGACAATTGAATAGACAGAAATGAAACCTCAGTTTTCCTTTTAAGGTATAGCTATGAGGTAACTATTGTACTGGTCTCTCTTGGACGAGCTGAACCATTAAGAATATGTCAAAAGGCGGTTACAGAGAGGCCACTTTTGGACCACTTGATTAAGTAGTAAATATAGCTAACAATAATGCTTATATGAAAAGAAAAAAAATACAGTATATATATGATACTAGACAATCCAGTCGATAATGACTCTGTGACTGGTAACCCACAATGTAGAATAATATAGGGGTAGTGTCAGAGTAAAGCAAAACATGGTGACAGGAGTTAGTAGTAAAAGTGAATCATGTGTCCCCTCTCCTCTTTAATATCGCCCTAGAACCTCTGGCAGTTAGGCTAAGAGAAGTATTAAAGGGAATCCAATTTGGAACTCAAAGCCTAAAGCTTTTATTATACGCAGATGATATGTTAATATTTATCCAGGACACTGCGATTGAGATCCCAGAAATAGCAAAGGTACTGGAGGAATTTAGTTCCTTTTCTGGATATAAGATTAATATTGACAAGAGTGAAATAATGTGGTTGGGTAGAGAAGAGGGGAAGTCAACCGTAACTAAGTTTAGAATAGTAAAAAAAAAAATATATTTGGGTCTGGATATAAATAAAAAATCCTAAATTCTGGTATCAGGAAAATTTTCTATCCCTTTTTCAGAAGATTAAAGATGATTTACAACTTTGGAGGACCTTTCCATTATCTATCTCAGCTTCTATAAGTCTTATCAAGACAATAATCTTTCCTCGTATTTTATATTTATTGCAAAACATGCCACTATATATATTAAATAAAGATCTAAAGAGGTTGCAGTCGTGGTTTTCTCTTTTTATCTGGAAAGGTAAAAAGCCACGGTTATCGATTAATAGACTGACCAATAAGTTTCCCGCTGCCGGGTTGGCTCTTCCAAATATCAAACTTTATAATTTGGCAACTCTATTGAAATTTGCATTTGATTGGAATGCCCAATCTAATATAGTTTCGTCATATGTCCTTGAAGAGTATATGGTTTCTCCCTGGTCTTTGAGTGCTCTCCTGCATTGTTCATCTTCAAACCTACCGATACAAATTAAGAAATTGTGTTCATTTAAGAACATAATATCTGCTTGGCAGAAAGCCGGTCAGGTTCTTAAAATTGATCCAGCATTTTCTGAATTCTTACCGATTATAGGAAACCCACTTTTTGCTCCGGGTATATATCAAAAGGTGTTTAGGAACTGGCGAAATAAGGGGCTTAAAGATATACATCAACTATTGACTGCTGATCTTCGAATCTATCCCTGGGCTACACTATGTCAAAAGTACGTTCTTCCATGTAGAAATCAATATGCATACTTTCAGATACGACATTATATTTCATCTCAGAAATGGTATGCGTCTGTCATGTCTGACTGGTCAGACATGAAGATGTGTATTCAGAAATTTAGAGCAGGAGAAGCATCTATATCTCTTATCTACGATGTAATGCTTTCCAAACAAGGTATCCTAGCTTTGGAGAAATTATGTGTTTTATGGCGGTCGACCATTGAAATGATTAATACAGATATGCTTGCAGTTAGTTTGTCTCAGGTCTCTAGTTATCCTGTATCAGTTGGCTGGAAAGAATCTCATTTGAAATTAATCAACAATTTCTATCTAACCCGGCTAAATTATCCAGATTCTATCCAGAACAAGTTGCAGCCTGTCATAGATGCTCTTGTCCTTCTGCGGATTTGTTTCATATGCTATGGTTTTGCCCAAAGATTCGACAGTTGTGTTATAAAATCAGGGCCGGACTGGGAAATCAGACCAGCCCTGGAAATTTGTATAGACCGGCCCAGCCCCACCCCCTCCAGTCTAGCCACGCCCCCTCCAGCCCAGCCACGCCCCTGGTTTTCCCTTCAACACACACATATGTGTATCATATATATACTGTATATATATATCTTATATATATACTGTATGTATATATATATATATATATATATTATATATATCATATATATATATACTGTATATATATATATATATATATATATATATATAAATATATAATATAATATATATATAATATATATATTTATATTTTATATATATATATATAAATATATATATAATTTATATAATATATAGTGAGTTATTACAACCACACATTAGACAGTGTCAGTAAAGATTCCACAATTTCCACTACAGCACTAACTTAGGCATAACGTTGGTAAATACTGTAATTTTTTACCTTGCTTTGAGGAGCAGTTCTTCTCTCCTCTACCAGCCTCTTCCCCCCACCCACACTGTCTGTAACACTGAGTCAGTCCACCGGCAGCCGGGCAGCCCCATCTCTCACATGATCCATCCCGGGCTAAGACAGAGCTCCCCTGGGCCTGGGTGGGCCGGCCTATCCATTCTGTCTGTGTCGCTGAGTACCTGTCCTGCCTTTTATCCCAACCCCTGTAGCCTGTATCAGAACCACCCTAAGGGACATTTATAGGCATGAGTGACCCAGATAATTTTTGGCCAGCATGACAGTGACAGTTTGGAATTGAACCTGTTAGTTCACACTTTAGGGCTTAGCCAATGAGCAACCAGCCCTGATGAAGGCATCCTTCCCGGCAAAAAATAGGTTAAAAAGGTCTAGAATGCAATCAACTTTAATTTTCTCTAGTAAAACACACATACCTATAGTGAGGTTCCGTGGAAGTAAAGGTGTTAAATATTTGTGGTTTATTTGTTTCCCATTTTCTGAGTGATTGGGTTAAGCTCTGCGGATTTCTTCTTGCCTGGGGCTGGAAGGTGAAAAAGTTAGAACCATATTTTGAAAATATCTTGTAACAGCCATATTGCATGGAATTCTGAAATAGTGAGGTGGGGGATAGGGTAAAATAACTAGGATTTCATGGAGATTTTAGATAATTTGATTTATAGAAGCAGAAAGGGGTAGAATTGGTTGGGTAAACAAGTTTGCAGAGAGGATAAGACAATAATACTACATAGATAGAAGGGAAAATAGGTGATATATGGTGGGGCCACAAAATAAAAATAGGATTGTCATTATTGATGGATCGTCAGTTATTGTGATTCTAGAGGGTGAGACGAAGGAAAAACAAAAGTAGTGAAGAATGTATCTCACCCATGCTGACAGAAACTATATGCCAATATAAAATATACTGCATTACATGGATGGCTAAGCATAATTAATTGATGGCGGGCTTGTACAGTATGCAGGTGACACCAGCCCTCACGCAGCACCGTCCACGCTTCTCCTCTCCCCTCTGGGTGGGAGGGAATTGAAGGCGGGGAGTGGGTGGGTGGGGAGGATACAGATCTCGGCTCTGCTTGCTGACTCGCTGGCTGCGCCTGTGTGCTCCCTGAGCCTCTTGCTGCGCTGACGCTGTGCGCGCTCTCTCCTCCACTGCAGCTCGCTGTCTGTCTCACTTTGAGTGCTGCCGCAGCCTGACCCGGGCCACATATGATGACAGTTAGTGAAAGTTAGTTACTAGTTGCGGAGTCAGAGTGAGGCTGAGGCAGCAGCGGACAGCGGTCGGACGGAGGGGTTAATAAAAAAATAACTTAGAAAGAAGAACTGAAATAATAAAATAATAGCTTTTTACTAATTACTGACTGTGTTCGCAACAAGAACTTACTAAGAGCAATTTAGCCAGCAGCCATGTCACCAGCCCAGCTGAGCTGCTGGCCGGCGGCCCACCGGGATTTTTCCCGGTATCCCGGCTGCCCAATCCGGCCCTGTATAAAATCCAATTTTGGATAAATAAGGTTCTGAATGTATCTCACTCCTTTTCTCTGGAAGACATTTTCCTTTTGGTTACTGATGTCAGACTGAATGTAGATAGACGTGTAGTTAATACAATTATACTTACAACTAGACACATTATTTTTAAGAATTGGACGGCTCTTAAACCTAGTTTGGCCTCTATATTGAAAGGTATTAGAGAACAAATCATTTATGAATCCTTTCATTTACAGCATGTAAAGGAGACTAGAATCAAAAAATTTCTGATCGGGTGGGCCTCAGTGATTACAACATACCCAATTCCAGTTCAGAAGCAAATTTTGTCCCCCTTCCTCTCCTCTATTAGCTTTGCAGAACTGGTTATATTGGGAATATTCCCTCATATGTGGATAAGGAGTTATAGAGATGGTTAAAAAGTCTAGTGGACCCGGCTCTGGCGGGGTTGGAGCAAGGATGATTAATCGGAGTGAGGGGGGTGGTGGTTCATTATTTATTTTTTAATTTTTTTCCTCTCTCTCTTTCTTTCTTTTCTCTTTCTTCTTTTCTTTTTTTAGGGCCTATTTTCTTGGTGTTACAATACACCCTTATTTTATCTTTGAAATAATAAGGAAACCTATAATATATATTGCTATACTAAAATTGATCAGGGATCATTATAAAAAGCAGTTTCATGGTAATACTATAAATGATATTAATTGTTGTCATATGGGCATGACAGATGTGATTAATTCATGTGTTACTTATTTATGTATGATGTTGGAATACATATATATGAAAAAAAAAAAATTTACGTTACAATGTGTCCTGTGTGACACAAGACAGTATGACGCTAATGATGATCTGTTTTTGATTTTCTTTAATAAAAATAATAATAAAAAAAAAAAAAAGTGAATCATATTGCTAGCAAGATTTAGGGACTAAAAAACTCTGACTATAGCAGTGTGAAACTCAAGCAGTAAATCTTTGAAAGTAGCTAAACTCCATTGTCTCGGCCGCTGACAAAGAGAAATGACACTTTATGTAGAAACTGCAAGTAGTGTTTAATTGAACACATAGAGAGCTTATTTATCAAGCTGTCAACTGTGCTGCATTCGCCGGCACCAATACGCTCGCCTAACATCTCCTAACATCGCGGCCGCGGACCTGAATACGCTCTCCATATTTATCAAAAACGCTGTCAAAAAGCCGCGCACCAAGTACCGGGTGATGAGCATCGGACTGTTGTTAACTAACAGTCATCGATCTCGCTGCTATTTGGCTTTTCCCCAACTTTATTTATACCCTGTCACTAAACACCGCCACTATACTAAAATGTTTAACCCCTATCCCGTGGCTTCCATGCCCCACTGCAGCTAAATAAATGTATTAACCCCTATCCTGCCGCCCCCAGACCCCACCGCAACCTAAATAAATGTATTAACTTCTATCCCGCCACTCCCGGAGCCCACCTCAACTAAACAAAGTTATTAACCCCTATCCTGCCACTCCTGGAGCCCACCGCAACTAAATAAAGTTATTAACCCCTATCCTGCCACTCCTGGAGCCCACCGCAACTAAATAAAGTTATTAACCCCTGGACTCCCACATCACTACCACTTACTAAACCTATTAACCCCTAAACCGCCAGCCCCCCACATTGCCATAAACTAACTTAAAGCTATTAACCCCTAAACCTAACAACCTGCTAACTTTACATTAAATATTAACTCATAAAATACAAATAGTGGAACAACACACAATTCTCAATGGTAGGTTGTATCCACAAGAAAGGAGGTGCGCCTCTTTTAAGCTACTCTCTATAGTATATAAAAATGTGGGGAACTAAACAATCCCCAGACCTCCAATGGGAGTATAATAAAATATGAATTATAAAGTGGATAGGGAATCCTACAGGGAGTGCAGAATTATTAGGCAAGTTGTATTTTTGAGGATTAATTTTATTATTGAACAACAACCATGTTCTCAATGAACCCAAAAAACTCATTAATATCAAAGCTGAATAGTTTTGGAAGTAGTTTTAAGTTTGTTTTTAGTTATAGCTATTTTAGGGGGATATCTGTGTGTGCAGGTGACTATTACTGTGCATAATTATTAGGCAACTTAACAAAAAACAAATATATACCCATTTCAATTATTTATTTTTACCAGGGAAACCAATATAACATCTCAACATTCACAAATATACATTTCTGACATTCAAAAACAAAACAAAAACAAATCAGTGACCAATATAGCCACCTTTCTTTGCAAGGACACTCAAAAGCCTGCCATCCATGGATTCTGTCAGTGTTTTGATCTGTTCACCATCAACATTGCGAGCAGCAGCAACCACAGCCTCCCAGACACTGTTCAGAGAGGTGTACTGTTTTCCCTCCTTGTAAATCTCACATTTGATGATGGACCACAGGTTCTCAATGGGGTTCAGATCAGGGGAACAAGGAGGCCATGTCATTAGATTTTCTTCTTTTATACCCCTTCTTGCCAGCCACGCTGTGGAGTACTTGGACGCGTGTGATGGAGCGTTGTCCTGCATGAAAATCATGTTTTTCTTGAAGGATGCAGACTTCTTCCTGTACCACTGCTTGAAGAAGGTGTCTTCCAGAAACTGGCAGTAGGACTGGGAGTTGAGCTTGACCCGAAAAGGCCCCACAAGCTCATCTTTGATGATACCAGCCCAAACCAGTACTCCACCTCCACCTTGCTGGTGTCTGAGTCAGACTGGAGCTCTCTGCCCTTTACCAATCCAGCCACGGGCCCATCCATCTGGCCCATCAAGACTCACTCTCATTTCATCAGTCCATAAAACCTTAGAAAAATCAGTCTTGAGATATTTCTTGGCCCAGTCTTGACGTTTCAGCTTGTGTGTCTTGTTCAGTGGTGGTCGTCTTTCAGCCTTTCTTACCTTGGCCATGTCTCTGAGTATTGCACACCTTGTGCTTTTGGGCACTCCAGTGATGTTGCAGCTCTGAAATATGGCCAAACTGGTGGCAAGTGGCATCTTGGCAGCTGCACGCTTGACTTTTCTCAGTTCATGGGCAGTTATTTTGTGCCTTGGTTTTTCCACACGCTTCTTGCGACCCTGTTGACTATTTTGAATGAAACGATTGATTGTTCGATGATCACGCTTCAGAAGCTTTGCAATTTTAAGAGTGCTGCATCCCTCTGCAAGATATCTCACTATTTTTGACTTTTCTGAGCCTATCAAGTCCTTCTTTTGACCCATTTTGCCAAAGGAAAGGAAGTTGCCTAATAATTATGCACACCTGATATAGGGTGTTGATGTCATTAGACCACACCCCTTCTCATTACAGAGATGCACATCACCTAATATGCTTAATTGGTAGTAGGCTTTCGAGCCTATACAGCTTGGAGTAAGACAACATGCATAAAGAGGATGATGTGGTCAAAATACTAATTTGCCTAATAATTCTGCACTCCCTGTATTAGGTAATAATATAAAAAAATATGTAAAACATATAATGAGATGTATAATTAAATTATTTAATACATATATTCTCCAAGGTATATAATAATTTCTATAATTCCTAAGGAAATCCTTAGGTTAAAACCTGTCACAAATAAATGTCCAATCCAAGTCCATAAAAGTACAATCTGCTCGATGTGGAGACCTTTTTGAAACAAATGAACATCAGATGATCCCCATCGGATAGCTGCTCTCTCCGTATAATAGTGAAATAGATATAACAAGTCCTGTAAGTCAAAAAAGGTAGAGACGCTCTTGGTGCAGACAACCCTAAAACTATATAAAGTGACACTTGTGTTGATGATAGGAGCGATACTCACAAGTGTAATTGCACAAGCAGTGCAATATCTGGCAAGCCGAAGCTTCAGAGCCGCTCGGCTGACTCAAACCTGTCCGGTCTGCTATGTGGAATCACTGCAGGTCCTCAAAATTTTGAGCGGCTCAAAAGCGATGGGTCCCCAAACGTGTAAGGATGGAATGATATGGTCGTAGGCAAGGTAGAACAAATAAAAACACTTTTATTAAAAACATTAAAAGTTTACTTTGCAACACGTTTCTCGGCTTAAGTGCCGTTTCATCAGGCTACATAATTTTCAGTGACTACATTGCTGCCTTTTAAAGGCTAAATTGACCAATCGCTAACTATGTTTTTCACACACCCCCTAGGGTTCACATCTGCATTAATCAAATCAATGCGTCTCATAGCGGAGTGTGTGAAATCCACCTGTTTCTCAAAACATTTGCTTTCAATTCATTACTACAAAGTCTCAACATATAGCTTTGTTCATAAAAAATAAAAATGGCAATAAGAAAAAAGTTTTTAACGTCACAATATCATTTGCTTGATCTGTATAAAATCTGGCTATTGCTTTGACAATAATAACAACAATACATGAACAATGTCTATCTAGGCTGCTGGCTGGTGCCCGTTATCTATTCCATCAGCCGAATAGCAATCGTATATTTAAATAAATAAAACTGACATAGGTATTCATATCAGCTATAGCTTGATTCTAAAGCACATTTGTATTCAAAATAATATACGGGATTGTCTTTAGTCATTCATATAGACATTTCATAAAACTAAATTAAAATTGTACAAAAATCTACATCATGCTATGAACAAGCTATTAAAAACAATTTAAACAATGTTAGAATAACGAACAAAACTCTTCAATACAATAAATGACGATACTGGGGACAATTAATAAACCTAACGAAACCTCTCGGGAACTAGAAATTAGCACTAATCCAAAGAGTTTGTCTACAATTATAATTCTTTATGGCAATGATGTGAATGAACTGAAAAAACAATAAATTAAACCTGATAATGATATAATATCCAAATATAATATGTGTAATATTTTCATTAGTCACAAAGAGTCACAGCAATAGTTATTATCTTGTAACATTAGATTAACAAATTTCGCTAGTAGATAAGTATCTAGCACCATATATCTTAATTATAGAGCAATTCTTTCATGTACAATGGTGTATGCACATGCTATTCTGTAATGCCGAAACTAGATTACAAAGAGCACCCCTCATTCTACATGCACTAATATATAATAGTATCATCACCAAATATACAGCATTTACACATTATAGTATTAGATACATTATAACCTCTTCTAGAGTTATATTATTCTTAACAGGCATTATAAAAGGTATAACATAAAAGTTGACATAACACGATATTACATCATACACATATTATATTCGGTTATTATATCATTATCAGGTTTAATTTATTGTTTATTTTCAGTTCATTCACATCATTGCCATAAAGAATTATAATTGTAGACAAACTCTTTGGATTAGTGCTAATTTCTAGTTCCCGAGAGGTTCAGTTAGGTTTATTAATTGTCCACAGTTTCGTCATTTATTGTATTGAAGAGTTTTGTTCGTTATTCTAACATTGTTTAAATTGTTTTTAATAGCTTCTACATAGCATGATGTAGATTTTTGTACAATTTTAATTTAGTTTTATGAAATGTCTATATGAATGACTAAAGACAATACCGTATATTATTTTGAATATGAATGTGCTTTAGAAATCAAGCTATAGCTGATATGAATACCTATGTCAGTTTTATTTATTTAAATATACGATTGCTTTTCAGCTGATGGAATAGATAACGGGCACCAGCCAGCAGCCTAGATAGACATTGTTCATGTATTGTTGTTATTATTGTCAAAGCAATAGCCCGATTTTATACAGATCAAGCAAATGATATTGTGACGTTAAAAACTTTTTTCTTATTGCCATTTTTATTTTTTATGAACAAAGCTATATGTTGAGACTTTGTAGTAATGAATTGAAAGCAAATGTTTTGAGAAACAGGTGGATTTCACACACTCCGCTATGAGACGCATTGATTTGATTAACGCAGATGTGAACCCTAGGGGGTGTGTGAAAAACATAGTTAGCGATTGGTCAATTTAGCCTTTAAAAGGCAGCAAGGTAGTCCCTGAAAATTATGTAGCCTGATGAAACGGCACTTAAGCCGATAAACGCGTTGCAAAGTAAACTTTTAATGTTTTTAATAAAAGTGTTTTTATTTGTTCTAGTTAAGAATGAGTATAAAGCGCCTATAGAGGCTGGGTTATGACTGGCCCAATGTGCTAACCAGACCACAGTAAAATAAAAAAGCCCTTTATAATAACATAAAATAGCCCATAATAGGGAATTCAATGTTTAAAATCTTAATTTATTACAAATAATAATGACATAAACAAATAATTAAAAAAACAAACAAAATACAATAGTACTAAGATCCAGATCTGGTGAGTCTCCTAAAAAGTTCAATAAATGTCCAATAAAAACTGTCCTATGAGTAAAATCCTGAAAATACTTGAAAAGTCACACAGTCACAAAAGGAATGTCCTTCAAATGTTAGATGGCAAGATTGAAGTGATGCAAACGATGAAAAAACAAGAATTAAACGGTGTGTGAAAAAATGTGAAAAAAATATATTAAAAAACAAAAATAAGTGACCATATATATATATATATATATATATAAATGCAAAACAATGGATAAAAAGTATGTATACATTTTTTTTAAAAAATATTAAAAATATATATGTGTAAAAAATGGAAAAATATGTGAAAATCGAAAAAGTGTGTTAGTCAAAAGGTGAGAGAAACAGTGGAACCAAAAAACAACAACAAAATCCTCCAGAGATGATCCTGATAGTGGTAGTGTCTTTAAATCCTATTTGGTGTAGTGTCCCAGTACCAATCCTATTGGTGTAGTGTCCTATAAACAATAAAATAACATAGTGTATTCCATATAGATAAAATAACAGTAATTAGAATTTTGCTTACCCAGTATCAACGCGTTTCGGCCCCTATGAGGCCTTTTTCAAGACATACAATTGTGTGACACAATTGGCCTTATATAGGGTAAGCAATCAAATAAACAAGGTGAATTTTGGCGCTAAAACCATTACCTTTTGGCCCACCCCTGTTTGTGCTGAATTATGGGTAAAGAAAAATAACAACAAAAATAACTATCTAAAAAGATCTTACTTTTAGAAATAAGGCTCTGTAACCTCCTTTACTTTGTACAATTATATTCAATATCCTTAAACTATTCTGTGGTTGTAGATTGTTTTCAAGAATATATTCAAAATTACGAATAATGTGTAATGACATCACTTCCGGTTTCCTCAAAACCGGAAGTGTGCCATGGGGATTTTGTAATATATTCCTGATATGACTAATGGTGCCTATATCTAAACCTGGCCTAACAACAGGTGCCTGCTACCTTAAAGGCGATGTGAAATTCACAACAACATATGAAAACATATAAATACATATAACCCCCCATTATGCCAATTACTCATAGGACAGTTTTTATTGGACATTTATTGAACTTTTTAGGAAACTCACCAGATCCGGATCTTAGTATTATTGTTTTTTGTTTGGTTTTTAATTATTTGTTTATGTCATTATTATTTGTAATAAATTAAGATTTTAAACATTTAATTCCCTATTATGGGCTATTTTATGTTATTATAAAGGGCTTTTTTATTTTACTGTGGTCTGGTTAGCACATTGGGCCAGTCATAACCCAGCCTCTATAGGCGCTTTATACTCATTCTTAACTATCTGCCAGTTCATCTGAGGCCAGCTAGGAGGCCTCACGTATAAAGCACAAGGGTTACCACCTGTGGCGCTTTTCTATTTACCTTATCTCCATTTTCTATAACCTAGCTTAGAATAAGCAGCCAGGGTTCTCATCGCTACTGATTGTCAATACATTATAATCTAGCCCACTCCCTCAGTCATTGTGTGAGTGTAAGATCCCCCTATTATACCAAGATGGAGTCTCTAAGAAATCTGAGACAGGACATCACCCTGTATACTCCTATTAACGAGGGTGATATAGAAGGGGATGATTGTATAGATGCACAAAGTCTACTCAAAGAGTTAGAAAAACTACTAATCACTGAGGTAAAATACAAAGCTGATATTTCATTTCTGAAGAAATGTATAGAATTGGATATCGTACCTAAGGGGTTGGTAGTGACCAAAGAGTGCGCTTTCCCAATAACACATTCTATATTTTCTAAAAGATGGCAATATGCACTTATACAAGCGTCTAAGGTACTAATGAGTATTATTGTAGAATATAGAGAAGAATTAATTAAGCAAACAGACAATGACATTAAAGAAATTTTAATGAATTTAGAGAATTCAGGATTAGATATAACAGAAAGTAAGTCTAATTTAGTCAAAAGAGTTACAAAAGTAAGAGAAGAAGTGATTATGAAAAAGACCAAGAAACTGAACAGAGAGATGAAAAAGAAGAATGAGGATACTCTTAACTCTGAAGAAATAGAGACTGAACCAAATACAATTACTAGACCTGTACCTAACACCAATAAAGAAGATGGAAAAGAGACACCAAGAGATCGTCCAAACACAAACCATAGGAGAAGAAACCTCTCAACACAAAATCCCCGTAGAAACAATAGTAGGGGATACTATATGAATACACCTCCACGAGACAGAGGTTATATCTATGAAGAAAACAACAGTGATCAGAGATGGAGGAATAATCTTGATTATAATCATAACAATTATAATCCTTGGTGGGACAGAAGAAGAAAAAATAATCAATGGCTGGAGGAGACCTATCTACTATAACAGACAGAATACCTATGGACATAACTCAAATAAAAATCATCACTATAGAACATCGGACAATGGAGCAAGAGAATGGAACATGGGATACAACAATAGAGGTAGTGGTTGGAGACAGAGGGAGAGATACTATGATGACCGCGGGTACCACCCTCAGGAGAACTATAGAGGCAACCGTGCCAGATGGCAAGAGGAAGAGAGATTTTACCCTGAAAGGAATGAATATTATGGAAATGAAGAATATTTACATCAAAAAGAAAAAAGGCCAAACTTCAGAGATATAACACCTCGAAAACAAGATACCTCACGAACACAGGGTGAGAACAACAATAACATTAAATGGAGAAATCCTATACATTACGATAAAAATAAAGAGTCAGCGGTTGATGAAATAACCCTATCCCAAACTCCCTCCTCCTCGACTTTTTTAGAGTCCAACCAGCCTGTGGCAAAGAACAAAGGGAAAATGCCACCAGGAAGGAAGGATGGAGACTCAAAGAAAACCCTTCCCACACATTCGAAAAGAAAACGCACAGAGGGAAGAGAGGAGGAATCAGAGTGAATAAGAAGAAGACAGAGACCATTGACTCGACACTAGATGATAGTGCTGCGCCTAATAATAATATCAAGAATGGCATATTCAACCTCAGTACATACAAATTAACAAAGGAAGAACGTGAAGTACTTGGGTTTGGACTCACATTTGCACCAGCTAGAGGTCTAGATAGGTTTCAATCTTATGTTAATACCAAAGAGTTTATAAGGAAACTCACCTTGAAAAGGTTCTTTCTAAAATCTGAGCTGGATAGACAGATACCGCAGAGCTATACAGTTGCTGGGCAAGATGTCTTTAAACATACAGACCTCAAACCAACATCTAAATTCTATCCCATTACAATGAAGGGAAATGCCATTGAGACCTTTGAGACCATGGTAACTAATGAAATCAGGAGTATCAACCAAAAAAGAAACCTTATGAAGATTAAACAGAATTTATCCAAGAGAGAGACCATTAAAGGGTTGGAATCTAACAACACGATAACCATCAAATCCGCTGACAAAGGCGGAGGGATCGTGGTCCTTAATAGAGCAGACTACAACAAGGAAAATGAGCGTCTTCTCAGTGATTCAACAACTTATCTGAGGTTACGGAAGAATCCAGGAGAGGAATTTCAAAAAGAATTGAAAATTCTATTAGGCAAGGCAAAAACACTAGGTATTCTTAATGAAAAAGAATATGGATATCTAGATGTCCAACATCCCATTATACCAATTATGTATCATCTGCCCAAAATAAATAAATCCCTCCAAAACCCCCCCGGGTAGACCCATAATATCTGGGATTGGGTCACTAACGAGCAACCTCTCGGAATACGTAGACAAACAGCTACAGAAGTATGTGAGGCAACTTCCTTCTTTTTTAAAAGATTCGACACAAGTTCTAAATGAACTAAATGCAATTCCATGGGAAGAAGGGTTTATAATGATGACGTGTGATGTTACAGCACTTTACACCAGTATTCCCCACAAAGAAGGCTGTGAAGCAGTCCAGTCCTTCTTAGAGAATGATCCAGAGATCCCTAAGGAACAAACTGATTTTATAGTTGATAGTATACAATATATACTAACTCATAATTTTTTCTGTAACGAAGGAAAATACTATCAACAGATCTGCGGTACAGCAATGGGGACCAGGTTCGCGCCCAGCTATGCAAACCTGTATATGGGTAGATGGGAGAAGATCTTCTGGGACTCCTGCCCTGCGGGCACGGACCTGGTCCTGTACCGCAGATATATAGATGACATACTGATCATTTGGAAG
This sequence comes from Bombina bombina, assembly GCF_027579735.1. Taxonomy (NCBI): domain Eukaryota; kingdom Metazoa; phylum Chordata; class Amphibia; order Anura; family Bombinatoridae; genus Bombina; species Bombina bombina. The sequence continues at coordinate 410,831,479 of NC_069499.1, read as the reverse complement.
GGAACACTAGAGGACTTATTATTCACCATGGAAGTTATGAATAGAAATATTTTAAATTTGAACTTCACATACCAGTGGAGCAAGACGGAGATTGTCTTTTTAGACCTGAGGATAGAAGCCAAAAATGAGAAATGGGAAACATCGACTTTCTTCAAGGAAGTCGATAGTAACAATTACGTACACAATCTAAGCTGCCACCATGAACAATGGAGAAGAAATATCCCTAAGGGACAGTTTTTAAGAATACGCAAGAACTGATCAAGCGATGAAAAATGGGAGGAACAGGCACTGTCTCTTAAAGATAAATTTATAGAAAGAGGCTACCAAGAACATTTTCTCGACTCTAAGATAGAAGTATGGAGCCTAAAGAGACAAGACTTAATGAAATACAGAGACAAGAAGAAAGTGGCGAATAATGATGTAATCAATATTCCTATGATCACAGAATACAGTAGCAACAGGCATATAATAGAAAACATATTCAAGAAACATTGGAACCTGCTAAAAGATGATGACCTAATTGGAAACAAACTTCCCCCAAAGCCGATATTCGTGTACAGAAAGACGAATAATTTAAAGAATAGATTGGCACCAAGCCTTCAAAAAACAAAAAGTTTGGGGATTAATGATGTATTTGGGAAGAAGATTAAAGGCTTCTTTCCATGCCCCAAATGTAAGGCGTGCAAATGTGGAAAAAAGACTAACACGTTCCAATCTCATTATACAAAAGAAGTACACCAGATCCAGGAACTTATAAGATGTCATGACAAGAATATCATTTATCTGATGGAGTGCTCATGCGGTCTTCAGTACATCGGACAAACATCAAGACCGCTGAAAGACAGAATAAGGGAGCACTTATTGTTAATAGAGAAATTGAATATGGATACTATATTATATAGTTATTTTACCACCATACATAAGGGAAACATCAGAGATTTAAAATATATAGGCATCCAAAAAGTAAAGAAAAACTGGAGAGGTGGAAACCACGAGAAAAAGCTTTTAACAACAGAATCTAAATGGATATTTTTATTAAACTGTCTACATCCAAAAGGACTAAACAATAAAGAGGACTTAGTACACTTCTTCTAATTGGTTCCTAATTTCATTTCTATTTGTCTCTGGCTCATTTCTGTCTCTAGTTCAATGTAATTGGTACCCTAGCTCTATATGATAGGAGCCTATTTTATATGATGAGAGGTATTTTTCTACCAAAGCTCAGTTTTTAGTCTTAAATTATATCTGATAACTTATAGTCTTTATGGTTTAAAAAAGTTTTTAAAAAAGTTTTTTACCTCCTGATTATGAGCGAGTAGTTTGAATACCGACGCCCATTTCTCTCTTTGGTCACTACTCACCATTTAAGACTTTTAGGAATTTTTAAGACCTTTAGGAATTTTTAGGATCACTTCCAACTATTTGATCATCATAGACCGCACACTAGGGATGTCAACCTAGTTAGGGTTGTAAATATGACTGACCAATACTATACTATTAGATGTTTATGTGTCGGTAGTCCCATAGATGGGTATTTATGATATATATATATATTTTAGAATCTTTCAGATTTTATATATATATTTTAGAAGCAATTTTATATGGTTTTATGTTTTTTATATGGTATATGGTTTGTTTGTGGAAAATTAAAAACACTATTTTAGAAATATCTTAGAATATATATTTTTTATATATAGACATGTGTATATTTTTGGATCTTCGCAAGTTTATGCCATTATTGACCCTTCTGTGTAAGGATGGACATTCTGTTTTTGCCGATTTTATTGTGTAATTTCTTAATTTTTTATTTTTATTATGTCTATCACCAGTATCATGTTTATAGATTACTACTATTTGGCCTATGCAATTCTGATATTGATATAACTATGGTTTTATTATATTACCTGTTTTTATAGTCTACACTATTATCATGTTTATAGAGTACTATAATTTTAAATCAATCCTGTTCATTTGCCCTATGCACATTTATGGGTAAAATCTGATATTTAATTTATATACCTATTGGTTCTAAAAAATTTTGGCCTCAAAAACTTTTTGGTCTCATCATTTTAAAATTTTTTTGGTCTCATCTTTTATATATTTTTTTGATGTCTTTATATCTATTTTTTTTTTTGATGTCTTTATATCTATTTATTTTTTTGATGTCTTTATATTTCTTTTTGATGTCATTCCATTTCTATAGGGAATGTGATAGACCGATGGGTCTGTTTATAAGATCACCTCCTCTGATTGGAATACTAGAACCTCCATTCTCGATAAGTTTAGGGGGGTTTTAGAGGAAGTAGGGGTTGTGACCGCAACAATATGATACAAGTCTGACTGTTCAATTGGCCAGCCATTTGCTCTTTTAGTCAAAACCAGAAGTGACGTTTTTGCACATCCGGTTTGGCGATTTCAAGAATATCCAATGCATTGCACCCTGTGATTCTAAGCCTTAACTACAGATCCTTTGATACATGACCCAATGGGCATGTTACTACATAAAATACATCCAAGTAATGACCGGAAGTGTTCCGGTTCATTTCAAATAGATCTACAGGAGCCGAAACTGGAAGTGACGTTTTTTTATTTCCGGTTTGGCGTAATGGGGGGTTATATGTATTTATATATTTTCATATGTTGTTGTGAATTTAACATCGCTTTAAGGTAGCAGGCACCTGTTGTTAGGCCAGGTTTAGATATAGGCACCATTAGTCATATCAGGAATATATTACAAAATCCCCATGGCACACTTCCGGTTTTGACGAAACCGGAAGTGATGTCATTACACATTATTCGTAATTTTGAATATATTCTTGAAAACAATCTACAATCACAGAATAGTTTAAGGATATTGAATATAATTGTACAAAGTAAAGGAGGTTACAGAGCCTTATTTCTAAAAATAAGATCTTTTTAGATAGTTATTTTTGTTGCTATTATTTTTCTTTACCCATAATTCAGCACAAACAGGGGTGGGCCAAAAGGTAATGGTTTTGGCGCCAAAATTCACCTTGTTTATTTGATTGCTTACCCTATATAAGGCCAATTGTGTCACACAATTGTATGTCTTGAAAAAGGCCTCATAGGGGCCGAAACGCGTCGATACTGGGTAAGCAAAATTCTAATTACTGTTATTTTATCTATATAGAATACACTATGTTATTTTATTGTTTATAGGACACTACACCAATAGGATCGCTACTGGGACACTACACCAAATAGGATTTAAAGACACTACCACTATCAGGATCATCTCTGGAGGATTTTGTTGTTGTTTTTTGGTTCCACTGTTTCTCTCACCTTTTGACTAACACACTTTTTCGATTTTCACATATTTTTCAATTTTTTACACATATATATTTTTAATATTTTAAAAAAAAAATGTATACATACTTTTTATCCATTGTTTTGCATTTATATATATATATATATATATATATATATACACACACAGAGAAATGCACTCACAGGAACGAACAACCAGCTCAACACCATTGCCAGCCTGCCCCATGGCGACTCACCACCTGGGTGCAACTTCTTTTAGCCCAGCAATGCTTTTCACAGAGTAGAACTTTCCTGTAGTATATCAGTCTGATCCCGCCTATTACGGTCAGTCCAGCGCCGAAATACCAGGCAATTCCTCTCTGAACAAGGAACACAGCAACCCCAGACGATCGTTTCGGCCTTCATTGGGCCTCGTCAGTGAGGTGTAGCAGTATTCCTCTAAGCATACTGAGCAAGGAGTCCACGTCTGGTTTCCCCTTTTTCCCATAGGGAGACTAAATACACACACAGAGAAATGCACTCACAGGAACGAACAACCAGCTCAACACCATTGCCAGCCTGCCCCATGGCGACTCACCACCTGGGTGCAACTTCTTTTAGCCCAGCAATGCTTTTCACAGAGTAGAACTTTCCTGTAGTATATCAGTCTGATCCCGCCTATTACGGTCAGTCCAGCGCCGAAATACCAGGCAATTCCTCTCTGAACAAGGAACACAGCAACCCCAGACGATCGTTTCGGCCTTCATTGGGCCTCGTCAGTGAGGTGTAGCAGTATTCCTCTAAGCATACTGAGCAAGGAGTCCACGTCTGGTTTCCCCTTTTTCCCATAGGGAGACTAAATACACACACAGAGAAATGCACTCACAGGAACGAACAACCAGCTCAACACCATTGCCAGCCTGCCCCATGGCGACTCACCACCTGGGTGCAACTTCTTTTAGCCCAGCAATGCTTTTCACAGAGTAGAACTTTCCTGTAGTATATCAGTCTGATCCCGCCTATTACGGTCAGTCCAGCGCCGAAATACCAGGCAATTCCTCTCTGAACAAGGAACACAGCAACCCCAGACGATCGTTTCGGCCTTCATTGGGCCTCGTCAGTGAGGTGTAGCAGTATTCCTCTAAGCATACTGAGCAAGGAGTCCACGTCTGGTTTCCCCTTTTTCCCATAGGGAGACTAAATACACACACAGAGAAATGCACTCACAGGAACGAACAACCAGCTCAACACCATTGCCAGCCTGCCCCATGGCGACTCACCACCTGGGTGCAACTTCTTTTAGCCCAGCAATGCTTTTCACAGAGTAGAACTTTCCTGTAGTATATCAGTCTGATCCCGCCTATTACGGTCAGTCCAGCGCCGAAATACCAGGCAATTCCTCTCTGAACAAGGAACACAGCAACCCCAGACGATCGCTTCGGCCTTCATTGGGCCTCGTCAGTGAGGTGTAGCAGTATTCCTCTAAGCATACTGAGCAAGGAGTCCACGTCTGGTTTCCCCTATTTTCCCATAGGGAGACTAAATACACACACAGAGAAATGCACTCACAGGAACGAACAACCAGCTCAACACCATTGCCAGCCTGCCCCATGGCGACTCACCACCTGGGTGCAACTTCTTTTAGCCCAGCAATGCTTTTCACAGAGTAGAACTTTCCTGTAGTATATCAGTCTGATCCCGCCTATTACGGTCAGTCCAGCGCCGAAATACCAGGCAATTCCTCTCTGAACAAGGAACACAGCAACCCCAGACGATCGTTTCGGCCTTCATTGGGCCTCGTCAGTGAGGTGTAGCAGTATTCCTCTAAGCATACTGAGCAAGGAGTCCACGTCTGGTTTCCCCTTTTTCCCATAGGGAGACTAAATACACACACAGAGAAATGCACTCACAGGAACGAACAACCAGCTCAACACCATTGCCAGCCTGCCCCATGGCGACTCACCACCTGGGTGCAACTTCTTTTAGCCCAGCAATGCTTTTCACAGAGTAGAACTTTCCTGTAGTATATCAGTCTGATCCCGCCTATTACGGTCAGTCCAGCGCCGAAATACCAGGCAATTCCTCTCTGAACAAGGAACACAGCAACCCCAGACGATCGTTTCGGCCTTCATTGGGCCTCGTCAGTGAGGTGTAGCAGTATTCCTCTAAGCATACTGAGCAAGGAGTCCACGTCTGGTTTCCCCTTTTTCCCATAGGGAGACTAAATACACACACAGAGAAATGCACTCACAGGAACGAACAACCAGCTCATCACGATTGCCAGCCTGCCCCATGGCGACTCACCACCTGGGTGCAACTTCTTTTAGCCCAGCAATGCTTTTCACAGAGTAGAACTTTCCTGTAGTATATCAGTCTGATCCCGCCTATTACGGTCAGTCCAGCACCGAAATACCAGGCAATTCCTCTCTGAACAAGGAACACAGCAACCCCAGACGATCGTTTCGGCCTTCATTGGGCCTCGTCAGTGAGGTGTAGCAGTATTCCTCTAAGCATACTGAGCAAGGAGTCCACGTCTGGTTTCCCCTTTTTCCCATAGGGAGACTAAATACACACACAGAGAAATGCACTCACAGGAACGAACAACCATATATAGTCACTTATTTTTGTTTTTTCATATATTTTTTTCACATTTTTCCACACACCGTTTAATTCTTGTTTTTTCATCGTTTGCATCACTTCAATCTTGCCATCTAACATTTGAAGGACATTCCTTTTGTGACTGTGTGACTTTTCAAGTATTTTCAGGATTTTACTCATAGGACAGTTTTTATTGGACATTTATTGAACTTTTTAGGAGACTCACCAGATCCGGATCTTAGTACTATTGTATTTTTTTTTTTTTTTTAATTATTTGTTTATGTCATTATTATTTGTAATAAATTAAGATTTTAAACATTGAATTCCCTATTATGGGCTATTTTATGTTATTATAAAGGGCTTTTTTATTTTACTGTGGTCTGGTTAGCACATTGGGCCAGTCATAACCCAGCCTCTATAGGCGCTTTATACTCATTCTTAACTATCTGCCAGTTCATCTGAGGCCAGCTAGGAGACCTCACGTATAAAGCACAAGGGTTACCACCTGTGGCGCTTTTCTATTTACCTTATCTCCATTTTTTATTTGTTCTACCTTGCCTACGACCATATCATTCCATCCTTACACGTTTGGGGACCCATCGCTTTTGAGCCGCTCAAATAACACAGACTAAGAAAGTCTGATTTCCATACAAGCGGTTACTATACTGTGGAATAGCAGTTGCCAATCTGAGAATCCTTTCGGCTCACCTTTGGAACAGCTGATCTGCCTTTGGAGAGTCAGCCGAACGGCTCTGAAGTTTCGGCTTGTTTGATATTGCACTGGCTGTGCAATCTCCCTTGTGAGTATTTTTCTATTGCTTCACGTTGTTGTGTCCCATAGCATTGGTTCTCTCTGCACCAAGGGCGCTTTCCCTTCTTTGTGTATTCTAGGTATATATTATATTAGAAGTTTTGAGGACCTGCAGTGATTCCACATAGCAGACCGGACAGGTTTGAGTCAGCCGAGCGGCTCTGAAGCTTCGGCTTGACAGATATTGCACTGCTTGTGCAATTACACTTGTGAGTATCGCTCCTATCATCAACACAAGTGTCACTTTATATAGTTTTAGGGTTGTCTGCACCAAGAGCGCCTCTACCTTTTTTGTCTTACAGGACTTGTTATAAATATTAACTCATCCCTATCTTATAATAAAATGTAAACTTACCTTTAGAATTAAAATAAACTATATTAAACTATTAATTACCTACCCTAACTATTATACTAAAATTACATTAAAAGACATTAAACTATTAATTAACCTACCCTAACTATTATACTAAAATTACATCAAACTACAACTTAAATTAACTATATTATTTATTTAAAAACCTAACCCTACTCAAGTTATTTAAATCTACAATAAAGAATTACTGTTACAAAAAAATAACAACTAAGTTACACAAAATAAAAAACACTAAGTTACACAAAATAAAAAATAAATGATCAAATATTTAAACTAATTACACCTAATCTAACAGGCCTATCAAAATTAAAAAAAACCTAGCCTACCAGTAACCGCTCTTGGGTTATTCAAATGGGGGTTCACAGACCAGTTATGTAAAAAAAAAAAATATATATATATATATATATATACTTCACAAATTCCAGTTCAGCCCACCAACTCGACAACAGCCTGGGTGCAGAAATACACATGCATACACAAACCGGAGATGCACGCACAGGACTTTTTCAGAAAAAAGATTTTAATGGAACGTTTTAGGAGTTGTGAACCCCGAAAACGTTCCATTAAAATCTTTTTTCTGAAAAAGTCCTGTGAGTGCATCTCCGGTTTGTGTATATATATGTATATATATATATATATATATATATATATATATATATATATATATTACACACGCACTGTATATTAAAAAATTATATATATATTTATATATATATATATATATATATATATATATATATATATATATATAAATATATACAGTGTATATATATATATATAAATATTACAAAATGTATCACACCAAAAATGTATTAAATACCTTCCTATGTTCCAAATTATTATGCCAATGATATCTTTCTCATTTACTTAAATAATTGATGTAAACAACAGTCAGCATAATTCTCATGTTATCAACTATAAAGAGTACAATTCAAATTTTATTGAACAAACCTCCTAATGATAACAGTATTTTTTTTCAAAATAAAAAACTTACAATGCACTGTTCCAAATTATTACGCACAGTAAGTTTCAAAACACTTTATAGGTTGTAAAGAACTGAAAATTGTCATTTGTTGTGATTGCAGCATATTTACTGAAATCAAAAGCTATTTCAATCAAACTTTGAACAACATTTTAACTTTTTAAACATTTTAACAGGTCACGTTCCATTTTAACATAGGACCCCTTATTTGATAGCAGCTTCATAAGTGGGAAAGAAATCAAAAACAAGAAAAGTCCTTGATGGAGGTGCGCCCACGGTGACGAATGCGAAAATCAATAACAAACAATCCGATATAAGGCTGCTCTTCTGTAGCGTGCGTCGACGGTTAGGAAATCTGTAGTATTGAACTTGTGAGTTTTTGGACAGTTTCTGCTTGAATTTGTTTGCAAGATGTCAGAATAGCCTCCCAAAGCTGCTGTTTGGATGTAAACTGCCTCCCACCCTTATAGATCTTTTGCTTGAGGATGATCCAAAGGTTCTCAATAGGATTGAGGTCAGGGGAGGATGGAGGCCACACCATGACTTTCTCTCCTTTTATCCCCATAGCAGCCATTGATGCAGATGTATTCTTTGCAGCATGAGATGGTGCATTGTCATGCATGAAGATGATTTTATTACGCAAAGCATAGTTCTTCCTTCTGTACCAGGAAAGGAAGTGGTCAGTCAGGAACTCCACATACTTTGCAGAGGTCATCTAAAGGGGCCGACCAGCTCTCTTCCCATGATTCCGGCCCAAAACATGACTCCACCACCGCTTGCTGACATTGCAGCCTTGTTGGAACAGGGTGGCCGTCCACCAACGATTCACTACTCCATCAATCTGGACCATCCAGGGTTGCACGGCACTCATCGGTGAACAGGACTGTTTGAAAATTAGTCTTCATGTATTTTTCTGCCCAATGCAGCCGTTTCTGCTTGTGAGCATTGGTTAGTGGTGGCCGAATGGAAGGTTTATCCACAGTTGCAAGACTCTGGAGGACTCTACACCTTGATGTCTGTGGGACTCCAGAGGCACCATCAGCTTCAAATATCTGTTTGCTGCTATGTAATGGTATTTTAGCAGCTGCTCTCTTGATCCGATGCATGGATCTGGCAGAAATCTTCCTCAATGTGCCTTTATCTGCACGAACCTGTCTGTGCTCTGAATCAGCCACAAATCTCTTAATAGTGCGATGATCACGCTTAAGTTTTCATGAAATATCTAATGTTTTCATATCTCGTCCAAGGCATTGAACTATTTCACTCTTTTCGGCAGCAGAGAGATCCTTTTTCTTCCCCATATTGCTTGAAAATGGTGCTCTGCTTAATAATGTGGAACACCCTCCTTTAGTAGTTTTTCCTTTAATTGGGCTCACCTGGCAATCTAATTATCACAGGTGTCCGAGATTGTTTTCAGTGATTAAAAGAGCCCTGAGACACAATGCCATCCATGAGTTAAACTGAAAAAAAATAAAAAAAAAATTAATCTTTGTGACACTGAAATAGAATTTGCATAATAATTTGGAACAGGGTGTATATGTATGTGTATATATATATATATATATATATATATATATATATATATATATACGGTATATATACGGTATATATATATATATATATATATATATATATATATATATATATATATATATAAAAATAATATATTACCCTCACACACAATCATAATAATATTATAGCGCTTGCTATATATTGTTTTTATAGACTACAGATGAAAAATAAAGAATATACATAACAGTAAAAACGTTTTCCATCTTAGAAATCTTCACTGCTGTAATTCTCCCTGATCAGCTACACTGAACTGCTCTACTTGCTAAGTTGCTGCTGTTGCAGTCTACTCTCTATCTTTATGCTGTAATAAGATCTGGAGTGAGTTTTTGCCTAAGTAGATATGATGATAAAGTAGGATAGACATACCTTGATTAGCAGTGCCAGTGTTTGTTCCACACGAGTGCAAGTCTGCAGCCCCTCCTCCCCTGACCACCAGATCGCCCTCTCATTGGCTAAGTAATGGCTATGCATTATGGGACTTGTAGTTAGTTCCTAGCCTTGGGAGCTCCCCCTGCTGCCCGCCCATAGAAATGGCACAATCGCACACTGAAAATTGTGCTATTAGCAAAGGTATAGACTCTGTTATGGGCAGAACAGCAGACACATAGAAAAAATGTGAAAAGGGAAATAGCAGGCTATACCTCCTCTACCGCACGTGCGGTAGAGAAGGTATAGAGGTATATAAAAGGATATTTTTTTTTTATTAAACTGGACAGTAGACTGGAACCTTTTTTGGCAGAATAAATATAATTTTTCCAATAGAGGGGCTATTGGAGAAGTTATATTTATTCAGCCAAAAAATGTATTTTCTTTCTTTTTTCTTTTTTTCCCCAGGAGGCTCAGGTGCGGTTGTGATCATATGGAGGAGCCTCCACTGTAGCCTACAATAAACTACCATTGCCCCAAAGAAATCAGCTCTTTTACCTGTAAAATAAAAATTCAAATACCCCCAACAGTAAAACCCACCACCCACGCAACCAACCCCCAAATAAAAAAACCTATCTAAAAAACCTATGCTCCCCATTGCCCTGAAAAAGGCATTTGTAAAGGGCATTTAGCTCTTTTTCAGCCCAAACCCCTAATCTAAAATCAAAACCCACCCAATAAACCCTTAAAAAAAACTAACACTAACTCCCGAAGATCTACTTAGAGTTTTTTAAGACCCGACATCCATCCTCAACGAAGCAACAGAAGTCCTCAGCAAAGCTAGCAGAAGTCTTCATCCAAGCGGGCCGAAGTCTTCATCCAAGCTGGCAGAAGTCTTCATTCAGATGGCATCTTCTATCTTCATCCATCCGGCACGGAGCGGCTCCATCTTCAAGACATCTGGTGTGGAGCAGCCTCTTCTTCTAACGTCTTCTGAACAATGAAGTTTCACTTTAAATGACGTCATCCAAGATAGCGTCCCTTACATTCTGATTGGCTGATAGAATTCTATCAGCCAATAGGAATTAAGGTGGAAAAAAATCCTATTGGCTGTTGCAATGTGTTTGTGTAATTTGAGTAGGGTTAGGTTTTTAAATATGTAATATAGTTAATTTAATTGTTAGTTTAATGTAATTTTAGTATAATAGGGTAGGTTAATGAATAGTTTAATATAGTTTAATGTAATTTAATGTAATTTTAGTATAATAGTTAGGGTAGGTTAATTAGTAGCTTAATATAGTTTAATTTTATTCTAAAGGTAAGTTTAAATTTATGATAAGATAGGGATGAGTTAATATTTAATGTAAAGTTAGCGTGTTGTTAGGTTTAGGGGTTAATAGCTTAATTTAGTTTATGGCGATGTGGGGGACTGGCGGTTTAGGGGTTAATAGGTTTAATAAGTGGTAGTGATGTGGGAGGCCAGGGGTTTAGGGGTTAATATATTTATTTAGTTGCGGCGGGGTCCGGGAGCGGCGGGATAGGGGTTAATACATTTATTTAGTTGCGGTGGGCTCCGGGAGTGGCGCAATAGGGGTTAATAACTTTATTTAGTTGTGGCGATGTTGGGGAGCGGTGGGATAGGGGTTAATACTTTTATTTAGGTTGCGGCGATGTCGGGGCAGCAGGTTAGGGGTGTTTAGACTCGGGGCTTATGTTAGGGTGTTACTTGTAAACGTTACTTGTTTTCTACCATAGAAATCAATGGGATATCTGGCAGCATCGAACATGAGCTTTCGCTGCTTTCAGACTCCAATTGATACCTATGGAATCCGCGGCCTCCAGGGTGGTGGATTTAAAACCAGGTACACTGGGCTGGAATAGCCGCGAGCATACCTGTTATAAGTTTGATAACTTGCAAAAGTTGTCAGATAGTGCTGAATTTGTATTCAGAACATCTGTAATGATGTAAGCCTCGATCTGTGTCAGATTGAGACCTGCGGATCGTATGTTACGTCACCAATTTCAACTTACTCTGTAAGCTTTGATAAATAGGGCGAATCAGGCTTGCCACAATTACGTTGCGGAATTCCAGCATATTTGCGGTTGACGGCTTGATAAATAGGCCTCATAGATTAAGCCAGAGTCCCAACTAGGTAAGCTTGGAGACTGAGATAGGATAACAGAATCAAGTAGCATAGTTGAGCCAATGCTATCAGAATTTTATGTCTACCATGTTCATTGCATATAATAGCAGTAAGGTTTAGCTGAATCCCAGTGTTAACGGAATACACCCATGAGGCATAAATATGTATAAAGCTATAACGGAACAAACAGGTATAAGCACAATAACAATAAACATTAAAAACCATTACCCAAATAAACTTAGTTGTCCAAAGAGGGAATAATCAAACCATGTGAGTAGGCATAGTGAACTACAACAATCAGAAACAAAAAGTCCACTATATCTAGGGGAGAGTATGGACTCTGATGTTAACCTATGCCAGCTCTGAATAAGTGAGCATAGCAGATATCATGATCTGCATTGGGTATGTCAGAGTCTTTCATCTTGGTAGGAAAAGACAATGCAGTATCCATTCTATCAGGCCTTGTATCGAAGCACAATTGCGGTACCTCCGGCATGACTTTCTAGGGGCCTAGTAATGGTGACCGGCTTGCCTGGCTCACCTGGGATAGTGTGATCCAACTAGAGCTGTTCAGTTGGATCTCTCAAAGAGCTCACCCGTTGTACGTCAGGAGATACCTCATGGGGCACATTTTGTGCCAGTATGTCTGTCAAGGTCTTCTGAAGCAGCCGTGTCAGTTCCCAAAAATGGTCATCTAGAAGGTGGTGGACACGTGTCTCCCATCTGTCGAGTGAGATCATTGTCGGTAGGATGAGAGTCAGCGGCTTCACATTGTAGGATCTATAGCTCATATAAGCATTTTTGCAGGGATTGTGGGTTAGTGGAATTGAGGATCATAGCTTTAAAGATAGCTATATTACAAGGAATACTGGGTGTGGTATCAGTTGAAATGCGGTCGGCTGCTTCTTCAGTTGCATAGAGATAAGGATCGGTTCGTAATCTCAGAGATTGAGGATCTTTTCAGGTATGCTATTCAGGTAAGTTATTTAGGATCCAGGAGCACTGTTTATATTATTAGATGTATCATGATCTCTGAGATATAGCTTACATGGGAGATAAATTCTCGAGAGCTTCAAAACATGCAGCCGTTCATAGCCATGCATAGCCTCGCCCCTAGCTATCACAAAATGCCCTTTTAAGGGCTATTGGTAGTTTATTGATAGGTTAGGGGGTGTTTTTATTTTGGGGGTGTTTTTTTGTTTTTATATGTGTATTAGATTAGGTGTCATTTTTATTATTTTAGATAAATTTGTTTATTATTTTGTAATCTTAGAATTTTTATATTTTTCGTAATTTTAGAGTTATTATTTTTTTGTAATGTATTTTTTTTTATCGTTTCATAGTGTTAGGATTTTTTTAATTTGTAATTTAGGTTTTCTTATTTTTCGTTAATGTTATTGTTTTAAAATAGTAATGTTAGGTTACTTTATAGTTTAAACTTAGTTTTTTTTTATTACACAGGTAAGTTTTTATTTATTTAAATATAGTTATATTGTAAAATTAGTTTAAATTAGTGGGGGTATTAGGTTATGGGGTTAATAGTCAGTTTTGAGCGCTATAGGGAAATTAACAACTACCACAAAAGCAACGTTATTTCACCTCCCTATAGCGCTGCTATTACAGGTTTTAAAAAAGCAGGCTTGCGTGGGCGATATGGTTGCGTTGAGCTCTATACTGCACCGAAATCAATCTGCTTTGACGTGCTTGTGCACAATTTCCCCATAGATATCAATGGGGAGAGCCGGCAAAAAAAAGCCTAACACCTGCGATCGCGGAAACAAAAGCTCCGTAATGCAGCCCCATTGATGTCTATGGGGAAATAAAAAGTTATTTTTAAACCTAACACCCTAACATAAACCCAACATCTAAACAACCCTAATCTGCTGCCCCTAGCATCGCCGCCACCTACATTACAGTTATTAACCCCTAATCTGCCACCCCCGATGTCGCCGCCACCTACATACAGTTATTAACCCCTAATCTGCTGCCCTAACATCGCCGCCACCTATTTTACAGTTATTAACCCTTAATCTACTGCCTTAAACATCGCCGCCACCTACATTACAGTTATTAACCTCTAATCTGCCGCCTCCAATGTCGCCGCCACTATACTAAAGTTACCCCTAAACCTAACCTTACCGTAACCCTAAGCCTAACTCTAACCCTAACGTAACCCTAACCCTAACACCCCATAACTTAAATATAATTAAAATAAATTTAAATAAACCTTACAATTATTAACTAAATAATTCCTTTTTAAAACTAAATACATACTTACCTGTAAAAAAAATCTAAGCTAGCTACAATATAACTAATAGTTATATTGTAGCTATCTTAAGGTTTTATTTTTATTTCACAGGTATGTTTGTATTTATTTTAACTAGGTAGACTAGTAAGTAAATAGTTATTAACTATTTACTAGCTACCTAGTTAAAATAAATACAAACTTACCTTTAAAATAAAACCTAATTTACCGTACACTAAAAACTAACATTACAATAAAATTAAATAAATTATTAAAATACAATTTTCTAACTTACAAAACCCCCACTAAATTACAAAAAATAAAAACCACATTATCAAAAAAATAAAACGAATTACTCCTAATCTAATAGACCTATCAAAATAAAAAACAAAAACAAAATAAAAACCCCTAGCCTACACTAAACTGCCAATGGCCCTTAAAAGGGCCTTTTGCGGGGCATTGCCCCAAAGAAATCAGCTCTTTTATCTGTAATAAAAAATACAAACAACCCCCAACAGTAAAACCCATCACCCACCCAACCAAACCCCCCAAATAAAAACCTAAGCTAAACATTGCCCTGAAAAGGGCATTTGGATGGGCATTGCCCTTAAAAGGCCATTTAGCTCTTTTACATTGCCCAAAACCCTAACCTAAAAAAAATCCACCCAAAAAAACCTTAAAAAACCTAACACTAACCCTGACGATCCACTTACAGTTATCGAAGTCCAGACATCCATCCTCATCCAGCCAGCAAAGTCCTCATCCAAGTGGAAAGAAGTTTTTATCCAGACGGCATCTTCTATCTTCATCCATGTGGCACGGAGCAGGTCCATCTTCAAGACATCTGGCGCGGAGCATCCTCTTACGGTCGTCACTAGAAAATGAAGGTTCCCTTTAAGTGACGTCATCAAAGATGGCGTCCCTTACATTCCTATTGGCTGAAAGATTTCAGAGCAGATCAGTGTGGTTATTAATTAAAAAGGGTCTCCATTTTTTCCCAAAGAATTTATTAGGAATATGTTAATAGTAAGAGAAATATTTACAGGTATATATAGACATCTATTTTACACAGTCCAAATAATTAATATAGGGCAACTTTACCAAAAACCCAATTTCTGCAACACTGCTAAAATAATCACAGGATTTTATCCAAGGAATATACTTAGCCACATTCTCCAGTGTGTCCAACATCAGCCATCTTTTCAGCAGGAACAGGATAAGAAGAGAGAGAGATAGTGCTTCCCAATTATATTCTCATTTCAAAGGGGTTTGGCCTAGCACATGCCAGTCAAGGCTAATGGGAGTGTCTTTAATTAAACACCTAGTTCAGAGATAAATGTGTATCTGGGGGGAAGGGATTTCAATAACAGCTAGGTCAGTAAGCTATGTCACCACATTCCCTCACTTTTTCTTCTCATATGTTGCCCCATTTTCTAGTTATACCCACAAGTACAGAAGAACACAGTGGGAGCGAAAACCTTACAGGGAAAATTCTCCCACCATCCCTTCGGAATCATTCCCTCAGTGATATGAGCTCTTCTGTACTTTCTTAGGGCTGTCAATTCCTAGTCTAACTTTATACAATTCATTAAATAAAATTGCACTATGCTAAACCCATTAGCACATTTATACAATGGTCTTAAAATTGGGAAAAATTAAAAGTTCATGTATAAGTGCTTGAGTGTGGGTACACTAGATGGGTATGCGTGTAGTAAAATCTTGTGAATTGTGCCTGGAAAAACAAAAATTATAATGGTTCACTGGAGTTCTTTGTTGTCATCTTTTGGCATCTGGTCCTTGGTTTTGGCATCTGGTCCTTGCTTTTGCTTTACCTATCGTCTCTCTCTTTGAACCACTTTGTTTTTTCCAAGACCCTCAAAGGAATGAAAAGAGATTAAAACCAGGCATATATTTACTTCACACTACAACACTCCATCTGCAGTAGAAACCACATTGACAGTTATTAACTTCAAGTTGGGATGTACCTCTATCATTGCATCATCCCACTCGCACTTTTACTTAAACTCATGTTGCTTGACATATATGATTATATACCCCTTTATGCTATATATTATTTTGGCCTAATGTCCCATTTTACATCTCCATTGTGATACATGTTATACTTATTTAATTTGTCCAACTCCACCATCATAGCTTCATGGTAAGATCAGTCTTGAAGACACCTGAAAAACAACAATCTATAATACGTGTTATTGGGGAAAGCTGAAAGGAAAGGTGAGAAGCCTTCTGTCTTCATTGGTTTTCTTTATGAAAGATAAGACTTCAGACAGTTTACATGGAAATTGTATTGCATGTGGCCTCCCAAAACTAATCACAATGGAGGTATCTGTTATTTGTTTTCTTTAGAAGGAAAATGCATCAATTAACTATGCATTCTAAATATTGGCATATTTAAAACTTAATAATGAAAACACTTAAAATTATTAATTGAACTTAAAACTAAAGTAGACATTACATGATACAAATGCACTGCAAACAAATATGCTTATAAACAAAAAATAATGATTAATTTGGGCACTCCAGCTCTGTCAGCTGTTTCTTTAGAAACCCAATTTCATCTCTCATTCTCCTGTTTTGTTGTTTGAGTTCCCAATAACTTAAGTTGACCTTATTACTTATCTCATTTGGCTTCAGCCTCCAATTTTTATACTTATTCTCTCCTCTGTTAATATCGCCATTTAAATTCCTGTCTCTCCAGTTTCCTGTATTTGATCCTCTGCTTTTCTGATATCCTCAAACATGTCTCCTGTTGCCCCTGTCTGATTCCTGTCTGTGAATATTCAGATTGTTCTCCATTGACTGCTTCACTGCAGAAATTGCCTTAATGGTGTATGGGAGATAATCCCACCACTTCTCAGCTCTAGTGAGCACCATATCTAAGTTTGTGGAGTTTGAATCATACAGCTTTACAAACTCCTGATATTTTCTAGGGAGAGCTTTGTGTACCCTCTGTATGTGAGCTGGTGACCCCCAGACCATTTAGGTCTGTGGCTGGCGCAGCACACACTAGAATAAAACTCTTTTTGCTACTTCAAATGGCCCATCTAGAGGTCTCATGGTAATTTCACTAATCTCTTTCTCTAGCCTAGTAAAATTGAAAAAATTAACTATTCTCCGAGCCTGATCAGATATGCTTGAGGTGAATCCTAATAACCTGTTGGCATAGGGGCCCATGGCATCTTGCAGCAATTCTGTCCATTCCTGCATGCTCATACCTAATTTTATGGCTTTTTCCGACCCCTTGTGAAACCAATGTGAATAGTTATTAAAGCTGTTTGTGGGGATTGTGCCCCACCATTTCTGAAAAATGTCTTTATCTGCTACAGTCATTGGCCTAGTCTGATTTGAAAAACCTGTAGGAACTTTCGGGGTGTTAAAATGCTCAGATATTATGACAGGGGCAATTGGAACAGAACTTCGGTTTTTAGTGGGACCCAGTGGCATATTATCTTTTATCACTTGTTTTGGCTCTTTTCTTTGTGACAGTAAGTGATCACAATCTGCATTGTTCCCAGAAATATTATTAATTATTTTTTCTTCTTCTTTTATTTTCATCTGTAACTCAGTAATTTTATTTGAGTATTCGTTTCTGCTGTGTTCTGTTAATTTTAATTGACGTTGTAATTTACCGATCTGTATAGTGTTAGTTAAAGCAGAAAACTTAAAACAATCTCTGTCAGACTGTGATTTATCTAATTTTAATTTAAGATCTGTATTTTTCTCTGTCAAGTCTCCAATAATGTTTGTTAGTCCTCTTATTGTTGACATCACTGCCTGCGCTATCATACATTTTCTTTTATTATTATTAATCTTTTTAAGAGTTAATACCTGTGTTAGTATCTCTAAAACACTTTCGCACTTGGGGTTTTTAGCTTCTGGTATGAGGATTGGACCATTGAATTTATGAATATAATTGTTAAAATAATCACAGATTTCCTGTGAAATATAGTTTTTCCCAGACATTTTAGCAGATAGCTGTTAGAACTAAAATAATAATAATAATAATATATATATATATATATATATATATATATATATATATATATATATATATATACTAGAATCAACATTTTCCTAACCACTGAATGTAATCTGGGGAACAGACTCTGAATAGTGTGTCTCTAACAGCATAGTAGTTTTTTTTTAAAAATGTTTACACAGGATGTACAAGGTACCATTGAGATGCTAATTTTACACAACAAAGGACATAGCAGTTATGCCACTTAGAAGAGGTAGTAATTAGATCTGTTTATAAGCAGGTCAGCATTCCAGCAGAGGTGGTAATATAGTTACATTTAGTTTTGCTAACCACTGCTCAATTTTCTTTATTTTAAATCTGGGGAACAGACTTCAAATAGTGTGTCTCTCACAGCATAGTTTGCCAGACTATTTTACCTGCCCCAAATGGAAGGAATTATCATATCTATAGGGCAATGAATCACCAGACTAAACAGAAGATAAGCAACTTAGACTTTCTGTAAAGGCGATAACTTTGTATATAAGGAGCAGAAATCAAACATTAAAAAAAAACATTTGTAGTCCTAAAATATAGACCAAATTGAAAATGCAGGCCAAATTAAACACCCTTCAGATGTTTTTAGTTTAAACAGTAAAAAAAAATGTTTGTGCTTTTAAATCCAAGTAGTGTGTCACACACTCACACTATACCTTGCCAAACTACCTCCGGCACCTTCCCCCAACAGGAAGGAATTTACATTAACATATGTATAGGGCAAGCTACAGCTCTGGGTGTAACACATTCACAGAAATGAATTCTTTGTAAAAAAAAAAAAAAGTGCAAGAAAATTACAATCTTTATAAAATGGACATTATATCCCATTTATAAAGGAGCAGAAGTCAATCACTTTAACCTGACTATGGCAACTAGATGGGACCAAGACAACATGTAAATATCATGGCCTCCATTACATAAGCAGCGTCGCCTGCAAAATCCCCCGCCACCAGATTTTACGCAATTTTGGTGTTACATATACGGCGTAGCATACAAGTTACCCGCGTATATTTCACCTGTCGCCCGCAATTTTTACTCCCATAGGCTAACATAGAGCCGTGTCGCAAATCGGTATCCAATATCCAGCGCAAGGACTAATGTGGCGAAAATGGACAAATCTTACTCCATTTTTACCTCGCCATAAAAGGCAGCCGTAGCAAGCCTTGCGCTGAGTATGGGAGCACCCTAATTCCCTAAAATGCCTGCAAAAATCAACTAACACCTAACGCATGCGCAATGTCTATCTACCTGTCAACTGCAATCCCCCACTGCAATAACTAATAAAGTGTATTAACCCCTATATCCGCCATCAAACCCACATCACAAGTAATAACTAAATTATTAACCCCTAAATCCGCCAACCCCAACATCGCAAACTACCTCTTAAAACTATTAACCCTTAATCCGCCATAGCCCACAACGCAATAAACCTATTCAAGTATTAACCCCTAAACCACCATAGCCCACATAGCCTATTAAATGTATTAACCCATAATCTGCTGCCGCCAACGTCGCCGCCACTATAGTAAAGTTATTAACCTCTAAACCTAAGTCTAACCCTAACCCTAACACCCCCTAACTTAAATATTATTTAAATACATCTAAATAAATTTACTATTATTAACTCAATTATTCCTATTTAAAACTAAATACTTACCTATAAAATAAACCCTAAGATAGCTAAAATATAATTAATAATTACATTGTAGCTATTTTAGGATTTATCTGTATTTTACAGTCAACTTTGTATTTATTTTGACTAGGTACAATGGTTATTAAATAGTTATTAACTATTTAATAGCTACCTAGTTAAATTAAAGACAAATTTACTTGTTAAATAAATCCTAACCTAAGTTGCAATTACACCTAACACTACACTATCATTAAATAAATTAAATGAATTAACTACAATTAGCTAAAATTAAATACAATAAAATAAAATAAACTAAAGTACAAAAAAACCAAACACTAAATTACAGAAAATAAAAAAAAATTACAAGAAGTTTAAACTTATTACACCTAATCTAAGCCCCCTAATAAAATAAAAAAGCCCCCCAAAATAATAAAATTCCCTACCCTATACTAAATTACAAATAGCCCTTAAAAGGGCTTTTTGCGGGGCATTGCCCCAAAGTAATCAGCTCTTTTACCTGTAAAAAAAGAAATAACCCCCCCAACATTAAAACCCACCACCCACACACCCAACCTTACTCTAAAACCCACCCAATCCCCCCTTAAAAAACCTAACACTAACCCCTTGAAGATCACCCTACCTTGAGCCGTCTTCACCCAGCCGGGCAGAAGTCTTCATCCGATCTGGGCAGAAGTCTTCATCGAATCCGGGCAGAAGAGGTTAGGATTTATTTTAAAGGTAAATTTGTCTTTATTCTAACTAGGTAGCTATTAAATAGTTAATAACTATTTAATAACTATTGTACCTTGTTAAAATAAATACAAAGTTGCCTGTAAAATAAAAATAAATCCTAAAATAGCTACAATGTAATTATTAATTATATTGTAGCTATCTTAGGGTTTATTTTGTAGGTAAGTATTTAGTTTTAAATAGGAATAATTGAATTAGTAATAGTAAATTTATTTAGATGTATTTAAATAATATTTACGTTAGGGGGGTGTTAGGGTTAGGGTTAGACTTAGGTTTAGGGGTTAATAACTTTATTATAGTGGCGGCAACGTTGGCGGCGACAGATTAGGGGTTAATACATTTAATAGGCTATGTGGGCTATGGCGGTTTAGGGGTTAATACTTGAATAGGTTAATTGTGTTGTGGGCTATGGCGGTTTCGGGGTTAATAATTGAGTTATTACTTGAGGTGTGTGTTTGATGGCGATATAGGGTTTAATAGTTTAAATAGGCATATTGCGTTGTGGGGGGTTGTCGGTCTAGGGGTTAATACATTTATTATTAGTAGTGAGAGGGGGGATTGTGGATATAGGGGTTATACGTGTCGGGCTTATTTTTGGGAGGCGTGTTAGACTGTTACGGGGGATTTTAGATTTTCTTTACTTTTCTTATGCGCCGGCAGTTTCTAAAGTGCCGTAAGTCACTGGCGACTCCAGAAATTTGTGTTTACACTTATTTCTGGACATTGCTAGTTTATCCAACTTATGCCACTTAGGAAATGCCGGCGCAATATATGTAATCCCCCGATGTGCGAGGTGAAATTACGGGAGAAGCAGGTTTCCACGCTTGCACCAAAACCTGCGCCGTATATTTGATCGCGCCCCATGTCTCTAAAATTCATTAGATTTTTACAGAAAACAAAATGCAGGTCAAATGTAAACTCTAATTCCAAGCTACAGACAATCTATACTGAGGCCCAGGACTGAGCTACATTTACCATCACCCATGAAACTCTATGGAAATACAAATTTATACAGACCACCTGAAATACAGGTTTTCCAAACCATGCATTTTCTTCAGAAAACATTTAAAAGATATATCCTGCAATATTCTAAAATTAAATCAACATATTATCTAATACCTGTAAAACTAATTAGCATATGGATTTGTCAAAAACTTTGTTGTAGCCAAAATGTGGTTATTAATTAAAAAGGGTCTCCAATTTCCCCCCAAAGAGTTTTATTAGGAATCAATATATGTTAATAATAAGAGAAATATTTACAGGTAAATATACACATCTATTTTACAGCAAAACAGTCCAAATAATTAATACAGGGCAACTTTACCAAAAACCCAATTTCTGCAATACTGCTAAAATAATCACATGATTTTATCCAAGGAATATACTTATCCACATTCTTCAGTGTGTCCAATATCAGCCATCTTTTCAGCAGGAACAGGATAAGAAGAGAGAGAGATAGTGTTTCCCAATTATATTCTCATTTCAAAGGGGTTTGGCCTAGCACATGCCAGTCAAGGCTAATGTGAGTGTCTTTAATTAAACACCTAGTTCAGAGATAAATGTGTATCTGGGGGGAAGGGATTTCAATAACAGCTAGGTCAGTAAGCTATGTCACCACAATCAGCCAAAGGGGAAAAAATCCTATTGGCTGTTGCAATCAGTAGCTCTCATCCTATTGGCTGATTTGAATTTCAAAAATCAAATCAGCCAATAGGAATGCAAGGAATGCCATTTTGAAATGGCTCCCTTGCATTGAAGATTCAGTGTATGGCGGCGACTGTATAAAGAGGATGCTCCACGCAGGATGTCTTCAAGGATGGACCTACTCCACGCCACCCAGATGAAGATAGAAGATGCCGCCTGAATGAATATAGAAGACGCCGCATGGATGTCCGGACTTCAGAAACTGTAAGTGGATTGTTGGGGGTTTGTGTTAGGTTTTTTTAAGTTTTTTTTGGGTGTGTTTTTTTTTTTAGATTAGGGTTTTGGGCAATGTAAAAGAGCTAAATGCCCTTTTAAGGTTTTTATATGGGGGATTTGGTTGGATGGGTGGTGGGTTTTACTGTTGGGGTTGTTTGTATTTATTTTACAGGTAAAAGAGCTGATTTCTTTGTGGCAATGGCCCGTAAAAAGGCCCTTTTAAGGGCCATTGGCAGTTTAGTGTAGGCTAGGGTTTTTTTATTTTGGGGGGCTATTAGATTAGGAGTAATTCGTTTTTATTTTTGATAATTGCGTTTTTTATTTTTGCAATTTTGTGTTTATTTTTTTGTAATTTAGTAAATTGTATTTTATTAATTTCATTTATTTAATTTTATTGTAATGTTCGTTTTTAATGTAAGGCAGGTTAGGTTTTATTTTACAGGTAACTTTGTATTTATTTTAACTAGGTAGTTAGTAAATAATTAATAACTATTTACTAACTACTCTACCTAGTTAAAATAAATACAAACTTACCTGTGAAATAAAAATAAAACCTAAGATAGCTACAATATAACTATTAGTTATATTGTAGCTAGCTTAGGTTTTCTTTTACAGGTAAGTATGTATTTAGTTTTAAATAGGAATTATTTAGTTAATAATTGTAAGGTTTATTTAGATTTATTTTAATTATATTTAAGTTAGGGGGTGTTAGACTTAGGGTTTCAATAGGGTTATAGTTAGACTTAGGTTTAGGTTTATGTTAAGGTTAAAATTAGGGGTTAATATATTTATGTAGAGTTAGTGATGTGGAAGGTCAGATGTTTAGGGGTTAATAATTTATTTTAGTATATTTCGTTGTGGGGGGCTTGCGGTTTAGTGGTTAATATGTTTATTATAGCGGCGTTATAGGCGGACGGCAGATTAGGGGTTAATCATTTTATTTTTGTGTTTGCGATGCGGGAGGGCGGCAGTTTAGGGGTTAATAGGTTTATTATAGTGGCGACGATGTCGGGGAGCGGAGTAATAGGGGATAATAATTTTTTTTAGTGGCGGCGATGTCTGGAGCGGCAGATTAGGGGTTAATAAATTTATTATAGTGTTTGCGATGCGGGAGGGCCTCGGTTTAGGGGTTAATAGGTAGTTTATGGGTGTTAGTGTACTTTGTAACACTTTAGTTATGAGTTTTATGCTACAGATTTGTAACGTAAAACTCATAACTACTGACTTTAGATGGCGGTATGGATCTTGTCAGTATAGAGTGTACCGCTCACTTTTTGGCCTCCCAGGCAAACTCGTAATACCGAGTCCCATTGAAAAAGGACTTTTTTAAAAGTGCGGTACCGACGTTGCATGACGGCCAAAAAGGTGTGCGGTACACCTATACCAACAAGACTTGTAATAGCGGCGTTAGGGAAAAAGCAGCGTTATGAAGCATAACGATGCTTTTTCACTCATAACACAAAACTCGGAATCTAGCTGAGTTAAATTTAGTGTGTTGCAATAGGGGGGGCGGCGGTTTAGGGGTTAAAAGGTTTATTATAGTAGTTACGATGTGGGGGGCCGGCGGTTTAGGGGTTAATAGGTTTATTATAGTAGTTGCAATGTGGGGGCCGGCAGTTTAGTGGTTAATAGTTTTTTTTTATTAGTAGCGATGTGGAGGGGGGGGAGCGGTGGTTTAGGGGTTAAAGGGATAGTAAACCCCCCCAAAAATGTATGACTCAGAGAGTACATATAATTTTAAACAACTTTCCAATTTAATTCTAATATTAAATTTTCTTCACTCTCTTGTTATACATTGCTGAAGGGACAGCATTGCACTACTGACAGGAAGCTGAAAATATCTATTTAGCCAATCACAAGAGATAAATGTGTACAGGCACCAATTAGTAGCAGCTCCCACTAGTGTATGTCTTGGTATTCTTAGTTGAAAGCTAAATCATATGCTAATTTCTTAGACCTTGAAGGCTGCCTCTAATCTAAAGGCATTTTAACAGTTTTTTCCCACTAGAGGGCGTTAGTTCATGTATTTCATATAGATAACATTGAGCTCATGCACGTGAATTTACCGAGAAGTGAGCACTGATTAGCTAAAATGCAAGCCTTTTAAAAGAACTGAAATAAGGGGGCAGTCTGCAGAGGCTTAGATACAGGGTAATTTTAGAGGTAAAACGTGTATTATTATAACTGTAAAAAATAATAAAAAATACTCAGCACACCAAAAATGCATCAAAAGACAATTACATTTGATATTATCATGTCAATAGATCACAACAGCAGTTATGGAATACCAAAAAATATGCAAAATACAGTTAAGGTAAAAGTCCCTAATCTATCCTCATTCAAATTTGCATACAGCATATACCCGTGCACACACCATTCCCCTTAGGCGTCCCTAAGGAAAAACAAAACATAAGCGCCTTTTCCACAAAGTTCACAGTTCAAAATGTGAATAAGTAAATAGGTAGCAAATAGTTTGTTAGTTGATACTTTGTAATCCACATGTAATGTAATGATACATCAAGCTTGATAGTAGCTTATTACAAAGTCCGCTGCCCAGCTGTTCAACATCCAAACGTAAATACCAAATATCTAGGGAACTCCTCTCTTCCTAGGTCTCACACCCCTTTAATGCGAGATGTATAGCAGAGACCTATCAAATATATCAGATCTCCCAGTCCATTGAACTAGTAACGATGCCAATGGGCTCTAAACTTGCCTCTATCCCAACTAATATCAAGTTAGCGTATGGTGCAAAACTGCTGATCCATATATCATATGAAATGTATGGACCACCTTAAGCAATCACAGTTCACTTTTAGTAATCACAGTTCATATTGTGGTAAATGATTATGCTTGCTGACTCTCCTGCAAGTCATCTGCGTAGATTCAAATGTGTTATATGCAGGCTTGAAATGTCACAATTCATGTAATAAACAGAGATTATACTTGCCGATATTCCATGGATTCTCTGTACGAATTCCTGTTGAAAAACGCTCAATGAGCATGACGTTCTGCACCAAAATGGAGGCTGTAGAATCTAAGGGAAATAAAGACAAGGAGACCATCGATATAGTAAGTTTGAAAAAGGCCGCTTTGGTAAAACTCTCCGATGCGCGTTTTCAGGACTCCGCCCTTTCTCAAGGAGGATACCACGTCATAATGTTCACTAGCTCTTATAGTTCATACATGGTTTATGATTGGATCACAGGGAATACACCTTCCTTTCATACGTATCATTCACGCAATACCTAAATCTTAGCAAATCTGAATGCATTTTGTCAGTTTGGCTAAATGCAAGTCTGTCAAAAGAACTGAAATAAGGGGGCAGTCTGCAGAGGCTTAGATACAAGGTAATTACAGAGGTAAAACGTGTATTATTATAACTGTGTAGGTTATGCAAAACTGAGGAATGTGTAATTAAGGGATTATCTATCTTTTTAAACAACAAAAATTCTAGTGTTGACTGTCCCTTTTAGTGTCTGCTTCGAAGCACGTCTATCAAAACAACTACAATAGACAACTCATTTATAACATTTTTCTCTACTGCTGCACACACCATTGTAATATAATTTATGTGTATAAGTTTCAGTAGCATAAGTTATGTTGATTTCTTACATAAACAATAAGGATTTCTTTATAAATTTGACAAATAAATGGGAACCCTAGACTAGGTCCAGGCCATGGTAAGAAATATGTCCATGAGGAACGCTGTTACTATGAGATGAAATGACACTTCAAATGCAAGAAAGGTAGGACCATTTGTATTTTTGTTTTGTTTTTGTTTGTTTTTTTACTTTAGAATGTTTTTAGTTTAGATATTTCAGTGTTAAAAATAAAAGTCTTTAGATTTTGGGATATTTTATGGGTGTTATAATATGGAGGATATTGAAGGAGATTCCTTTGGTGTTGTTTGTTATTAAGGAAAGGGTTAGTGTAGTGGAGCCAAGTCAGATTATTTTAGATTAATTGTGATGGAGGCTTTTCTATTGTTATAATAGTAGAGTTGGATGCAGGTAGCTATGTTTGATACTGGGCAGAATACTGGTACTGTAATGGTGGAACTCATTAACAGGCTGGCTACAAGGACGAACCATAAGGAGCTTATATTACACAATGACATGATTTTATTGTGATACAGATGTAGCAAATTGAACCTCTATTTAAAAATGATGTGCTTTAAAACAATAATATAATATAGTATTATCTTTCAGTAAAGATAAGGCATTCACAGTGATGTATACAGTTTTGTACTGCAATAGATGCTGGGAAATCTCCTGCCTCCAACAACTCTCCAGTAAAACATCATGGAATCATTGATTTGTAATAAAACTAATAAATAAAATTGGTATTCATATAACCATTCTTAACAAACCATATTTAATTTAACAAATGTAATTTGTTGTGATTGCTGGCCAAGTACTTTATGGAATCATAAACGGATCTTTCTGTAGGCCAATTAACTCATTGTTTAGGACATTAAAGGTAGTCACAGCTGTTATACTATTTATGAGCTTTTGCCAAGACAATTCTTTACCTTTGTTATTTGGCATTTCAAGTGAATATTATAAATTGAACATAAAAACCTCCAGGTACAATGGTTAGGAAAAACTAAAATTGTTGAAAAGAATTTGCAACTGTTTATTAAATATAACTGTGTGGATGGATTCAGGAAGGCGCTGGTGAAGAATTTTAGATTGAGCTGCTGATTATTTAAACAAATGAAACAATGTTTCATTGACAATTTATTATAAAAAGTAATAGGAGCAATGTTGTGCCAAAGTAATCTGGTATTTAAATTTAAAGTTATAATTTCACTAAATTGGTACCCAAAATGTTTACATAATTCTAACATTAATTAAAAAAACATTTTAGAACCAGGAAGAAAAGAGAATAATCACTTAGTCCTTGCACAAATAAAATAGTTAATGATTGAGTAATGTTTAGTATTTATCTATGAATACACTATGCCTTTACAAATAGTTATATAATCTCCAGTATACAAATTAAATGAGCATAAACAAAGTCTATACAATAATTTATTTTGATAGAAACACTTTAGGAGGGGAAAAAATACATACAATTGATAAAGAAGTAGTTTTCATAAAACATCATGTTCCCTGGATAAATTGTTTCAGCGTGTCTTGAAGGTCCAGGAGTAATTGGAGATATGTTCATTTCAGTTATTTTCCAAATAAGGTATAAAAAACAAGAGAAGAATTAGCAGCTACATTGCCCTTGATATTTAGGACACTTAGCTGTGTTTCTTGCTGGCAGATAATTAATAGGCCATGATAACAACTAGCAAACACTTTGTTTTTCTTCAATGGTAGTGAGATTTTACATTAGTGATAACCAAGCCGTGCATCAGGACATTCTGCAGTGTCATAGCCCATAGCTTTATCAAATTTATATATTTTTTTACTAAATGTATAGTGGCAATTAAATCTTTCCCTGACAATATGCAAATTAAATTAGTAAGACCCTTTATTTAATCAAAGTTTGTTCAGCAAAATATCCATGCGGGCCATTTTCCATGTTTTTGGGTAGAGTAGAGGACTTATTTCATTTGGGTAATATAACCCTGAAATTGATTTGGAGAAAGAGGGTGGGGATTATATATAGACATATATATATTTTATCCGTCAGGTTATGTGAAAGTTAAATATAATTTGTTTTCATTTGGTGTTAATCCATATGAGCGGAGTTATAAACATACTTTATAGTTCTAGGAATAGTAAAGTACCTTTTGAGAATTATTATTGATTTTTTTTAAAAAACATTTTTTGCGGCTGGCTAAATTTAAGAAATGTGTTATACTTGAGTTAATGATAATTTATGCTTGTATGTCACTTGCTGATATTCCCTCTTCTGTTGTACTATACTAAACTTATGTGAAAAACTTGAATATATATATAAAAAGACAAATTTCCCCATGTTAAAGGGACAGTCAACACCAGAATTTTTGTTGTATTAAAAGATAGATAATCCCTTAATTACCCATTCCCCAGTTTTGCATAATCAACACAGTTATAATAATACACGTTTTACCTCTGTAATTACCTTGTATCTAAGCCTCTGCAGACTGCCCCCTTATTTCATTTCTTTTGACAGACTTGCATTTTGCTCATTCCTCGGTAAATTCACGTGCATAAACTCAATGCTATCTATTTGAAACACATGAACTAACGTCCTCTAGTGGTGAAAAACTGTCAAAATACATTCAGATTAGAGGCAGCCTTTTAGGTCTAAGAAATTAGCATATGATCCTTCTAGGTTTAGCTTTCAATTAAGAATACCAATAGAACAAGGCAAAATTGGTGATAAAAGTAAAATGGAAAGTTGTTTAAAATCACATGCCATATTTGAATCATGAAAGTGTTTTTTGGACTTGACTGTCACTTTAATTTAAACAGTCATGCAATAGTTAAGTGGTTAGTGTGTGATGTTGCTTAACATATTTATTTTATTATCACTCTTTCATTTTTTATCATCTTATTAATTAATGCATTTTGGAGGAATCATAGGCAATGGTATTATAAAAATAAATCAAAACTGTCACATGAATAACATGAATATAATGAAAGTAGTGTATACAATGCTACAGTTAATATCCCCACACAAATGCATTCAATCAAGTGATCAGAGAGAGCTACACTAGCATTCATATAACCATCCTTAACATCCTTATCAAATCACATGTAATTAATATATTTCAAGTGATGGCAGGATGAGTACTTTAAGGGATCTGAGCCAGTATTTAGGATATTAATAGTTGTCACAGTTGTTTTGCTACTTATGAGCTTTGGCCAAGACAATTCTTTACCTTTGTTCTTTGCATTACAAATTGTCTCTGTAGAGGTACAAGATTGGTTAAGAAAATGCATTTAAATAGTTGAAAAGAAGAAAAATTATGATGCTATTATCTGTTTCACGTGTTGCAGCTGTTTCTTAAATAGATACAAGAGGATAGAAGGGTGAAATATTTTAGAATAAGTTGCTGACTACCACAAATTAAACAATTCAATGGGCCTTCACCATTGACAAGTTATTATATAAATAATAATAACCTAGGAGCAGTGCCTTGTGGAAGTAACCTGGTAAATAAATAAAGTGATGTTTTCACTAAATTCATACACAAAGCACAAGTTGAGCATAATTGATTGGCCAGGGTGTGCAGTGACATGCTGTGAGGTCAGAGGCTGGTGAGGCACTTGCTATGAAGCCCATATATGAATCCAATAAATGTAGTTTATTATATACTATTACATTAGCAGGTTGCACAAGGGCAATTAGCATTATTTACAACACACACATACAGGTAAGAAACTAACTAAATTCTGATTATATAAGCAAATGCAGTTCTACTATTTTTATACTCATTGAAGAGAAAAAGACAAACAATAGAGTGCATGGTATATGTGTATATCATGAAAAAACATGCCCTTCCTTCACATACTGCACTTCTTGAAATAATAGGGACCTCACGGTAGTAATGAGACATCTTATATAATCTCACCATTAGTGGTAAATCAGATCCTAATTTACATAAATATTAGTAAGTACTTCCTTTTGTTTTATTTTATGACAATCAGTTTATGAAAAGCAACAGTTAAAATATAAGAAACTTTTAAAATTTTATTTTACCAATATAAAATAAAATACACCATATAGATATAATCTATTATCAGAAATGGACTGCATAACACATTACTAATTTCCCCACCACCCTCTAGCCATGGGTGTCACCATGTTAAAATCTTACTTTCACTACAATGCAGTGCTGATGTGTTTATACATGTACACCAACTGTCATTTGGATACCTGCAGTATAACTAGGTTCCATAATTGCAGCACCTCTGATTAGTGCGAGATGCATTAAATCTATTTAGTGTCCCTTTATATTTACAGATCTATGATATCACAACACAATAATGAAAAGTACGGGGTATTGGCAATATGCTATAAATAAAACATTCAACTTCAGACCTTGTGCTTGTGATATACACACTGGGCTATACAAAAACTGTCATCTGCACCACCCACAAAATAGGCCAGACACAAAATCTTATGTCCCTGAAGGCACTAAAAGCTCTAACTGTGTTGTATAACAGCTTTTTAGAAAGGTATTTATATAGCCCCTCTCAATTTTATATCATAGTATGATCAAGAAAAAATATATTACATCTGAGCAATGATTAATTTCTTCCTGCTCAGACATAGAGAGAGAAGTTACTGATTCTTTCTTAGATACACACACATCATAATGATGGACCCTTTCCTGCCCCCCGACATATAGAGTAAGTAAGATTGGACACCTTGCAGTATATATATATATATATATATATATATATATTTATATATATATATATATATATATATATATATATATATATATATATTTATATATCTGTAGTTATAACATTTTTATCCCAGACAAGAAGAGAACAGCAACTGACCCCAAAAGACACAGCCGTTTTTGACCCCTTCCTGCCTAGATCCATGCAGAGCAGTGATTGTCCCTCACAAAATACTGGTAGCAAACCATGCTACAAGATTGCGCAATAAAGAGAAAGCCGACCCCTATGCTGCTTCTATTGCACAATATAGAGAGAAAAATTTAATTTTTCTTTTTAATTAAAATTTAATTTTTTATTTAAAAATACCGCAAATGGCAGGTGTGGCAATGCCTCACCTGCCTCCTATGACTGCACATCCCTGAGGGTGTGTTATATTGTGCTCAGCTTCATGTAAAGACTAACTCACAATCTAGCATTACAAGTGGATTGTTGAAAAAGTTTACCAAAGCATCTTAATGCATCTAAAAAAATTTGAATGGCTAGAGCAGGGAGTTATTAGTGAGTCCATTGCGCTTGTACTAATAAAAGTCGGGAGTTAAGTGTTGCACAATCATAATGCTCATATGCTAAATTGCTTGAAACTGATGCAGTATAACTGTAAAAAACTGACAGGAAAATATCATTTGAGCATCTCTATGTAAAAAAAGGGAGATATTTTACCTCACGATTTCCTCAGCTCACCAGAGTAAGTCCTGTGTAAAAAGTTATACTTTAGCTTCTGAAAAAAATAAAAAAAATAAAAAAAAAATGAAGAAATCAACTGCAGCCAATCAGCATCAGCAGTGTGGAGGCCATTAACTCTTTTACTGTGATCTCATGAGATTTCACTTAACTCTCATGAGATTTCATAGTAAACTTCCTTAAACTGAATAGGGAAATAATATGTGCACGAAGCTCACTCCCTTGCCTGTCCCGCAACAGCCATACTGATTTGCTGCTTAAAGTCCTTTGCAATGGGGTTTGAATACTTAGGACATTTTGAGGTTAAATATCTTTCTTTTTTACATAGAGATGTTCAGGTGATATTTTTCTAGTTAGCTTTTTGCAGTTATGCTGCATCACTTTCAAGTGTTTCAACATTTGGGTATCATGGCCCTTTAACACTTCTTTAAAATGTAGTGCTTTTTGACACCTGAAGTAAATTATTATCTCTTGCTAGTTTGCAAAACAAAACAGAAATTATATGGAAACAAATTATTTTTGTTATATTTAGACTTAAAGGACCATTAAATACAGTAGAATTGCATAATTATCAAAGGGATATTTAAAAGACAAGCACTTACTCTGAATGTCAAATGAGCAGTAAACATTTCTTCTAAACAAATGTTAAAGTTTCTATTAATTTTCCTGCCCATGTATCATGTGACAGCCATCATCCAATCAGACTGATAAGTATATACTGTGCTTATACTCAGTAGGAGCTGGATCCTGAACTGTGCATATAAAGACACTATTTGACAATGGAAGTAAATTGGAAAGTTGTTTAAAATTGTGTACTCTATTTGTATCAGGAAATTTGACTTTACTGTTCCTTTAATTCTCAGGTAATAAAAGTGTTGCCTAATTAAATGGAAATAGTATATGCCAAAAGGTCAAAGGTGTAAGTGTATGTGTGTGTGTGTGTATATTTCTATCTATTAAAATTAAATCTTTCTATCTATCTATCTATCTATCTATCTATCTATCTATCTATCATCTATCTATCTATCTACATACACACAGGTAGGAAACCCTTTATCCAAACTGCTTGGGACCAGAAATGGTTTGGATTTTGGAATATTGGTATACTATATATATTTGTAAAATCAACAGTTTGAAGAGGGATGGGACCAAATGTAAACAAAAATATCTTATGCCATTATGGCAATATTTATATGTCATAATATAGCTTATGCATGCAACTAAAGGTAGTTTTATATAATTTTTTAAAATGAATGTTATATACAAAGGACCACCAGGAAGATTGAATAGTACTATAATCAGAATGGTAACAGTTAAATAAATATAGATGAGCATTTGCATTTTTGAAAACACAAAAAAAAATACAATCCAAGTTTCAAGCAGAGAATGTTGTGACTTTCATGAAAAATGGCAGTTTTTAATAAAGAAAATGTAAATTTGGATTTTGGAATAATTCTGGATTTCGGAATTCCAGATTTGGAGATATCTATCTATCTATCTATCTATCTATCTATCTATCTATCTATCTATCTATCTATCTATCTATCATCTATCTTCTATCTGTGTGTATGCATGTATGTATGTGAATGTAATGCTTTGATGCTTACATTTCATTATAGTAGTATAGCACAGATGTCATGAATTACTTTAGCAGATTGTTTATGCTCCATCTGCTTAAAGCTCAATAATTATCCAACATGAATTTTACTATGCTCCTCCATAGAAGACTATTATGAAAGGGATTTAACGTACCCATAGTATCCGACAAGCAGATGTCAGTGCTATTGCTTAAGCTCTAAAAATAACTTTGGTCTTATAATAGGAATGCAAAATTGGAAGTAATATCAATGGATGGTTGGATGGATGCTAACACTCTAAAATGCTAACATTTTTGTGCTACACTTGTAATCTAACCTATGGGGCATATTTATCAATGTGCGAGCGGACATGATACAAAGTAGCGTATCATGTTCGCCGCACAGTGATAAATGCTGACAGCATACACTGTCTTGTAAACTGGTGGTGCAATGTCGCCCCTTGCAGATTCGTGGCCATTCGGATGCTAGCAGGGGGTGTCAATCAACCCGATCGTATTTGATTGGGTTGATTTCTGTCCACCACCTCAGAGCAGGCGGACAAGTTATGGAGCAGCGGTCTTTAGACCGCTGCTTCATAACTTCTGTTTCCGGCGAACCTGAAGGCTCACTGGAAACAAGGGGCATCAAGCACCATACGGATCTTGATAAATATGCCCCTAGGTGTTTTAATGATTCTGACATTAAGTAAAAAGCAAACAAACAAAACAAAAACTAAACAAAAGTAAAATAATTGAATAATCACTTGGTCCTTCTTGCAGAAATAATATTGTTAATGATTGACTATTTGTTAGTATATTGATCCATGAAAGCTCTGTGCCTATAAAGTACCTTTATGCATATGTGTATGAGCACAAACAACACAAGTGTATAGTGCCATTGGTTGTAATAAAAATACTTCAGGAGAAAAAATATCCCTGGATAAATTGTTTCAGCATGTCTTCTGAAGGTCAAAGAGTAAATAGAATAAATTAGATTTAAACACTACACATAATACAGTGGCCTAGATTACAAGTGGAGAGCTATAGAGTGTTCAGGGTGCCCTTTAAATTTTCAATTTTACTGCACCTAGGCCTAGATTTGGAGTTCGGCGGTAGCCGTCAAAACCAGCGTTAGAGGCTCCTAACGCTGGTTTTGGCCGCCCGCTGGTATTTGGAGTCAGTGATTAAAGGGTCTAACGCTCACTTTTCAGCCGCGACTTTTCCATACCGCAGATCCCCCTACGCCATTTGCGTAGCCTATCTTTTCAATGGGATCTTTCTAACGCTGGTATTTAGAGTCGTTTCTGAAGTGAGCGTTAGAGCTCTAACGACAAGATTCCAGCCGCCTGAAAAAAGCAGGAGTTAAGAGCTTTCTGGCTAACGCCGGTTCATAAAGCTCTTAACTACTGTACCCTAAAGTACACTAACACCCATAAACTACCTATGTACCCCTAAACCGAGGCCCCCCCACATCGCCGACACTCGATTAAAATTTTTAACCCCTAATCTGCCGACCGCCACCTACGTTATATTTATGTACCCCTAATCTGCTGCCCCTAACCCTGCCGACCCCTGTATTATATTTATTAACCCCTAACCTGCCCCCCACAACATTGCCGCCAGCTACTTAAAATAATTAACCCCTAATCTTCCGACCGCAAAGCGCCGCCACCTACGTTATCCCTATGTACCCCTAATCTGCTACCCCTAACACCGCCGACCCCTATATTATATTTATTAACCCCTAATCTGCCCCCCACAACGTCGCCGACACCTGCCTACACTTATTAACTCCAAATCTGCCGAGCGGACCTGAGCGCTACTATAATAAAGTTATTAACCCCTAATCCGCCTCACTAACCCTATCATAAATAGTATTAACCCCTAATCTGCCCTCCCTAACATCGCCGACACCTACCTTCAATTATTAACCCCTAATCTTCCGATCGGAGCTCACCGCTATTCTAATAAATGGATTAACCCCTAAAGCTAAGTCTAACCCTAACACTAACACCCCCCTAAGTTAAATATAATTTACATCTAACGAAATAAATTAACTCTTATTAAATAAATTATTCCTATTTAAAGCTAAATACTTCCCTTTAAAATAAACCCTAATATAGCTACAATATAAATTATAATTATATTATAGCTATTTTAGGATTAATATTTATTTTACAGGCAACTTTGTAATTATTTTAACCAGGTACAATAGCTATTAAATAGTTAAGAACTATTTAATAGTTACCTAGTTAAAATAATAACAAATTTACCTGTAAAATAAATCCTAACCTAAGATATAATTAAACCTAACACTACCCTATCAATAAAATAATTAAATAAACTACCTACAATTACCTACAATTAACCTAACACTACACTATCAATAAATTAATTAAACACAATTCCTACAAATAAATACAATTAAATAAACTAGCTAAAGTACAAAAAATAAAAAAGAACTAAGTTACAGAAAATAAAAAAATATTTACAAACATAAGAAAAATATTACAACAATTTTAAACTAATTACACCTACTCTAAGCCCCCTAATAAAATAACAAAGCCCCCCAAAATAAAAAATTCCCTACCCTATTCTAAATTAAAAAAGTTACAAGCTCTTTTACCTTACCAGCCCTGAACAGGGCCCTTTGCGGGGCATGCCCCAAGAAGTTCAGCTCTTTTGCCTGTAAAAAAAAACATACAATACCCCCCCCCCAACATTACAACCCACCACCCACATACCCCTAATCTAACCCAAACCCCCCTTAAATAAACCTAACACTAATCCCCTGAAGATCTTCCTACCTTGTCTTCACCATCCAGGTATCACCGATCCGTCCTGGCTCCAAGATCTTCATCCAACCCAAGCGGGGGTTGGCGATCCATAATCCGGTGCTGAAGAGGTCCAGAAGAGGCTCCAAAGTCTTCCTCCTATCCGGCAAGAAGAGGACATCCGGACCGGCAAACATCTTCTCCAAGCGGCATCTTCGATCTTCTTCCATCCGGAGCGAAGCGGCAGGATCCTGAAGACCTCCAGCGCGGAACATCCATCCGGACCGACGACTGAACGACGAATGACTGTTCCTTTAAGGGACGTCATCCAAGATGGCGTCCCTCGAATTCCGATTGGCTGATAGGATTCTATCAGCCAATCGGAATTAAGGTAGGAATTTTCTGATTGGCTGATGGAATCAGCCAATCAGAATCTAGTTCAATCCGATTGGCCGATCCAATCAGCCAATCAGATTGAGCTCGCATTCTATTGGCTGATCGGAACAGCCAATAGAATGCGAGCTCAATCTGATTGGCTGATTGGATCAGCCAATCGGATTGAACTTGATTCTGATTGGCTGATTCCATCAGCCAATCAGAAAATTCCTACCTTAATTCCGATTGGCTGATAGGATTCTATCAGCCAATCGGAATTCGAGGGACGCCATCTTGGATGACGTCCCTTAAAGGAACAGTCATTCGTCGCTCAGTCGTCGGTCCGGATGGATGTTCGGCGCTGGAGGTCTTCAGGATCCTGCCGCTTCGCTCCGGATGGAAGAAGATCGAAGATGCCGCTTGGAGAAGATGTTTGCCGGTCCGGATGTCCTCTTCTTGCCGGATAGGAGGAAGACTTTGGAGCCTCTTCTGGACCTCTTCAGCACCGGATTATGGATCGCCAACCCCCGCTTGGGTTGGATGAAGATCTTGGAGCCAGGACGGATCGGTGATACCTGGATGGTGAAGACAA
This sequence comes from Bombina bombina, assembly GCF_027579735.1. Classification (NCBI taxonomy): domain Eukaryota; kingdom Metazoa; phylum Chordata; class Amphibia; order Anura; family Bombinatoridae; genus Bombina; species Bombina bombina. The sequence goes on along the minus strand of NC_069499.1, from coordinate 410,794,430 downwards.
GGTAGGAAGATCTTCAGGGGATTAGTGTTAGGTTTATTTAAGGGGGGTTTGGGTTAGATTAGGGGTATGTGGGTGTTGGGTTGTAATGTTGGGGGGGGGGGTATTGTATGGTTTTTTTTACAGGCAAAAGAGCTGAACTTCTTCGGGCATGCCCCGCAAAGGGCCCTGTTCAGGGCTGGTAAGGTAAAAGAGCATGTAACTTTTTTAATTTAGAATAGGGTAGGGAATTTTTTATTTTGGGGGGCTTTGTTATTTTATTAGGGGGCTTAGAGTAGGTGTAATTAGTTTAAAATTGTTGTAATATTTTTCTTATGTTTGTAAATATTTTTTTATTTTCTGTAACTTAGTTCTTTTTTATTTTTTGTACTTTAGCTAGTTTATTTAATTGTATTTATTTGTAGGAATTGTGTTTAATTAATTTATTGATAGTGTAGTGTTAGGTTAATTGTAGGTAATTGTAGGTAGTTTATTTAATTATTTTATTGATAGGGTAGTGTTAGGTTTAATTATATCTTAGGTTAGGATTTATTTTACAGGTAAATTTGTTATTATTTTAACTAGGTAACTATTAAATAGTTCTTAACTATTTAATAGCTATTGTACCTGGTTAAAATAATTACAAAGTTGCCTGTAAAATAAATATTAATCCTAAAATAGCTATAATATAATTATAATTTATATTGTAGCTATATTAGGATTTATTTTACAGGTAAGTATTTAGCTTTAAATAGGAATCATTTATTTAATAAGAGTTAATTTATTTCGTTAGATAAAAATTATATTTAACTTAGGGGGGTGTTAGTGTTAGGGTTAGACTTAGCTTTAGGGGTTAATCCATTTATTAGAATAGCGGTGAGCTCCGATCGGAAGATTAGGGGTTAATAATTGAAGGTAGGTGTCGGCGATGTTAGGGAGGGCAGATTAGGGGTTAATACTATTTATGATAGGGTTAGTGAGGCGGATTAGGGGTTAATAACTTTATTATAGTAGCGCTCAGGTCCGCTCGGCAGATTAGGGGTTAATAAGTGTAGGCAGGTGTCGGCGACATTGAGGGGGGCAGATTAGGGGTTAATAAATATAATATAGGGGTCGGCGATGTTAGGGCAGCAGATTAGGGGTACATAGGGATAACGTAGGTTGCGGCGGTTTACGGAGCGGCAGATTAGGGGTTAAAAAAAATATGCAGGGGTCAGCGATAGCGGGGTCGGCAGATTAGGGGTTAATAAGTGTAAGGTTAGGGGTGTTTAGACTCGGGGTACATGTTAGAGTGTTAGGTGCAGACGTAGGAAGTGTTTCCCCATAGGAAACAATGGGGCTACGTTAGGAGCTGAACGCTGCTTTTTTGCAGGTGTTAGGTTTTTTTTCAGCTCAAACAGCCCCATTGTTTCCTATGGGAGAATCGTGCACGAGCACGTTTTTGAGGCCGGCCGCGTCCGTAAGCAACTCTGGTATCGAGAGTTGCATTTGCGGTAAAAATGCTCTACGCTCCTTTTTTGGAGCCTAACGCAGCATTTGATTAAACTCTCGATACCAGAGTTAATTTTATGGTGCGGCCAGAAAAAAGCCCGCGGAGCGTTAACAGCCCTTTTACCGCCGAACTCCAAATCTAGGCCCTAGATTGGTGCAAACTCTTGTACTATTAGTCTATGATAAAAAAAAGTATTACCAGAGACTTCCATTTAGATCACGCTATACTTTCATTGGATAGCGCGGTTGTGCTAAATATTGCTCATATTACAAGTTGAAGATGCCGCCTGGATGAAGAATTCTCGCCGCTTGGATGAGGACTTCGCCGCCGGGATGAAGATTGAAGAGGCTGCCTGGATGAAGACTTCTCGCCGCCTGGATGAGGACTTCTCCGCCGGGATTAAGATCGTTCAAGCGGTACTTCAAAAACTGTAAGTGGTTCGTCTTGGGGTTAGTGTTAGGTTTTTTTGGGTGGGTTTTATTTTTAGATTAGGGTTTGGGCAGTAAAAGAGCTACATGCCCTTTTAAGGGTAATGCACATACAAATGCCCTTTTTAGGGCAATGGGTAGCTTAGGTTTTTTAGATAGTTTTTTGTGGGTTTGGGGGGGTGGGGGTTTGTAATGTTAGTCGGTATTTGTGTTTCAGAAAGAGCTGATTTCTTTAGGGCAATGCCCTACAAAAGGCTGTTTTAAGGGCCATTGGTAGTTTATTCTAGAGTAGGTGTTTTATTTTGGGGTGTTTTTTTTTAAAAAAATGGGTATTAGAATAGGAATAATTTTTATTATTTTTTATAAATTGTTTGTTATTTTGTGTAATGTATTTTTATAGGGGGTGTTTGTTTTTTTGTAGCAAAAGAGCTGTTTAACTTAGGGCAATGTCCTACAAAAGGTCCTTTTAAGGGCCACCAAAAGGTCATTTTAAGGGCCATTGGAAGTTTATTTTAGATTAGGCTTTTTTATTTTGGGTTTTTTTTTTTTAAAGAGTATTAGAATAGATTTTATTTTTTTGGATAATTTCGTTTTTGTTTTTTTTGTAATGGTAGGTTTTTTATTTTTTGTAATGGTAGGCTTTTTATTTTTTGTAATTTTAGGTTTTAGTGTAAGGTAGCTTAGGTTTTATTTCAAAGGTAAGTTTGTATTTATTTTAACTAGGTAGTTAGTAAATAGTTAATAACTATTTACTAACTAGTCTACCTAGTTAAAATAAATACAAACTTACCTAGTATGAAATAAAAATAAAACCTAAGCTAGCTACAATATAACTATTAGTTATTTTGTAGCTAGCTTAGGTTTTATTGCACAGGTCAGTTAATTTGTATTTAGATTTATATAGGTATAATTTAGTTAATAATTGTAACTTTAATTTAGCTATATATTTTTTTTTTACATTTTCAAAGAAACTTTATTAACATATATCAATGATACAGCATCAGAAATCAAAGTTACAGAGTCTTTTGCAATATATAAGTGTTACAATGATCAGAACAAACAATGGGTGTAGAAAACCATGACTTTGATACAAGCATACATCGATAACTGGTAAACATCATGGCATATAGTACAATCAAGAGGATAGTATCCAACGATATAGGATACATTCATAATCATATGTTTTCAATAAAGGCACAGGTATAGAATTAAGTGGTAGAGATAATGAAAATTCTGTTGGACCAGGTAAATAGGGATGAAAGGGGAGGGAGAAGAAGAGAGAGAGAGAAAAAAAAGGGAGCAGTGTCAGAGTATGGGCGGGGGGGGGGGAGAAGTGTAAGAAAGAGGACATGAAAGTATCGTTTCCATCTGACAGTGCCCCATATCTTACTTCCCTCCAGAACTATTTAATCCTTTTCCAGATCTCCCACATCTGACAATGAAGATTTATCTTATTATTGATTGTAAAAATAGGGCTCTCCATCGTTTCTAGATAATTTATAGTTTTAGTAATATCGTTCCAGGTGGGAGTGTGGCCTGTTTCCATAAGCGGACAACAGCTTAGCTGCTATCAATAAATATATGCTAAAAAGACCCTTAGGTGTAAGGGGAGACCCAATGGACAGATGGAATAGTACGGTTTGTGGTTTGGTCCACAATATAGGATCCAGGTCAAAATATTTGTGAGAGAGCATACTCCAGAGGGGCCACAACACAGATGGGCCGGCGATCTCACCACATCCTCTCCAGCACAAGGGAGAATTTAGAGGGGAAATGTTAAAAAGTCTTAGGGGGGGTCAGGTCTAGCTCTAGCAAGGTGATACAGTGGAGAGCTTGCTTTGTAATAAGAGTTGGTTTGGACCAGTCATCCTGGGTAGCATGGAATTGCAGAGCTCTCTCCCATGATATGATGTAGGCAGACTTATAGTAAATAGGGGGTTAAGTACATCTCGATAGGAAACTGACAGTACCCTATGGATTGTGTTAGTTATGACCCATCGTTGCTCCCAACTGGTGGAAGCACGTAGGGGGAGGGTAGTAAACCCTCATGACTAAAGGAGGCTTCTAAGTCTCCAAAACTCGAACTGTAACAGTTGGGAAGGTTGGTAATTAGAACAAAATCTTGCAAGCGAGATTAGCTGTCCCCCGGGGAAAAGATCTTTTATGCTAGCTATGACATGTGAATGCCACAAAGAAGGATCTGAGTCCCTCTGAGTAGGCCTGACAGTGAGTGAATTGATGAGGGATGAGGGGCAATCTGGGGCAGGGATTGGATTTTATCCCAGAAGCATAGGGCTAAAAGAACTATGTAGTTTTGGATATTGAATGAGGCTCAAATGTGTTTAGGGATCCATAGTTGGTCTGAGAGAGTGAGCGAGTCAGGGAGAGTTGCCTGTTCTAGCCTCCACCATTTACATTCTGAGGTGTCTGAGTTCCAAGGGAGGATATGAGATAGCCTAGAGACTTCATGATAGTGTGCCAAGTTGGGGGCGCTAGCACCTCCACTCAGCAGTGGTTGTTGTAATATTCTTGTAGCCACGCGCAGGTGCTTATATTTCCAGATAAATTTATTGCATAGCATTTGGAATTTTCCAATGAGAGATTTGGGTATGGGTATCGGCAAGGTTCGAAAAAGATAGGTTAGCTTGGGGAGGAGAGCTATTTTAGAGGCTGCAACTCTGCCTAGCCAAGATATGCTTGGCACATTCCAGTGGTCCACGCATTTCTGGAAGGATTATAGGAGTGGATAGAAGTTAGTTTCTTTTTTTTTTAACAATTAAATAAAAGTGCAAACAGCAAAGAAAAAACAACAACAAACGTGAGACTCCGTATTACTTCCTTGTTGGGAAGCTATAAAAATTTATGGAAAACTTGAAAAACCAAAGTTTAGAGTGTATTTTGCGAAAGTAAGTGATTATCTGTATAGTGACTCCGGGGCTATGGATTTAGCCAGCTACCTGTCTATTTTTTCTATGCTTGTCTTTTGCCATTTTTTTTTGTTTTTAAATATTATGTGTTAAGCTCTCTTTGAGCCTATATATTTATATTTATACAATGATTGGCCTGAAAGCCAACTGAAATAATTCTGGTATTTACTTTTATCTTAGTTGCCAGTAATAGACTATTACGTTACAATTTATTTAGCCATACATATACTTATTTTGTAGGGAAATCCCTAGGGTGAAATTTAAATCAACAATATCAGCCTACTTTTGCTGACAGAAAAATAAAATGATATTTCTGTGACACTAATAATCTTATACAATATCACTTTCTTAAGTCGCACAACAAAAACAAATATTACTGTGACAATTATGAGCATTTATAGCTTATAACAAGTCATTTTGCTGTGAATCTTCAAAAACTGACTTCTTGATGACTGTGTTTGGTTATATCACTCCCAAACAAAAAAAAGAAAAAAAGGAAAGAAGGTCGACCTTTCCTAGGGCATTACCAAAAATCCCATTACTTTTTCCAGAAAGTCTTTTCTTTTTTTAGAATACAGGCAATCCCTTTTTTTATTTTGACAGAACAAGTACAAAATCATTTTAGCCCAGTGAGTACAAGAAGCTGAAGTCCGGAAACTTTTTGAATAGTTACTGGGTCCCCCTCTAAACGTCAAAAGTTGTGTACTTTATATGTATATTTTTACTTTTATAGTATCAGCTCCCAGGTTCTCCACCCCATTAACCTTGTGCATCCAGGAATTATGCCAAGAACTATTACCAGCAAGCACCCTGCCCCGGTGGGATACTGATCATAACATATGTTATACAATGTGCCATGCACACTATACTTGCGTTTTGTGTCCTTTCTTCTTTCTTCCCATTTGACCACTATCAAGATGTACCGTTGTTTAAAACTCCCACAGGACACTGATCCACTCGAGACACCTCTCCAGTGGTGCAGACATCTGCTTCTGAAGTCTTCCTCCGGGTAAGACTGTGGTCAGGGCTGCCGTTTTTTGTTTTTTTTTCTCTCACACCGCATTGCAGGGTCTTCTGCTTTTACTGGCTTAACCGACACAGTCCAGTAAGTTGGGCACCTGGATGCCGGGGTAACACGTGTAAGCTGGTATCAGCTGGTATCAGCACCAATAATAATGGCGTTAGGGAGGCCCCCTCTATGCAGCCGGACACCACGATCCTCCTCCTCGGGTAGTAGTTTCAAAAACAACTGCCAACAGGAGTAAAGCTGCGTGTGGGTGATGATCTCAGACGCTCATGCCTCACAGAGCTGTGCGCACCAGATGCTGACGTGTGCGCATCACCGGAAGCCTCCGACATTTGGATAGAAGTTAGTTTCAACAATGGTAGAGATATTCCAGGAGAGGTAAACTCCTAAGTGCTTAATTTTTTGCTGCGACCGGGTTAAATGAATATTGTTTTTTGAGATCAGCAAATTCTACATCGGGGATATTAATAGCAAAGGCGTCCGTCCTATTTACATTTAATTTATAGTAGCTAATTGTCCCAAAGGTATGAAGGAGTTTGAAAAGGGCGGGAAGGGAAGTGGTAGGGTCGCCCAGGAATATAGTGAGGTTGTCAGCGAACAGCGCAGTTTTTTGTGGTAACCCTGCGATAACTACACCCTTAATATTGTGACAAGATCCGATTGCTTCAGCTAGGGGCTCCATAATTAGTGCAAATATCAAGGGAGACAGGGGGCACCCCTGTCTTGTTCCGTTGGTAATTGGGAAGGGAGGGGATAGGAATCCCAACCCTCTGACTGTTGCTGATGGGGAGGCATACAAAGCTTTGACACTTGTATAAATGTGGTGGAAATCCAAACTTGTTTAGGACTTCAAAAAGATAGAGCCAGTTTACACGGTCAAATGCCTTTTCGGCGTCGAGGGCTAAGGTGGTACAGGGGATTTTCTCGCGTTTTGCTTAAAAAAAATATTTAAGATATGTCTCGTGTTGTCGGGACCTTCCCTACCTGGGGTGAATCCCACCTGGTCCCAATCTATCAGGGAGGGGAGAATATTATTTAGCCTGGTAGCTAGAATCTTATCATAAAGTTTCGTATCCACATTAAGTAAAGAGATAGGCCTGAAATTATCACAGACAGTGGGAACTTTACCGGGTTTCGGTATGGTTACTATTCTTGCCCCAAGGAATTCAGGGGGAAGGGCTCCCGTCTGCCTAGCCAAGGAAAAAACTCTAGTGAGTAGGGGTACAATGAGGGAACTGAACTTTTTATAGAATAGGGCGGTATACCCATCTGGTCCCGGTGCTTTGTGGCATTTTAAGGATTTAATGGCTAAGGTTATCTCTTGCAGACTGAAGGGAGAATCTAAAAAGTCTTTTTGGTCTTCAATCAAAGTCGGGAGGGAAAGTGGGTTAAGAAAGCTTTGGATCACTGAAGAAGAAGGGGCAGGGGAGTCTAGGGAGCTTTTCAAGTTATACAAGTCGTGGTAATATTTAGCAAATGTTTTACCTATGTCAGCTGGGAGCCTAACCGTTCCATCAAGGGACTTAATGTAGGGTATACGGGCGTCTGTAGTTCTTTGCCTCAATTTGTTAGCTAAGAGGCGGTCTGCTTTATTTCCTTTGGCATAGTAAGGCCCCTCCTTGGGTTTTTCTGTGTTTGGATTGGAGTTTAATAAATATGCCTCGGATATAGGCTTTGAGCGAGCCCCAGAGCCAGTGGTCATTTACTGCCCTGTTATCATTGATAGTCAAAAATTGTTGAATTCACTCATGAATGTTAATAACATTGTTTAAATCAGCAAAGAGAAACTCAGGCATCTTCCATGGGGGCCTAGAGGTCAAGGTGATGGGGGAGCTCATGGTCACCTGAATAGGAGAATGATCCGACCAGGTGCAACTCGGCATGTGTGCGGTTCGAATGGAGTCTAGTAGGTATGGTTCACAAAAAATGAAATCAATACGTGAATAAGTGTTATGAACTGTGGAATAGCACAAGTAGTCCCTAGAGATAGGGTGCAAGGAGCACCAAATATCAAACAGATTATGGTGCACTATTAGGGTATTGAACTGCTTAGAAACCTTAATGAAAGAGGGGTCATATGCTCTATGGTTGGGGTATCGCATATTGAAATCTCCCGCAAGGAGTAGATTACCAGATTTGTGGTCACTCAAATAACACAGGAATTTCTAAGGGATTTAACTTGGCCTGTATTAGGGCCATAATAGGACGCAAAAGTATATGGAACTCCTTCCAATTTGCAATTTAGCACCAAAAAGCGTCCCTGGGGATCAGTATAAATATTTAGCTTTTAATATAATATGCTCTTATGAATTAAGATTGCTACCCCTCTGGACTTGCTTGAAAAGGACGCTGCTTTGACCACTGGAAACTGTTTGGATTTGAGGGGGGTGGGGGAACCATCTACCCAGTGAGTCTCCTGGAGGAACACTATCTGGGATTTCGTGTGGTTGAGATATTGTAAAAGCCTACTGCGTTTGTTGGGGGTATTGCGATCCCTGACATTGTGAGATGTGCACGATAAAGTCATGTCATTAGAGAGTGAGAAATTAGACAAAACAAGAGAGAAAAAATTAAAGTGAAGGTAAACTTTGATGAATGAAAGCCCGTTTTTTAAAAATACTATTAAAAACTTTCATTCATCAAAGTTTACAAAGCAGCCGTTTTGATTAAAAACGTACCTTTTTTTCTTTTCACAGCCAGAGCAGCTTCCCCCTCCTGGAAATCCTCTCTTCACACGTCAGCAATAACTAATCCGACTTCCTCCAATCACAGCATGGCCTCAGGCAATGACTACCCTGGGGGGAAAGCTGTGATTGGAGGAAGCCGGATTAGTCATTGCTGACGTGTGAAGAGAGGATTTACAGCAGGGGGAAGCTGCTCTGGCTGTGAAAAGGGGAGGGGAAAGAGAGAGAGAAAAAAGGAAAGAGAAGAGAGAGAGAGAAAAAAAGGGGGGAAGGGTAGCGCAATATAGAGTGGATGTACGAGACTTACCAGTATAAGGAAGTTGTTATTATGAGAGAACAATAAGGATGCGGTATCGACAAGACAAACTGCTTTGGTAGTCCTCTCCTAAGGAGGGGCACTTTATGTGGGGGGGAGGTTAGGGTACTTTAAGTGCAGGCACAAAGTGCTAAATGTAAGAGAAATAGGGTAGGGATAGTCACAATTATAAGGGATAGCGATAAAGGGATAGGCTTAGAGGAGGAATATGGACGAGTAGCCGCTATGTGTCACCCGCCCAGAGTGATTCGGTGGAATGTCGTAGAGCCATGATGGGAACATTGTGCAGTGTTTGTTTTTTTGCTTTTTTTTTGTTTGTTTGGTGGGGGAAATACGATATTTAACTCTAGAGCATTGGTGTTCTCATGCGGAGATCCGGTGGGTCTTGTCATGGGGCCCAGGGAAGATAGGACATGGTAGATTTCATATGGGGCATGATCCAACTCATAAGTAGCATATAGGGATGTTAAGATATCTGGGGTTAAAGATTACGAGTCCAACTGGGTGTGGCAAAATGTGGTAAATGTCCAATTGGTCAGTGAAGGTCACGGAAAATTGACAAATAGTAAAACAACACAAGTGAACTTTTCCTAGTTATATAAGGAAGCATACTAAATAATTAACAGTTCTAACGCTAACACATATGCAGCAGGCTTTCCTCCTGGGCAAGTAAGAGAGAGGTGAGAAAGAAAGCATCCTCTCTGGAAGTCATGGCACATAAGAACATAGTGCTTAAGGCAATTAGTCTTGTTTAACCTCTCCCGTTTGGATAGCAAGGGGGACAAATGTCTCTAAAAAATGGGGCGTAGATGCTTGCCAAACATGTTGTACAGGGAGGTGGCATAAAAAAAATAAGAGATTGTGCTAGCCTTATAGTCACTTGCTCCCTCTATTTAGCAAGGTTTGATATTCAATATGGTAGAATTAGACTATAACGTGTCTGCTGAGATGGGCTATGTAGGTATAGGTACATCACCTATATATACAGCAAGGCATATTAGATAAACAGTCCGGTTTCAGCATATGCTTATCAGTCTCGCTTTAGACATATAAAGAGGAATAACAAATAAACACCATTGCTAACACTTGTACTCATTTAACAAGCTCTTCTCGCGAGCGAGTAAGGAAGAAATGAAAAAGGAAAAGAAAATGTCCCTTCTTGGGATCATGATATATAAGAGTGTAGTGCTTAAGATAATTAGTCTATTAACCTATGACCGCATAGATGATATGGGGGATGAGTCTACATAAAAGATGGAGCTCAAGTGTTTGACAACTATATCATGCGAGAAGGCAGCCTAAAGCAAAAATAGGTTATGCCAACCTTATAGCTATTTGTGCCCTCCATTTAGCAAGGGTTAATAGTCAATGTGACAGAATTAGACTATAATTTATATTTTATATTTATTGGCTAAGGGAGGTTATATGTATATATGCATTGGCTTAACACTCTGCAGGTCTTTGTGATTCAAGGCTTATAATTAAATAGGAGATAAACATGAAGGGCAACATGTATACATACAACAAGGCATATTAAATAGACAACAGGTCAATGTTGAACTCATACTTATCAGTCTCGATTCGTGGATCAGCTGAGAGAAGACAAGGTCTCACCAGGTATCCCCACACAGGGAGACCAAGTTTCTACATCTACTTATCAGTCTTGTTCGTTGATCATCTGAGAGAAGATAAGGTCTCACTAGGAATCCCCACACAGAGGGACCAAGTTCCCAGGGCCAAAGCTCTGGGCAGTAAGCAGACCTCTATAAAATGTGGAAAGAGTCTTCGATGAGATGAAACTTAGGTATCTGGAGAGTTGGGTCTTCTTTGGGGAAGTGCTGTCTATTCAGATGCCATGGCGTTGAGCTGGCGAGGTTGTTGCTGTGGTCTTTGTGGGTCACCCGTGTGGGGAGTAGCCATGTTCCAGGATTTGAGAAGTTCAAGTCCCTGGTAGACATTCTGGATTATGTGCGTCTGATTATCCCTGAAGACTAGTAAGTTAATCGGGTAACCCCAGCGATATCTAATGTTCTTCTTCCTAAGGGTCATAGTAACATCTGAAAAAGATGCTGTAATGTCCGTGCAGAAAGATCAGGGAAGATCTGAAGGTTTTGAAATTTCTCCGGAAGTGGGAGTCACTTGAACTGCGCTCATCTTATCCTCTCTTTATAAGTAAAATAATGAAGCCAGACAATAACATCACAGGGCTGGCCTTTGGGCCTAAGTGAGCGGTGGGCCCGGTCGAGTAGATTCTCCCAATCTGATGTTATTGGGGCCAGTTGTTAAAAGAGCTCTTTGAGATTGGGCTGTAGTTCCGATGAGGAAACAGACTCAGGCACACCTCGGGTCCTAAGGTTGTTGCGCCGAGACCTGTCCTCTATGTCAGCTATTTTGTCTTCGACAGAGTCCAAGTACTCTGAGAGATGGTGGGTATAGGTCAAACTGTTAGATTGTTCTGTAGCAAGGTCCTCGTACTGTCTTTCGAGCATATCTATGCGTTCATTTGTAGAAGATATCTATTTTTTAACTTGACCGTAGAAGCAGAGAGTTTAGCAGCAAATGATGAGTGATGGTCATTTAGCATAGATTTTAGAGAGTCAAGTATGAAGGTAGGAGTCACCGTCTCCAAGGAGCTATGATGAATATCTTTCAGAGAAGATAGAGCAAATTCGGCAGGTTTAGGCTCAGGAGAATCAGGAGATTCAGAGGTAGCATGGGAATCTGAGACAGGATGACTGAAGTGATCCAGCACCGTCTTCTTGGGTGGAAACTGTGGCCTATTTTTCCTCTTTTGTGATTGTGACATATTTTCACAAGTACTGCAATGTTAAAAGGGCCAATATGCGGTATAGAAGTAAGTTCTGGTCCCCAAATGAGAATGCAGGGGTGCACATTGACCAATGACTAGTTCCCTCAGACTAACAGAGTAAAGGGGTTGGTAAGTTAAACACTGAGCGCAGGGCAGGTGCTTACGGCCATGGGAGGTATTTACTCCATTATGTAGAGATTAGAATTCCTCAGATGCAAATAAAAAAGGAAAAAGGAAAGAGTAGGGAGCCCCTGATGAATATTGAGTGATGATATGTCTTGCACAATTCTATGTAGCCTTCTTGAAACAGGTTTTATATGAGTGCTCTATCCCAACAGGGCAGTCAGTGGGTGGGTTTTCAGGCCTGTATAATGTGTGGCAGAGTGTCCCAGCTAAATCTAGATTACAGCCTCCTTATAACCAAGCGGTCTGTTATGGGCACACTGAAAGTCCTCCTGCTTCAGATGCTTCCCTGCACAAGACTGTGGATTAGGTGCAGGGGCCTAGGAGCAGACACGCTCCTCTACGTGGTAGTTGGGTGTTATATGCAGACTCACACACAGGGCTAGTCAGTACGTGCAGGGATTAAGACTGAGCTTACCCGGCTGCTGTTTGGTCCCACAGGGTTACAAGACCTGTCCTCTGTGCAGTGCGAGGCTTAGGGGTACAATCGTGATCGGAAGCTGTCTCCAATAGTTGAGAGCAGGCAGGGCTGCTGCTGCCCAAGTAAGGGAGAGACAGTGAAAGATGGTGTAGCACGCCATGCCGAGAGCCCCTGCCACTGGAGGAGAAGCTCTCTTCTTGGTAGTCTGTGCCTGTGTGGCAGTTTGCCTGATGTGAGCTAGCGATCTGCTATAGATGCTTGGCACGGATGTCACTGCAAGTGAATTGCGGGGCTTTCACTAATGGCTCTGATGTTTGTGTCTCAGATAGGCTGGAGAAGGGTCAGCGTGTTCTTTGCTGTCCATCAGCTGGACGAGGTGAGGATAGGTGTTAGGGAATGTGCGACCGGGAAATTAGGGTTTTTTGCAGATGCTAGAGAGCTATTTAAAGCCAGGTTGCAAGGCCATTGCAGGAGCTCCGCCAAAGTGCGACCTGTCTCTTCCTTAGCTGGCTCCGCCAATTTAGCTATATTCTAATTATGTTAAAGTTAGGGGTGTTAGGTTTAGGGTTAGGATTATGGTTAGGGGGTGTTAGGTTTAGGGGTTAATATAGTTTAATTTAGGTTGTTGCGATCTGGGGGCCGGCGGTTTAGGGGTTAATAGGTTTAGTTAGTATTGGCGATGTTTGTGAACGGCGGTTTAGGGGTTGATAGCTTTAGTTAGTGTCAGCGATTTTTTGTAACGGCGGTTTAGGGGTTAATAGGTTTAGTAAGTGTTGGTGATGTGGAGGGATGCGGTTTCGGGTTTATTAGGTTTAGGTCGTGTTGGCGATGTGGGGGGGTTGCAGTTTAGGGGATAATAGGTTTAGTTCATGTCGGCGATGTTTCGGAATGGCGGTTTAGGGGTTAATAGGTTTAGTTTGTGTCAACGATATGGAGGGGTGTGGTTTAGGGGTTAATAGGTTTAGTTCGTGTCAGCGATGTTTAGGAACAGTGGTTTAGGTTTAGTTAGTGTTGGCGATGGGGGGGTGCAGTTTAGGGGTTAATAGGTTTAGTTCATGTCGGCGATGTGGGGGGTGCGGTTTAGGGGTTAACAGGTTTAGTTCATGTCGGCGATGTTTTGGAACGGCGGTTTAGGGATTAATAGGTTTAGTTTGTGTCGGCAATATGGGGGGTGCGGTTTAGGGGTTAATAGGTTTAGTTTATGTCGGCGATGTTTAGGAACAGCGGCTTAGAGGTTAATAGCTTTAGTTAGCGTCGGTTATGTTTTGGAATGGCTGTTTAGGGGTTAATAGGTTTAGTTAGTGTTGGCGATGTGGGAGGTGTGGTTTAGGGGTTAATAGGTTTAGTCAGTGTTGGCAATGTGGGGGGTGCAGTTTAAGGGTTTAAAGGTTAAGTTCTTGTCAGCGATGTGGGGGGGTACGGTTTAAGGGTTAATAGGTTTAGTTCATGTTGGCGATGTTTCGGAACAGCGGTTTAGGGGTTAATAGGTTTAGTTCATGTTGGCAATATGGGGGGGGTGGTTTAGGGGTTAATAGGTTTAGTTCATGTCGGCGATGTTTAGGAACATCGGTTTAGTGGTTAATAGCTTTAGTTAGTGTCGGCTATGTTTTGGAATGGCAGTTTAGGGGTTAATAGGTTTAGTTAGTGTTGGTGATGTGGGGGGGGTGCGGTTTAGGGGTTAATAGGCTTAGTCAGTGTTGGGAATGTGGGGGGGTGCGGTTTAAGGGTTTATAGGTTAAGTTCTTGTCAGCGATGTGGGGGGGTACGGTTTAAGGGTTAATAGGTTTAGTTCATGTTGGCAATATGGGGGGTGTGGTTTAGGAACAGTGGTTTAGGTTTAGTTAGTGTTGGCGATGGGGAGTGGGTGCGGTTTAGGGGTTAATAGGTTTAGTTCATGTCGGCGATGTGGGGGGTGCGGTTTAGGGGTTAATAGGTTTAGTTCATGTCGGCGATGTTTTGGAACGGCGGTTTAGGGGTTAATAGGTTTAGTTTGTGTCGGCAATATGGGGGGTGCGGTTTAGGGGTTAATAGGTTTAGTTTGTGTCGGCGATGTTTAGGAACAGCGGCTTAGAGGTTAATAGCTTTAGTTAGTGTCGGCTATGTTTTGGAATGGCAGTTTAGGGGTTAATAGGTTTAGTTAGTGTTGGTGATGTGGGGGGTGCGGTTTAGGGGTTAATAGGCTTAGTCAGTGTTGGCAATGTGGGGGGGTGCGGTTTAAGGGTTTATAGGTTAAGTTCTTGTCAGCGATGTGAGGGGGTACGGTTTAGGGGTTAATAGGTTTACTTTGTGTCTGTGATGTTTCAGAACAACGGTTTAGGTTTAGTTAGTGTTGTCGATGTGGGGGGGGTGCGGTTTAGGGGTTAATAGGTTTAGTTCATGTTGGTGATGTGGGGGGGTGCATTTTAGTGGTTAATAGGTTTAGTTTGTGTCGGCGATGTTTCTGGAACAGCAGTTTAGGGTTACTAGGTTTAGTTCGTGTCGGCGATATGGGGGGTGCGGTTTAAGGGTTAATAGGTTTAGTTTGTGTTGGCGATGTTTAGGAACAGAGGTTTAGCGGTTAATAGCTTTAGTTAGTGTCGGCTATGTTTTGGAATGGAGGTTTAGGGGTTAATTGGTTTAGTTAATGTTGTCTATGTGGGGAGGGTGCAGTTTAGGGGTTAATAGGTTTAGTAAGTGTTGGCAATGTGGGGGGGGTGTGGTTTAAGGGTTTATAGGTTAAGTTCTTGTCAGCGATGTGGGGGGTACGGTTTAGGGGTTAATAGGTTTAGTTTGTGTCGGCGATGTTTCGGAACAGTGGTTTAGGGGTTAATAGGTTTAGTTCATGTCGGCAATATGGGGGGTGTGGTTTAGGGTTTAATAGGTTAAGTTTGTGTCGGCGATGTTTAGGAACATTGGTTTAGGGATTAATAGCTTTAGTTAGTGTTGGCGATGTGGGGGGGTGCGGTTTAGGGGTTAATAGGTTTAGTTTGTGTCGGCGATGTTTAGGAACGGCGGTTTAGGGTTAATAGGTTTAGTTCGTGTCGGCGATATGGGGGGTGCGGTTTAGGGGTTAATAGGTATAGTTTGTGTCGGCGATGTTTAGGAACAGCGGTTTAGAGGTTAATAGCTTTAGTTAGTGTCGGCTATGTTTTGGAATGGCGGTTTAGGGGTTAATAGGTTTAGTTAGTGTTGGTGATGTGGGGGGGGGGTGCAGTTTAGGGGTTAATAGGTTTAGTCAGTGTTGGCAATGTGGGGGGGGTGCGGTTTAAGGGTTTATAGGTTAAGTTCTTTTCAGCGATGTGGGGGGTACGGTTTAGGGGTTAATCTGTGATGTTTCGGAACGGTGGTTTAGGGGTTAATAGGTTTAGTTCTTGTTGGCGATGTTTAGGAACGGCGGTTTAGGAACGGCGGTTTAGGGGTTAATAAGTTTAGTTAGTGTCGGCGATGTGGGGGGGGGTGCGGTTTAGGGGTTTATAGGTTTAGTTCATATCAGTGATGTTTTGGCCGGCGGTTTAGGGGTTAATAGGTTTAGTTAGTTTCATCAATGTCGGCGAATGGTGGTTTAGGGGTTATACCTTAGACTTAGAGTTAGTTACAGGGAACTGTGGTTTAGGAAGGAACAATGAAAAATTCCAAATATGAATAATGGAT
This sequence comes from Bombina bombina, assembly GCF_027579735.1. Classification (NCBI taxonomy): domain Eukaryota; kingdom Metazoa; phylum Chordata; class Amphibia; order Anura; family Bombinatoridae; genus Bombina; species Bombina bombina. Next base: position 410,778,537 of record NC_069499.1, on the reverse strand, counting down.
CCGAAAATTCGGAAACATATTTATTCATTTTCGGAATTTAAACTGCATGTTTACTGCTACAGTTAAATGAAAACATGAGATTTAAAGATATCAACATACTTGACATTATCACATTTTACATCTAGTTGCTCCATACTTGTAGAAACCTTTTATTTTTCCCTAGAAAGACAGCTATGATTTCTGTTTGGGAGTGTAAAGATAAATGAAAGTTACCTTGTTGTAGATATGGAACCAGATGTGCAGAAAAGGCAACGCAGGACACGAAAAGGTATAGACCATCAACGTAGCAATCTCCATCACTTTTGGAAGCAGGTAGCAGGGATACTTAACTGATGTTTTTTATGGTATCTAACCTTGAACAAGATTCAGGCGGTGGTCAGATACCATAAAACACCAGGCAGCAGTACAAATAGAGCAACCAGGAGAGTGAGTCAAGAAACAATTCCATAAGTCTAGTTCCAGGTAGTCAGACCAACAGGGTTGTTTAAACACAGTCACAGAGATAATGAAAAAGAAAAGCATAGGTCAAGATGGGTAAACAGAACTGGAACAGAATTGATCAAGCACAGAAAAGCGTCACTGCAGACCTTTTAAATCTTCCTGTGCCTCCTGTAGCATCAAAACCTGAAGGTTACTTCCACAATTAAAAAAACAAAAGCACTATCCCCATAATAATAATCCTTGAACAGTAAGAACATTAAGAACATTAAGCAAGCTATACTAACTGTAGCATGTTCAGTCTTTAGGACAGCGCTAAACACAATATAATTCCGATTATCCTAATTCTTTGAAGGTATAATCTAGATTTTATTGAAGACACAGAGACGAGTACTTTGCATATCTTTCTTTACCACTCATATGCAGCCTTTAAAAGTAAACCATAACATATACTGAAATACAATAAGAAACTAACACGAGAGCTGCTTATAACAGACAAGAAAAAACAACCAATCAGAGAAGGGAGTTGACTATAAACAGACTCATATACTGTCAAACCTCCTCTTTCTAGTTGATGCTCACAAAGAACATGATATTAATAAACATAAACAGTCCAAAAAGTCCAAAACAGCATAAAATCACAGAAGCCAACGAAATGAAAAATTGATTGAAGAATTCTTTAGAACTGATGAGATTGATTGAAGAAATCAAAGCCGTCCAAATTCCCTTTGAAGAAGGATGATTATCTTGAAATGAAGGATTAAATCCAGATAAAAAGAATGGGTTGCATTCAGATGGAAACTGTTAAGACAAAATTTTTTATTAGTAATATATATAATTGACAAAAGGGAGGGTTATAACAACATATTTGAGGTGGGAAAATACTTGTCTCTGTGTCTTTAATAAAATCTAGATTATACCATCAAAGAATTAGGATAATCGGAATTTTATTACAAGACCAGAGACTCCTATTTTACAAGTTTAAAGCTTAATAGGAAAAATTAGGAAAAAAGATTAAGAGAAGCTTGTTGAATGGGTCTGAAATAAAATTGTTTAAAAATAGAATCCGAAGACCAATCCGCCGCATTCAAAAATTTGTTGAAGAGGGGCAGATTTTAGAAAGGCCTTCGAGGCAGCCGAACCTCTAACAGAATGAGCTGTAAAAGAGATATCAATACCGGCTTCTTTCATGACCCATTTAACTCATCTTGCAATGGAAGTAGAAGTTATAGGAGCATAAGGAGGAGCAAAAGAAATCAAGAGTTGATTGACAGAAGGATTTCTGAAGGATAGAGTTCTAGATTCATAAGACTTCAAACATTCAACCACACAGAGAGAAGGCTCAGAAGGGAGATAAGAATAAAAAATTGAAGTAGAAAGAGTTTTAGTCCTATGAGACAGAAAAAAGGTAACTCCTTCAGGGGAAAAACGTTTAGAATTCCAATCTAAAGCTTTAACATCAGACACTCTTCTAAAAGAAATTAGAAGAGTAGCGAGTTTGGCAGAAAGTTGTTTTAGGGATAAGGAAACATTATCAGGCCAAGATTTAAAAAGGGAAAAAATTAAATCAACGTCCCAGAAAAATTCATGTTTAGGCACCGGAGGACGTTTTAGTCTAATAGCTTTGAGAACCCGACAAATCATAGGATGCTTGCCCACAGAAAGGTTATTAATTAAATTATGTTGTGCAGAAATAGCTGAACGATAAACATTAATAGTTGTGTAAGCAAGACCTGAGTCAAAAAGGTGAGACAGGTAATTGATAATATCAGTTACATCTGAAGAAAAGGGATCCAAGTTTCTCCGCAAGCACCAGCAAGACCATTTAGACCATGCTGCAAAGTAGCATCTACGAGTCCCTGGGGCCCAGGAATCCTGGATGAGAGATTTAGCTCCTTCCGAAAGGCCTCAGAGAGACTAGGGTCCCCTGAGATCGTCCACACTACTAGGAGAAGAGAACCTTGGAGAACTAGGCTGTGAAAACTGCCTTCGGGATTCATGAGAAGATGAGGCAGGGGAAGAAACATAATCGGGCGATTGATGGACATCTCGAGGAGAGAGGGGTACCACGATTGTGTCGGCCAAAAGGGGGTCACAATCGTTAAACGAAGGAGATCCCTGTGAACCGTTGAAATTGTCCTCGGGATCATTGAGAAAGGAGGAAAAGCGTAAACTCTCTGAAGGGGCCAGGAATGAAGAAAAGCATCTATGGCCGCTGCCTCCAGATCTGGACGCCAACTGAAATACGGACGAATCTGAAAATTGGTCCTGGAAGCGAAAAGATCCAAACAAAATGGACCCCTGAGAGATTGGAGAGAGAGGAAGATGTTCCTGTCCAATTTCCAGTCGATGAAATCCGTCAAATGACGAGATCCTCAATCCGCAGCTAAATTTGATTGACCTGGAATATATTCTGTTTTGATAGAAATATTCCTGTCCAAACAAAGGTGAATGAAGTCTTTGGTTATATTGGATAAATCTCTGGATTTGGTACCTCCCAAACGATTTAGATATCGTACCGCCGAGATATTGTCCATACGCAGGAGAATAGAAACTGGAGAAGAAAATTTGGCAAAACTTTTGACTGCAAACGAGCCAGCCAATAATTTTAAACAATTGATATGAAATCGTTTCTCTTCCAGAGTCCATTTGCCACCTGTGATGGAGGGACCCCAACGAGCTCCCCAGCCTGAAAGACTGGCATCGGATTCGATAATGAAATCTGGAGTCTTGCCAAAAATGGCTCTTCCATTCCAGGTTTCACAATGAGAAAGCCACCAGGAAAGTTCGTCCTTGGCTTCTGAAGAAAGGGGAATCAAATGAGAATAAGAAAAACCTTTTCTAAAATGAAGAATTTTTAATCTCTTGGAAGAATTTTTAATGTAATGGAGCGGGGAATATAGCCTGAATAGAGGATTAAAGTAACTCTACTATCCTGGCTATAGTCCTGATAGGAACTGAATCCTTGCATAAAGTTTTCAAAATTTCTTTCTTGATATTCTTCACTTTGTCTGAAGGAAAACTCAAGGTAGATAAGACAGTGTCTATTTGGAATCCCAGGAAAATCAAAGATCTCGTAGGGAGAAGAATTGACTTCTGTTTGTTCACAATAAAACCTAGAGATTCCAACAAGGAAATTGTTGAATAAAGGTGATTCTGAAGAGCTAGGAAATCTTGGTCCATAATAAGAATGTCGTCCAAATAAATTATTAGACGAACACCCCGAAATCTCAGCCAAGCTACCACGGGTTTCAATAGCTTGGTGAAAATCCAAGGAGCTGAGGACAGACCAAAAGGAAGGCAGGTAAAATTCCAAAATTGGTCTTTCCAACCGAAAGTCAAATATTTCCAATGCTCTTGAGCAACCGGAACGGTCAAATACGCGTCTGTGAGATCTAGGCGAACTAACCAATCATTTTCTCTCAGACATTCTCTCAAAAGATGAATGCCCTCCATCTTGAAATGATGGTACTGAACATAAGCGTTCAAATTTATTACTGGTCTGAATTGATTGTTTTTCTTTTTGACCAGAAAAAGGTTGCTTTAATAAGCGTTGTGAGGGTATAGAACAGGCAAAATTGCTCTTTTGGAAAAAAGGGATGAGATTTCGTCTTGAACCAGAAGTTCATCGCTTTTTGAAAAATGGATAGGGTGAGGACGTTTTATTTGAATAGGTTGAGAAACAAATTCTATGAGAATGCCTGAGACCACTTGAAGAATCCAAGGGTCTGAGGTAATTGAAACCCAATTTTGGGCAAACAATGCGATTCTGCCACCAATTCTGTCTGGGGAAAAAAGAGCATGAGGAGGAAATAATGAACATACCTGGAGCTTGTCTTGATCTTGTCCTGCCCCTGAAACTTCTTTGGTTCCATGGGCGCCCTCTTGTAGGGAAAAAGGAGGAAGTTGAGGGTTCTTGGTAGTTCCTCTGGTAATGGGATTGGAATTGGAGAGGATAGTGGGATTGGTGTGCTTGGAAGTAGTGAGACCTGGATATGAACAGTTGACGGCCGGGAAAGTGGCCTCTGCCTCTCCCGGCCCTGTCAGAGAAATTCTGGGATGGGTAAAAGATTTTCTTAACTGAGGATTTTACTTTATTCAGGTTGGAAAAGGTGTTGACGTATTGATTCAACTCCTTTAAATACGAGTCTCCAAAAAGGAGACCATTGTTATCTGATGCAATGCTATTAGAAGCAAAGTCACATATCTTTGGGTCGATCTTTCTGAGAATGTTGCGGCGTCTTTCGAGAAACAAAGGAGTCTTTGGACCCATTCTCTAACCACAAAAGGATCCAATGGAGCATTTTCAGCAACTCCCATTTCAGATAACTCGAACAGTTTAGTTAGGGGACCTACAGTGTCGAGAAGCTTATCCTGACAGATTTTCCAGGATTTGTCAATACCCTTTTTTAATTTGTACCCTGGGGCTCCAATAAATTTTAGGACTTTTGGGTCAACCTCGGGGGTGAGGGCAGCATTTTTGGAAGAAGGGGGCGAGGGCATTGTGCCCTCATTTTATTTCTGGCTTGCTTCTTTAGGGGTTTGCGAAGTTGAAAATCAATAAACTTAGCTACATCAATTGAAGGACACCATTCCGATGAACGGGGATGGTGTAACTCGTCTTGGTTAAATCTTGGGTTACTCAGACAATCCAAAAATTCATTTTCCTCTTCCTCATTTAAATTTTTTTTAAATGTTGTCATCTTTTTGTGTTTTTTGACAGCTGGAGAATAATTACAGTCTAAATACAGTTTAAATATTTTTCACCTTAGATTTAGATTTTGACATTACAATGGAATCCCCCATTTGAGTACACTTGGGGTGCAGGGTTCGTTTAACAGTTGTTTTACTTCCTTTGCTGTGAGGAAGAGTGTCAGAAAGTAACTGACGTGATTTAACAATTAACTTCTTGCTTGCTTGAACAGCAATAGATGGATTCTTTCTTTTTAAAGATTTTTTAGAATCCTTTATACCCATTAAAGTGGTCATTTTGTTAAATAATTTACTCATAGAAGAGTCTATCATAACTTGCACAGAATATGCAGTTAAAGGATTACTCCCTTCAGGGGCTTCAGACATGTTGAAAATAAATATAAAATATTTTTAACAATATAAATAAGTTAAATAAATAATCTAATTTTCCAGCTGATAAATTGAATTTATATAAATAAAATTATATATGTTGCAATAACAGTTGATAAATTAGGTAGATAACAAAATAAACTTTTTTACCACATAAAACACTTATTTTAAAATATTGAATAAAGCTAAGTCTAAAATGTTAAGTGAACAGCTCTACTAGCCACAAGATGGCAATGGAAGCAAACAGAAACAAAATCTCCTGTAGAAAATAGGCCAAAACAGCAACCGCAATGTAACAATGTTGCTTAACTGGCCACCGGAGCTGAACTGAGGCGTCTCTCCCACACGTCAGGCAAGAGGGCGGGAAGAGAGCCTCAGGACAGCCCCCAAAATGGCAAAATGTACACTCAGGCTAGGTAGAGGAAAGACAAAGCGGCGAAAAAGACCGCAACCAGAACCGGAAGGCACAGGCAGGAAAAAGAAAAACAGGGGGTACAATAGAAGTCATAAACAAATAAACGGACTAAGAAAAACAAAGTTAGTCAAAAGGGAAATAAGAGAAAGGTAAATAATAAGATAAAAACTATAGAAAACTGCACAAAAAGGGGAAAAAATGAATAAAAGGCAAACGACAAAATAAATACAAGAAGAAATAGCAAAAAATATGACAAAAGAACAAACGAACAATTTTTTATTTAACAATAAAAACACCAAGTTGAATAGAGTACTTATCTTTGATGAGCAGCTAAAGAAAGAGGAGGTTTGACAGAATATGTGTCTGTTTATAGTCAACTCCCTTCTCTGATTGGCTGTTTTTTCTTGTCTGTTATAAGCAGCTCTCATGTTAGTTTCTTATTGTATTTCAGTATATGTTATGGTTTACTTTTAAAGGCTGCATATGAGTAGTAAAGAAAGATATGCAAAATAGAAGTCTCTGGTCTTGTAATAAAATCAGCTATAGCGCACCTTACATCTCCAGCCACTCTAAAGCCAAGCTCCTCTCAACCCTCAGGGAAAAGACATGGCACCTCACAGCCCCACCTGTACTAGCACTCAAACTCTTCTTAGCACTAGCCTTAAAAAGCTGGGGTAGGCACAAGTGGCCATGACGGGGGTAACAAAGAGGGGAAAACTGCTTTTTAAGGATTAAAGTGAATACCAACATCCACATTTTTTAAAAAACAAACAGGATCCATGATAAAGATAGGCAAACACATAATATTGCAAATGCAATGTCTTTCTAAACTATACATTGTTACATAGTAATATTGGTTGAATAAATTCCACCAATTTCAACCTTTTACATATCCCTGTTACTAATGTTGATCCAAAAACAAGAAAAAGGAAATTCATGCAATTTAAAATTGTGCCTCAAAGGGAAGAATTATTATTGTTCTAACATCTTTTTTATTACATTGTAACAACCGTACCCATGTGAAGTTATCAACCACATTCTATGTATTTACAAATAGTTCTCTACTGTATTCTCTAGACTCTAACCTAACAGCAATTTGTGATGCATGTTGTTTACATATTTCATCTTTGGAACAACTTTTTGAGCTTTAATAAGTTGTCCCATAGGGATCACTTTTAATACATTTGGTGTGACATAAAGGATAATTAAAGGATAATTAAAAAAAAAAAATGTTTCCAGCTGTTGGTTTCCAATACAATCTCATATTATTGCCCTTCTCCTAATCTGCCTGTAACTCAATACTGAATTGTTCAATACATTTTTGTATTTCTTATTATATACACGTGCTGTGGTTCTATTAAGTAAACACTTTAAGGGGGAGGAGCAGGAGATTCGTTATGGATTGTGTTGACTACCTAAGAAGAGCTGTTGCTTCTAGAACCCTCTTGTTTAATAGGTAATGCATTTAGTTCTACTTCCCAGGGGCAGAAGAGGTATTTTAGGGGTATTAAAACAAAAATGATGGTGTTTTTTAAATGCTAAAATAATTATTGCTCCATAGTATTGCAGTTTTAGTTTAAGCTCACCGGACACTTCAGTGGAGTAAATGTAAGATTTTAACATAACTGTAATTACATTTTCATATAAAAATAGAAGGAGATTTAATGTAAAAAAAGTTTTGCTAATGCAAGAGCTTTATTTCTAAATCTATTGTTAAAAAAACATGGACATTGCCCATGGGCAAAACACACTGAAATTGCCTGATTTTAGGAAGTCATCAGATACAAACACTTTCTGGTTAACAATTTGAATCACTACATACTTAGGGATCAATCAAATATAGACCTTCAACCTATGACGCATTTGCCAAATAAAATTGCCATTTTTTTGTTAATTATTCCTTTTTAGATTACAAAATTGCAAGATTAATTACACAGATAATGATTTTGTTATTTTCCGAAAAGTAACAATGTCAAGCTTCCTCTTTATAAAGGGTAGAAGCATTCTGGGATTATGATCAGAAGGCGTTACCTCTACCAGAAACAAGCACAAAATTGTAATAATCTATTATTACCATATACAGTATATATACAGTGTATATATATATATATATATATATATATATATATATATATATATATATATATATATATATATATATATGTGTGTGTGTATATATATATATCTGTATATATAAATATATATATATATATATATATATATATATATATATACACATTGATATATATACATATATATATATATATATATATATATATATTTAAAAAATTCAAGACTTTTTCCTATTTTCACAACTGTACTTCCAGGAAAAGTAATTACTTCATAAATATATGACTGTTTAATAAGCAATTATGGCTAAATTATAAAAAATTGTCTACTGTCTAGTAACAAGTTTCCTATGTTTAGACATTATTTCTAGCAATTGTCTTTTTCTTGTAGCAGGATACTGAATAATTATTTATGAATAATTATACAATCAGCTCATTGCAAAATGTTAATTTGCATACCAAATTAATAAAAAAAATTTGTCTTAAAAATTTGCATAGAGGTCATGTTTTGCTAATATGTATCTTGTAAAAACAGACAGTATAAAAAAGAGAATGGTAAAACCTGACACAGTGACATTTTTAAATTTCAAATATGCTCAAAGGGATCATTAAATTAATTAGTGATTTAATTAGGAAGGAAGAATTAAAATAAATCTTGTTAGCCCTACACAATGTTTAGGTAAGCATTTTCTATAATTGTTAAATATACTGTGTTGTGTAACATTACGGGTGCATAATTTATTGCAGCATAATATGCTGTCTATTGACAAATTACAAACTAATACATTTTTGGTTTTGAGTAAAAAAAATATGAAAATGGGTTAATTTTAAATGTTTTAAGAAAACTCTTTTACAAAGTTGATCCTCCCAAACAATATATTATGTCAACTGGTACATTCTATAGTATAATGTTACATATGTATAATATAGCTATTAAAATATTTGTTTTACACTTTTTATTCATGATAGGTATTCAATAACAGGTGTTTAATGAACATAAAAATAGTAACATAAAAAATAATACTTTTAAAATATAATTCTCCGGGGGGGGCGGAGCCTATAGCTAAAGCGGCAAGACGCATCTGTGTGGAGCTCCTGGCTTCAATTATCTTTTATAGATATTATTTTCAGATATCCCTCAAATATAAAGTATATTTATGCTTATAACAATCTGAGGAGACGTGAGGCTCAGAACTACATCGGAATTGCTGACCGCCTATGCTCTTTAGCTGAGCCACAAAGTGATTGCCATTTTTTTAGGGCCGATCATCTGCGTGATCAGGGCTGCCGCAGTATACCCCCCCCGGGAAACTGGGCTACAAGGCAGCCACTTAACGCTGCCTCAAATCTACAAGAAGGAGAGCTGCTCACAAGAAAAGTACGTGAGGGGCCTCATCCATCTTATACTATAATTGCAACCGACTAGAACAGATGGACTCTAGCGCCAAAGTGATCCTGGGGGCCGTGACCCGCCTGCTCGAGGAACATCACGCAAAGCTACTACATGTGTTATCCGCTGAATGGCACAGTCTGCGTGCACTTGTGATTAAGCATGGTAGTCGGAGATTTGGAGCCGGTGGAAAATCTGAAAGAGAAAATGGAGGAGATGACACTCAGGTTTGCTCTGCAGCACCAGAGGAGCCCTCGTCATACGATCAAGCTCAGATCACAGATCAGGTCCTCTATGTCCCTCAGCAAGCTACACACTCTGAGTTACTAATGGCAGAAGCCGGGAGGGATGACTTATTAGAATCAAAGCATTTTCCAGCTAATCTGGTCAGAGTAAGTGCAAAGCTGGAATATCTTGCTACGCAACCTTCTGCTAGGCACATGGAGGCCATAACGCAACATGGTGGGAAGGACGGTGTCCACCCTGCCGACATGTTGGGGACTGAGGTAAGCGACATTGATAGGAATACACCTGCCGCCACATTTGCACAAGATTTTCAGAAACATCCACCAAGGAGACATATCGCAAGCATCTCCTCCCGACTCCAGGGAGCGGACATTGTTAGAAATGTATGCTCTTGGACAAAAACTGGTGTGGGATGATTATACTGCTTCCTCCAGGGTGCTCCTAATTCTTTCTTACCCCCCTAGATAAGACAATCGTCTGAAAGGATTAATGGAGTAATATCTCCCTCTAAATATATATTATTTCACCTATAGTGTGCCCAATTGGTTCGTGGAACGGGACTTTTTACATCATGCTGAAGGTTGCTGATTATAAAAACATTGTCTGCTCTATCCTTAGTTAGGTTCACACATATGTTTGATGTATCAGAAGACTTGTGTAGATTGAGACTTTAGGGGTGCACGGATACCAACTGTATTAGCTGTTTAGAAATAAATTGCACCTTGTTATAGCGATAAGTAAACTGCATTGTACTGCCAATATGACCACATTACTACTCTTCTTACCTACACTTCAAAGTCTGTTTTTTACCCTAATGACGGCATTTCCTTTTCTAAGTATCACAGCCCATGGATATGTAAATGCATGCTCTGGTGCTGATCCTAAGCTTTATTTATCACAAACATGCACTGCTATCACAATATGCTATAGAGGTATAATGTGGCTGGTCTATTTGTATTGTCTTTTTTATGTCCACCGGATCTAAATGGGTAGCTGTGCTGATACTACATGTGGATAATGTATTATTTAGGTCTCTAGAAATTATAGGTCTCAAGAATATCATAATGCTGATATATATAAGATCCCAGACTAATGAGTAGGCACAAAATAAATATGCTGTTCACCTCTTTTTATTTTAATTCTAAGCCATGTTAGCAGAGAATATAGTCAGCCCCCAAAGAGGTGTCCTACTATGTATATTTAAATGTTGGAATGTTCGGTAGATATTTTTACATTCCACGTGGGATATATTACTAATTACTTCTTCTTTTAGAGCCGCCTTCCCATTATACAGCACCTGATATGACTAGGCTGCTCTTTAAAGTTAAATAGATGGCTCCCCTCAACAATGTATATATGCTCCTACAGTTATATGTTTTATGTTCATATTATAGATAGAAAATGAGGTTATTCAGGTGAGATCCAAAAGTGGTCTCCTTAGTTGGTACTTACCTCCAATAACATATTCTCATAGATTGGAGGTCCAAAAGTGGCCTCATATACTATTATAGAGGTATATAACATATTTGGTATACAATCTTCTTGTTTTTGTTATTTTCTGGAATGTATATCATTAATTTACAATTCTATGTCTTACGCTGTGTTATTTATTACATATTCCTTGTATACCTTTATTTCAAACCTCAATAAAAAAAAAAATAAAAAAAAAAAAAAAAAAAAATATAATTCTCCTTATCATTATTAGCATAAGAAATATCATTTTAGTGACATGTATTGTACTAGAGAGAGGAAAAGAAAAAATGGGGGGGAAATAACTTTTATAACTTTATCTATAATTTAGGATCTACACTTAAGTAAAGAAGGTGTTCAAGGTGCATCCTTATTATACTTTGTATTTTATTATGTTAGATGAGGTTCAGGTTCCTATGCATGCAATGTTAAGTGTCTGAAATCAGGGTATACTAAAGATGATGACTGCCTACAAAAAATAGCAAATAATGAAGATGCAAATTATAAATTATATGCTGGAAGTTATTGGATTTGATTTTGATAAAACAACAGTGTATGTGGTATTTAAGAATTCTTTATATAGTGGAGGTGATACAGAACTTAAATGAACAGTAAGCTCCATGTAATTACCACACGTTTCTGTAGCTTGATCTATATTAAAGCAGATTAACATCTTGTTTGTTGCAATTATATGTCAATGGTCAAACTCCACATGCTACTTTGCTTATTTTGAGGAATCAATCTGGACTTGAGTCTGAAAAAGACAGACATGATTCCCATCAAGGAGCCTTGACCACCAGAATCTGCTGCCTACAGTTATTATTGTACAAGCAATTGCTTTTGCAGCCACGCCCTTTGCTTTTGCACAACCCGTTTACAAGAGCAGAGCTTGTCAGTCATCCTGGTCATGGATAATTTAACTTCACCTCCCGTGATTTGGTGTAGAGGTCTGAAGCTTTATGAATTGGACCTATAATATGGCTGGGTTGAAGGATAGTAATGTTCAATCTGTGTAAATGGGATATGATCATTGGAAACACTAACAGTTGGGAAGCAAATCCTCAAAAGAATGTCCCTGACTGAATGAAGGTATATGATTATGCTGTCCCAACTGAAAAAAAAAATAAAAAAAATAAGGAAGTTGCAAGGATAAAGATAAAGGACTTTGTGGTTTCTAGAGATAAATAAATAATGGCATATTTAACTTCCAATCACTTAAATCATTTAGATATCAAAATGAATAGTGTAAAGGTTTGATACTTACCTACAAATCGGCAATCCTCTTCCCCTGAGTATTGGGGATTGCCTCTGACCACCACTGCTTCCTTAATGCAGCCTTTTCTGGTTAGAACCTCACGTGATATTTTGCGTGCTCTTAACCGGTACAAATACCACCACCACTTTCTTAGAGGAGTATCTTAGCAGCATACAGAGCTATCTATATACCTCTAGCTGTACATAAGTCTACCTTTACCTGAGTCATTACCTGTGGCCTTACCTGCACATGTGGCTTTACCTGCACCAGTGATTTTATCTGTGGCATTACCTGCACCTGCAGCTTTATTACTGGCCATAACCACTACCTGGTGAACCTGCAACTCCTCTGTACAGAACCCTGACTCTATAGCTTTGCAGTTCTACTCAGTTCTAGGTCATCTTCACTTAACTTCCTTTCTTCTGTTTGCGGGCCAGAGGAGCGGCAACTTGACTGCTAGGTAGAATGAGGAGGGGGAAGGTTCCCCTGGGCCACTTACCACAATAGAACCCTGTGGTAGCAGAACTGATCCTATAGTAGTGATCACCCTGGACGGTAAGCAGGCAGAGATAATTAGAGCAGAGTGGAGAGTTGCTGCAACAGGGAATCTTCTGACTGACTGTGCTGTCCTTAATAGATCACTTACTGCTTTCCATTATTGGACATTCATCCAAATAAGATTAACAATGATTTCAAGGTAGGTTAATTTATAAGCAAGTGATTTCACATACCCTTCCTATTATTTTTCTTTTATGCTTTGTAAGGTCTAATTGTGTCCTTTAGTAATAATAACGGATCGAGGTCCAACTTCTGTTACATATATTATGACGCAAGGTTACCTCATTATAGAAATTCAACTGTGTGTTCTAATCTTAACATATGCTTAACAAGGGTCTATAGGTGGCCGTTTACTTTAGTGACCAAAATACTTCACCATTATCCATGCAATGTTAGGGAGGTTTAAAAGTAGCCTCATTCATCCTACAAGAGGATAAAAATTTCAAGGAAAGTGAGATTCCATTTTTGCAGATGATACTTGGGAGAACATTTAATTTCAAACTTCTATTTTATGTTAATTAAGCTTTCCTGGTCTACTGTTTAGGACGTTTGTTTATATATATATATATATATATATATATATATATATATATATATATAAAATTTGCATTGTATTCACACTTGGAGTGCACACAGGGCAACGTGGGCTGTTTGGGCCTCTCAACCTTACCAGGAGTGCTACTACCTCTGTTTACATTATATATATATATATATATATATATATATATATATATATATATATATAATATTTATAAACAGTCATGTGAAAAGGAAAGTACACCCTCTTTGAATTCTAAAGTTTTATGTATCAGGACATGATAAAAATAATCTGGTCCTTAGCCTCAGATGAACAACAACACATGACATATTACACTGTGTCATGATTTATTTATTTATTTATTTATTTCCCCATTGTTTAACATTTTATTTGCATTTATTGTGAATTCCACTTTCTTCTTTTTTTTTTTTGTTTAAAAGGTTTTTTTTGAGCAAATATTATACAACACAAAAAGATAAGAGATAATGCAAAATAAACATGTACAGCAGGCTTTCAAAATAGACAAGACAATTGCAATACAGACACCAATTTGGGTATTAGATGTCTTCAAAGTTAGGGAGTTCAGTCAGAAAGTCCTCTTAAATTCTCTCTTATAGAACTAAAACAGCTCAGTTTTAAAAATTTTCTAATGTAAGCAAACATCATAATAACATTTAACATATATCGGAAGAAATATCCAGAGAGAGTGTTCAGGTAAATGGAATATTCAGTCTTATTGTTGTGTGTTGAGTAGGTAGAGTGTAAATAGAGTATTTACAGATGTAAAAAAAGATTAAGAGAAAGAATAAAGACTTGCAGAGATAGTAGAAAAAGGAGGAAGAGGAGAGAAGGAGAAAAAAAAGGGTGGGGGGGAGGGGGACGAAAGGGAGGAGTGGGAGGAGGAAGGGAGGGTAGTGAGAGCGAGCACACCCATATTAGGTAGCCGCAGGATCTATTCCGTGAGATGAGGGGAGGGGGGACTCCAGAGATCCAGCATCGCTTCATATAGTTCTATATTCCCATTTTTCATGTATTGGTATCTTTCTACCTGGTGAAGCGAGGAAACCTGACCTCTCCACGACGCTATAGTGGGGACCTTGCGAGATTTCCATCTCTGCGGGATAAGGGCTTTTGCACTATTTAACATAATGAACATCAGGAGTTTTTTAGACTTGGTACGAATCTTAGGTAAGTCCAAAAAGAGAACGATACTAGGGTCTTTTTGTAGTTGTATGGTAAGTTTTGTATTTATCTCATTGATCACATCCGACCAGAAGGTGCCCAGTTCCCTACAATCCCACCATATGTGCATTAAGTCTGAATCCTTCCCACATCCCCTCCAGCACCGCCCACTACACTTCTTGTATATATGTTGCAGTCGAACCGGAGTTAAGTACCACCTCGCCAGAATTTTGAAATTCATTTCTGTGATGTTAGAGGAAATAGTAGCTGTTTTGTGGCTTTCGAAGGCTCAATCCCATTCCTTTTGGCTAATCTCTCTACCTAAGTCTCATTTATAGGTATAAGAGGGGTACTCAGTGCCACTCTTAGATATCAAGATATTATAAATTTTAGAGATCATATGGCTTGGTTGATGTTGTTGTGTGCATAGGATTTCAAATCTAGTTAGTGGTCGGCCAAACTCGTCTCTTTTTTTATGCATCTGTATGATGTGCGCCAATTGAGTATATGCGAACCATGGTGGGGAAAAACCCCCATCACTTTCAGAGATGTCTTCTCTCCGAACCAGTTTGTTTCCTACTATTAAGTTTTTTATAGCTAACTCCTGTGCCCATGGACAGGGGCAGTCTAGTGATGGGAGACCCATTGTCGGAATGTCAGGATTTCTTCTGTATGGTGTCATGGGGGAGGGTATCGTGGAAATATGAGAAGATGTTTTAAGGAGTTTATCCCAAATTGTAAACACCTCCTGCCAGAGTGGGAATTGGGAAATCTCAGCCGGTCTTGATTTAGGGGAAACCCATGCCCACACACCCACGTTCTCGGTACCCATGAGCTCCCTGTCCATTTGGATCCATCTTTTGTCCGTTGAGTTATAGCACCATTCTACCAGACGCTGCAACAGTATTGCTTGTCTGTATAGTTCAATGTTCGGAACTCCCAAACCTCCTCTGAGTCTGGGTAGGAACATAGTGCTCTTTGGAATACGTGGTCTGATTTTTTGCCAAATGTATTGCCCTATAATGTTTTGGAGGTTCGTGATATAGTGTCTAGGTAAAGGGATAGGAAGAGTCTGTAATATATATAGAATTTGGGGTAAGATATTCATTTTAATAACTTGAACTCTTCCCATCTATGAGATCTGCTTGTTGCTCCAACTAGAAAGATCAGCTGTTATCTATTCTAATAGGGATTTATAATTAGTTGGGAACAAGTCTTTGGGGTCCGCTGTTAAGAAGACACCCAGGTATTTTATCTTGTGGGGTTGGATTAGCAATGGACTAGAGGCTTTTATTCTGAGCATGATATCTTTAGGTGTGGTGATATTTAATATTTCTGATTTAGATATGTTAAGGTGGAAGTATGAAAACCTACCATATTCCTTAAATTCTTCCAGTAACACAGGCAGGGAGCTCTCGGGGTCAGACAACGTACACAAGATGTCGTCGGCATATAGGGCTAGTTTATGTTCTGAATCATTTATCCGAATGCCATGTATCAAGGGGTTCTGCCTAATCCTGTGAGCCAATGCCTCAACAGATAGTGCAAACATAATTGGGGACAGGGGGCAGCCCTGTCTTGTCCCATTAGTTATACAAAATGGTTCAGACAGAATATCATTCACCCTCACTCTGGCAGTAGGAACTGTGTACAAAGCGAACATTTTAGAGATGAAGGTTTCACTAATGTTCATCTGTTTGAGAACTGAGCCGAGAAAGCCCCAGTTGACTTGATCAAAGGCCTTCTCGGCATCAGTGGAAACCAATATCATCAGGGCCTGGACATTATGGGCATGTGAAATTAGCTGAAGTATGCGGAGCATATTGTCCTTCGTCTCCCTCCCCAGGACAAACCCGACCTGGTCTGGGGTTACCAATTTAGTAAAAATCTTGTTAAGTCTGTCTGAAAGGATTTTTGCGTAGAGCTTCATGTCCACGTTGAGTAGGGAAATTGGTCTAAAGTTTTCCGGTCTCGTGGGGGGTTTACCCGGCTTGGGCAAAACAGTAATGTATGCTTCCAGCATTTGTTTAGAGAAGCCGCCAACTTTGTCTATAATATTAAATAGTTGCGTAAGGTTAGGAGTCAAAATGGATGAAAATAATCTATAATATTTGCTTCCAAAGCCATCCGGGCCCGGGCTTATACCCTTTGGAGTTCGTTTGATAGCTTCCGAGACCTCCTCACATGAGATTGGATAGTCTAATGAGGCTGAGTCTAGGCCAGGAAGATTTAATTTGGTAATGTAATTAGATGGGTCAGGGGATCTTGTGGGCCTTGGTTTAAGCCAATAACCCCACTAGATTGTTTGATGTTATATAAAGTTTCACAATATTTTCTAAAAGTTCCTGCAATAGCAAAGCTATCAGTCTTAGTGCTTCCATCTTTATCTGTCATTGTAGAGATGTAGGATTTTAGACGCTTGCGCCGTAGGGATCTGGCTAATAAACGACCTGACTTATTCCCATGCATATAATAGTACTGCTTGAGTGCCAGGGCCTGTTTTTGCTGATCTAGGTGTAGGAAGTCCCTCACTGAGGTGCAGGCTTGAGTTAGTGAGTCTGTGAGAGCCGTGTTCTCCGGATGTTGTTTATGTGCCTTTTCTGCTTCTGTAAGTGTTTGTAGTAAGCCTTTGTATTTTTCTCTGTGTAATTTACCTATCCTAGCTCTGTGCTTAATTAAAACACCTCTAATCACGCATTTGTGTGCTTCCCAACGCATAATTTCTGAGGTCTCTGCAATAGTGTTAATTGTAAAAAAATTCCTCGATGGATTTCTCTAAATCTGCTTTGACAAGGGCATCATCTAGTAAGTGGGCATCTAACCGCAATTGTAATGGGATGAGAGGTGCCTCGGGCCACTCCAAAGTGCACAATACTGGCACATGGTCTGACCATGTGATTGGGAGGATTTTAGATGTTTTAATTGTGGACAGAATCGCAGGGTCCACAAACAAGTAGTCTAGGCGAGAGTACACCTTATGTGGGTGGGAAAAGAAAGTGTAGTCCCTCCCGGTCGGATGCGTCAGTCGCCATACATCATGTAGTGTCAGATCCCTGAGGAGATGAGTGATAATTCTAAGGTCTCTTTTGGGTATAGTGGAGTTGCCCCCCGATGTGTCTAGTTTGGGATCCATTGGGACGTTAAAATCTCCACCCACAATGAGTGAGCCCTTTATATGGTCTAGTATATGATTTGATAGGTTCCTCATGAAGGATTTTTGGGCATTGTTAGGGAAGTATGTATTGACAATTGTAATAGGCCGACCATATAGTAGCCCATGTATTATGATAAACCTAACTTTGGGATCCTTAACTACCTGAATGGGGTGAAATGGGATTGAGTGTTTGAATAGGATTCCCACTCCATTTTTCTTGTTCGGCCCTGACGCAAAGAAAGCTAGAGAAAAGTCCCTATAGTGCCATTTTGGTTCATGTCCTTTTTTAAAATGAGATTCTTGAATAAGGACAATATCCCCTCCAAGTCTATTAAGGTCTTTGACTACCATATTGCGTTTAGCGGGGCTGTTCAAGCCATTCACGTTTATTGTTATGAACGTGAGAGTTTTGCTAGCCATAAATAAGGAGGGGGTGGGTAATACTCAGGAGAGAGAGAAAGAAGAGAGAAAAAAAAAGGGGGAGGAAGGGGGGGGAGGAGGCAAGGTGAAAAGTGAGGTAAGATAAGAAGGACCCAAGAGCAAAGGGACACAGAAGAGAAAAGACTAAAGAAAGAGTAAAGCAAATAGAAATGGTACATATAAAGGATAAAGAAGAGATTTGTAACCTAACAGCTAAGTGGAGTGTACGGTTACTTAGCAGAAAGAGAGAGGAAAGAGCTCTCTCCCTTTGAGGGTTTACTGGGTGTTGAGAAGTAAGATTAATTTAAATAATAGATTCCCGGCCTCTGAAATATGTGGACCGCGTATCTGTGTCAGGTGGGAAGGTGTGATGCTGGGTAAGGAGGGAGAATAGAATTCACTTGTTTGTCCGCCATTCCTGTGTGACCTCCTATTGTTTAAGTTTTGGAACGAGTCTAAGAGGTGGGATGTATGTCCAGGCCTAAGTTATGCAGAGGATGAGCCCCATTGCCTATCTGTGCACAATTAGTTTTCAAACAGAGAGTGACCAGAGGACACCATCACCAGGATCTGGATAAACCATTTATATTCAAACGAGGCAAGGGGAAAACAAAGAGTAATGTCCACATACGATTCTATAGCCCTTACCTCTTAACTTCAATTTACAAGTTAAAGGCAGTGTCTGCTTTAAATTTGTCCCTCCCTGGTTGAAATAGTAATGTTAAGTAGGGTATGGTTTAACGTCCCGGGTCTCAATGTAGCCTATTTGGGTATTTAATAGGAGTCTGACATTATTTCCTAGACTCTGTATCGGTTACTGTATTGGGCTTAATAACTAAGTTGTGGGGACCTAATGTATTGATGGTTATGTCTAACTTTCTGTTATCAAATACTCAGGGTTGCAATCATGTGTACAACCACAAAGTTCTAGCATAAACTTTAAGAACAAGTCCTTTTTCTATAAACTATACAAAAAAAAAAAGCACAATGAGAAAAATAAGCATACATTTTCAGTTAAAAGAAAAACCAAATCTAACTGTTGGTGAAACATAATGGTCTATAACCCTGAAATTAGCATAATCATTCCATGAGTCATCTTCGGACCTGTACAGAGCGTTGAAACCGGTATTTTCTAATATTAAGTGCATATTAGTACTAATAAAAATTTTATGGAGGGTATTAAGTGATACCCACATTCTCAATGTCTGACCTTATTTTCCAACCTCTGCACAAGTTACAGTATTAGACTTAATAGCTAAATTGTGGAGGCCTAATGTGCCAAGGGTTTAGTCTCACTTTCTGTTAACAAATATTCAGAGTTGCAAACGTGTGCAACCACAAAGTTCTAGCTTAAACCTTAAAGAGAAATCATTTTTCTATAAACCATACAAGAAAAATACAATGAGAAAAACAAGCATACATTTTCAAATAAGAGAGAAACAAAGTCTAACTGATGGTTAAACATAATAATCTGTCACCCTGGAATTAGCATAATCATTCCATGGGTCATCTTTGTACTTATACAGAACCTTGAAACAGGTATTTCTTAATATTGAGTGCATATTGGTATTGATAAACAATTTTAATGGAGGGTATCTAGCGGCACCCATATTCTCAATGTGCCCCTCAAGTTCTGTTAGTATCTCCAGCCAGTCCCCAGTTAGAGCAGTCTAGTCCCAAAGTTCTCTGGCTCTTTAGAAGGGAACATTAGGAGTGTGGCCATCAAGTATAGCAAACAGCGACAATACAGATTAATGAATGCAATACGATACATTATCTTGGCGTGGAATCAGCTGGTTGATTATTATCAGGTTGAGTTACAGGAGTGGACCTCCCGCTAACCAGCTCCGAGTCTGGAAAGGTGATTTTTAGGCCCAATTTTTCATTGAAGTTGTGTAGATCATCAGGGTAGCGGTATATTATAGGTGTCCCATTTTTAGTGGTGATTATACTCACTGGAAATCCCCAACGGTATTGTATCCCAGCAGATCTAAGTGTGTCAGTGATGAATCTTAGTTCACGTCATTTTTGAAGAGTGGTAGGGCTTATATCAGAGAAGATCTGGATGCTAACCCCGGCATGGGTGATAGGTGACTTCGCTCTTGCGCTCTTTAGTACCTCTTCCTTGTCCAGAAAGTTTAAAAAGTGGACTATAACATCCCGAGGTGGGGCCTTTGCAGTGGGTTTTGGCCTCAAGGCCCTATGGGCCCTTTCTAGGATCATCTCCGGAGCTGTTGGTGTACCTTTGATTGAACAAAACAAATCCTGCAGACATATATAGATATGCTTGATAAAGGCTGTATTAATCAGCTGAAACGCGTTGCCTACTCCTTGCTACACTGAACATTTTCATAGTCCACTTTCGAAGTGGACCGCCAAGACTACATCAAACCACGGACCAACAAATACGCTTGAAAGATATTCTGAAGCGTTCAAGAACAACCTTCAAAGCACCTAGTCCTCCTTTCAAAGGACCGCCAAGAACAACTGAAATACCTTACCTAATAATTGGGCCTAAAGAAACCTGTGGACACCTGCAGATCAGATACTCTGAAACAAATAGAGTACGGATCTAAACAGAACACATTCGCAAGAATTCAAGAGGTTTTGAAAACCTGAACCGGGCAAAAAGCCCAGCCATCTGACAAAAGGATTAACGGTTAAAGCACACTACCACAATACCACAGCATCTACTTCTTCATGTGTGTGTAATCGCAGAGACAAACCAACTCGACATACTGAAACCACTACAACACCGGCAGTGGCTATCCCGGCTTCCGATCCACATTCATCACAGTAAAGATTGAATTGGGTACAAAAAGAAACTAGACCAGAAACAAAGTATCCCAAAAGAAACAACGGGTAAGATTTATTATACCTACACCAACTAAGGAAGTTAATGTGAAGGACAGATAACCAAAACTACTTAACAGTGACTTATAATCGCAATATATATAGCAATTAGACAAAAACGTGTTGCAGCATGCCCACACATACTATCCCCACGGAGGACTTAACAACAGCGCTTTTAACAAAAAGCAATTAACAATTACTCTAACGATCACGGCAGAAAGACTTTATCTTTCATAACTTATACGATTTTTACTGTATCACTTTATTTTTGTTTCACTTTTATTATTTGTTACTAATGTTAATACCATTGACGCTATTTTAATTATATTGTTGATACCATTGACGCTATTTTAATTATGTATGTTCAGCTTTAAACAAAAGAATATGATGAATATAGTAATTAAGAATTAATATTACAAATATTCTTTGTGGATACCATGGTTCTTCACAAGTCCACTATATCAAATCCATAAAAAATATCTGCAATTAAACCAAAATTCAAAAATTCAAATATACAGATATGTTTGTATAATACACTAAGTAACAGGGATTGGAAAACATATTATATCATTTTATTTACACTGTATGGTTGGCCAACCAGTTAGATTTGTTTTAAGAATCAATTTCTATTGTTTTAAATTTTATTGTATGTATTTATAATTCAAAAATAAATAGATCTCATTGAATCCAACTACATAGTAAGACTATCTTTCCTTATTGGTTAATTAAGCACAAGCGCTTAAGAGTCTCATCCAATCCAGATTTTACCCCCACTTTGAAGTTTGTGAGATTACTTCTTCGAGACTCCCTAGCTTTTATCCCCACAGCGCATAGTTTATTAACCCAACACACCAAATCCTGCAGACAACCTTGCAATGCTGATGGGATTATGGATTCCGGCATCCCCCTGATCCTTACGTTATTTCTTCTGTTGCGGTTGTCGAGGTCTTCGACTTTATCCATTAAAAATTTAATAGTTTCTTCATGGAGGTGTAGTTGTTTAGTAGATTGTTGTACATCTTCATTCAGCATAATTTGCACACTTTCCAACTTCCAACATTACTGTGTAATGTCTTTGCGTAGTTCGAAAAATAAACCTCTGACCTCCTTAAGGACTTCTTTAATATTATCTTTGGATGATAAAGTTTTAAGGTCCTCTCTGGGTATGAAAGAATTAGGATCTGCTGTAGAGTCAATCCCCAATGCCTGAGGTTGTTGTTTAGAGGTGTCTGGCCCACTGTCAGTAGAAGGCTCTGCCACTTTAAGATATTGGTTGAGAGTTGTGGATTTTAATGGCCTCTCCATTTTAGAAGCTCTCTTACAGGGCATCCCAGAGTATTCTGAGCATTACACAATGAATTCCTGGTTACAGTGTGAGAGCCAAAGTTAAACTGTGTGAATCAGGGTGTAGAGGTTGCTGGTGCTTAACGCAAACTACTTATTGGAAATAAAGTGCGCAACAGGCTTACAACTAATACCAGGCCAGGCTCCCTGCTCCCTTTCTGTCTCTAAAGTTCTTTTTTATTCAATATGTAGGCTGGTGACCCACCGGAGCACTGCACTCAGAACCCAAATCAGATAAGGGCTTAGTTTTATCTATTTGGCCAAGAAAATGTATACATAGAAAAGGAGAAAAAAACTATATATATTGCGCCCTTCTGTCTGCAGTTTACATTGGTCGATATATTGCGTTACCTTCATGTGTTTCCGAACTGAGCGGTGCCCAGGTTCTTAATGTTATCTCCCACAGTGTCTTCCGCTTACCCAGTGAGTTGTGTCCGTCACTGTAAAGGCATGATACAGAGTCATCCGGTTGGCCCTTATGGATGCCGCGTGTGAGTGGCGCGATCTAGTCCAGTGCAATGATGTCCACCTGTTTGTGATACTTGTGATGATATCAGCCCTCCGTGGCCTCAGGGTAGTCAGCGGTGGTTACGGTGATCTGAGGGCTGCTTTTGCTACTGGGAATCTGTGATGTTATCCCCTCAAAGAGAGAGTTAGCTACGGAGCCTTTCTATCTTGCTTCCATTTCCCTGCTTGGCCAGGCTCCACCCCTGTGTCATGATTTATTTAACTAAAATAAAGCCAAAATCAAGAAGCCATGTGTTAAAAACTAAGTACAACTTATGATTCAATAGCTTGTAGAACCACCTTTAGCAGCAATAACTTAAATTAATCATTGCTGAATTACTTTATCATTCTCTCACATTGCTGTTGAGGAATTTTGGCCCACTCTTCTTTTCAACATTGCTTCAGTTCATTGAGTTTTGCAGGCATTCATTTATTTAACTTTGACTGCACAATTGCAACACCTTGATTATTTTCTTTTTCAGTCTTTCTGCTGTAGATTTGCTGGTGTGCTTGGGATCATTGTCCTGTTGTATGACCCAATTTTGACCAAGCTTTAGCGGACAGATGGCCTCACATTCACAAATACCTTTGTATATAGAGGAGTTCATGACCCAATCAATGACTGCAAGGTGCCCAGGTCCCATGACTGCAAAACAAGCCCAAATCATCACCCCTCAACCACAGTTGACAGTTGTGGGTCAATTTATCAAGTGCTGGGTAGACATGATTCACTGTAGCGAATCATGTCTTCCCAACATCGCTAAATGCCGACAGAATACACTGTCAGCGTTTAACATTGCACAAGCATTTCTTGTGAAACGTTTGTGCAATGCCGCTCCCTGCAGATTTGCGGCCAATCAGCCACTAGCAGGGGATGTCAATCATCCCAATCGGATCAGATCGGGATGATTGCAGTCAGCCACCTAAAAGGTGGTAGACAAGTCGAGGAGCAGTGGTCTTATGACCGCTGCTTCTTAACTTACATTTCCAGAAAGCCGGAAACGATGGGCATAGAAAGCAGAATTTGCTGCTTGTTAAATCTACCCCTTGGTATGAAGTGTTTGTGTTGATATGCTGTGTTTGGTTTTCATCAAACATGCTGCTGTGCACTATGGCCAAACATCCCCACCTTGGTATTGTCTGCCCAAAGGACATTGTTCCAGAAGTCTTGTGGTTTGTTCAGATGCAACTTTGCAAACGTAAGCCGTGCTGCCATGTTCTTTTTAGAGAGGAGGCTTTCTCCTGCCAACCCTTCCATACAAACTTTAACATTTAACATGCTAACTGAGACCTTTAGACTCTGAGATGTTTTTTTGCAATTTCTCTGAGCATTGCACGGTGTGACCTTGGGGTGAATTTGCTGGGACGTCCACTCCTGTGAAGATTGGCAACTGTCTTTAATGTTTTCCATTTGTGAATAATCTTTCTCACTGTAGAATGATGGACTTTAAATTGTTTGGAAATGGCCTTATAACCCTTCCCAGATTGATGGGCAGCAACAAATGCTTCTCTAAGATCATTGCTGATGTTTTTCCTTCTTGGCATTGTGTAAACACACACCTGAATTCTCAAGACTAGAAAACCAGTAAAACTTATTATTCAAGGGCATTTGATTAGCAGCACTTCGCTGCTACTTAGCCTCTTAATTCCTATGAATCAGTAAGGGTTTGGCTTTATTTTTGTTAAATATATATATATAGATATATACAGTATATATATGTGGATTAGAACCCTTTTCAGTTAAGTAGATGAAAACATGTAAAAGCATATCTAAGCAATATGTGTGTGTGTGTGTGTGTATATATATATATATATATATATATATATATATATATATATATATATATATATATATATATATATGAATGTATGTATGTATGTATATATATATATATATATATGTATATATATACACAACAACATTTAAATTAGGGGGAGTTTAAAGGTGAGTTTAAAATCCTCCACTACACACAAAATATAAAGAAAATAACTCATTGTGTAATTCATTAACAAATCTAGACAGGCCAGAAGGCTTGTTTTTTTTCACAGAAAACCTCTGAATTACATTGTTTGCAATGCAGCAAAGGATTCTGGGTAAGATATGCAAATTAGGTTCACAATGACACACCTTTTTACTTCAAGTCTGCTTTTCAGCAGATTCCCTTTACACCAAAGCATCACTGTTCACACAGCTTATAAGCTTAGGTTAGTATTTTGCCCCGAAATCAGGTGCAGTAAGAGCAGACTCGGAGGTGGTTTATATCCTGTAAGTGCAATCATTTGTATCTCATTATCCTACCCCTGACCATACGGTATTGGGCTATAGTTTTTCTGTTCTCCTTCCATATACAGATAAATGGCATCGCAAGTAGGGTGTTCATTTTTTCCCCATTTTTTTCTCTTTATTCTAATTGGGCTAGAAGTAAGCTGCTTGCGCTTGTTGGGTTAACGCGAGAGCGCAAACTTTTAACTTTCAACTCATAATAGTGTTCACTTGTAATCTGGTCCTTTATTGTTTAACATTTTCATCTTTTGTTCAAAAATACACAAAAATACCCTGCTCTCAAATATATCAAACAATTGCAAACACAACACAGGTTTATCCAAAAAAATAAATAAAAAATCTTTGTTAAATATATGAGAAAAATATATTTGAAGTATATTCCCATTGATATTTTACATTTTTTAGTACACCTGGCTGACTAGAAACAGGAAATTGTTCAACCATGACTTCCTGTTTCTCAGTGGTATAAATTTGAGGTAACACATAGGCCAAATTCCCTTCATCACAATGGGTAAGACCAAGGAATGTAGCTGTGATGTGTGACAAAAGGTTGTTAAGCTTCACAAAATGGGAAGTGGCTAAAAGAAAATAGCAAAAGCATTGCATATTCCCATTTCCACCACCAGGGCAATAATTAAGAAGTTCCAGTCAACTGGAAATGTTAGGAATCAACCTGGAAGAGGACGTGTGTGTATTTTGTTTCAATGCACTGTGAAGAGGATGGTTCAAGTGGCCAAAATATCTCCATGGATCACAGCTGGAGAATTGCAGAAGTTAGATGAGCCTTGGGGTCAGAAAGTCTCCAAAACTACAATCCGGTGTTACCTACTTCACCACAAGTTGTTTTGAAGGATTTCAAGAAAAAAAACTCTACTTTCATCCAAAAACAAACTCAAGCTTCTTCAGTTTGCCAGACACTACTGGAACTTTAAATGGGATTGGGTTCTATGGTCAGATGAAACCAAAATAGAGCTTTTTGGCAATAAACACCAGAAGTGTTTTGCACACACAGAGAAGTAGCCATATGGAAAAGTACCTCATGCCCACAGTTAAATATGGTGGTGACTCTTTAATGTTTTTGGGCTGTTTTACTGCCAGAGGACCTGGACATTTTGTTAGGTTACATGGCATCATGGACTCTATTAACTCATATTAAATGAACACCTGACTGCCTCAGAAAGCTTAAAATAGGCCGTGGTTGAATCTTTCAGCAGGACAATAATCCACAACATATATCAAAATCAACACAAAAATAGTTTACTGATCACAAAATCAAGGTCCTGCCATGGTCATCCCAGTCCTCTGACTTGATCCCTATTTGAAGGATCTGGAGAGATTCTGTATGGAGGAATGGTCATAGATCACTTGCCATGTATTCTCCAACCGCGTCAGGCATTATAGGCGAAGACAGAGTTGTTATCTTGGCAAAAGGAGGTAGCACAAAGTATTGACTAAAAGGGTGACCATGTAAAATGCTTTTGATAGTCATAAAAGGGCATGTTGTAGATAGTCTTAAACAGGCAAGGGATAACAGGGTCAGGTAGTCTTAAAGTGGCTAAAAGGTAAAATCTGCAGTAGTCTTTAAGGGGCAGGGGTCAGACAGTCTTCAAAGTGTAGGAGGTCAGGGGATCAGAAAGTCTTAAAGGTAAAGGGTGTGTGGTAATCTTAAAGGGATATTAAACAGTATGAGATTATAATATGAAGCATTTCATTAATATATACTTAAAAAACTTTGCAATATACTTTTAATATTTATTCTGCCCTTCTTTTCTGTAATTTAGCCCTGTAAATTGTTGGTTTTCTAAATTCCACTTCTATAAGCTAATGGGAGCCACCATGTTTGAACTTAAGTTTTCCAGTTATCTCTCTCTCCAGCTACGGACAATTAGGGACATATATAAAATAAGCAATAAAAGAGAGTGGGCAAATAAGGCTGAGAGAAACATACTATTATCTAACTTGTGGCTAGATTTAGAGTTTGGTGGCCAAAGGGGTGCATTAGCTACCCGTGCTTTTTTTCTCCCGCACCTTTTAAATACCGCTGGTATTTAGAGTTCACAGAATGGCTGGGTTTTTAGTGTGTTAGGCTCCAAAAAGGGAGCGTAGAGCATAATTTAACGCCACTGCAACTCTAGATACCAGCGGTGCTTACGGACGCGGCCAGCTTCAAAAACGTGCTCGTGCACGATATCCCCATAGAAAAAAATGGGGCTGTTTGAGCTGAAAAAAAACCTAACACCTGCAAAAAAGCAGCGTTCAGCTCTTAACGCAGCCCCATTGTTTTCTATGGGGAAACACATCCTACGTCTGCACCTAACACTCTAACATGTACCCCGAGTCTAAACACCCCTAACCTTACACTTATTAACCCCTAATCTGCCGCCCCCGCTATCGCTGACACCTGCATATTATTATTAACCCCTAATCTGCCGCTCCCTACACCGCCGCAACATACATTATAGTTATGTACCCCTAATCTGCTGCCCCTAACACCGCCGACCCCTATATTATATTTATTAACCCCTAATCTGCCCCCCACAACGTCGCCGCCAGCTACCTACAATAATTAACCCCTAATCTGCCGATCGGAGATCACTGCTACTATAATAAATGTATTAACCCCTAAAGCTAAGTCTAACCCTAACACTAACACCCCCCTAAGTTAAATATAATATTTATCTAACAAAATAAATTAAATCTTATTAAATAAATTATTCCTATTTAAAACTAAATACTTACCTTTAAAATAAACCCTAATATAGCTACAATATAAATTATAATTATATTGTAGCTATTTTAGGATTAATATTTATTTTATAGGCAACTTTGTATTTATTTTAACCAGGTACAATAGCTATTAAATAGTTAATAACTATTTAATAGCTACCTAGTTAAAATAATTACAAAATTACCTGTAAAATAAATCCTAACCTAAGTTACAATTAAACCTAACACTACAATATCAATAAATAAATTAAATACAATTCCTACAAATAAATACAATTAAATAAACTAACTAAAGTACAAAAAATAAAAAAGAACTAAGTTACAAAAAATAAAAAAATATTTACAAACATTAGAAAAAAATTACAACAATTTTAAACTAATTACACCTACTCTAAGCCCCCTAATAAAATAACAAAGACCCCCAAAATAAAAAAATGCCCTACCCTATTCTAAATTACAAAAGTTCAAAGCTCTTTTACCTTACCAGCCCTGAAAAGGGCCCTTTGCGGGGCATGCCCCAAAGAATTCAGCTCTTTTGCCTGTAAAAAAAACCATACAATACCCCCCCCAACATTACAACCCACCACCCACATACCCCTAATCTAACCCAAACCCCCCTTAAATAAACCTAACACTAAGCCCCTGAAGATCTTCCTACCTTGTCTTCACCATTCCAGGTATCACCGATCGTTCCAGGCTCCGAAATCTTCATCCAAGCCCAAGCGGGGGCTAGACATCCATCATCCGGCTGAAGTCTTCTATCAAGCGACGGCTGAAGAAGTCCAGAAGAGGCTCCAAAGTCTTCATCCTATCCGGGAAGAAGCGTAGATCCGGACCGGCAACCATCTTCCAAGCGGCATCTTCTATCTTCATCCGATGACGACCGGCTCTATCTTGAAGACCTCCACCGCGGACCCATCTTCTTCTTCCGACGACTTCCCGAAGAATGACAGTTCCTTTAAGGGACGTCATCCAAGATGGCATCCCTCGAATTCCGATTGGCTGATAGGATTCTATCAGCCAATCGGAATTAAGGTAGGAAAATTCTGATTGGCTGATGGAATCAGCCAATCAGAATCAAGTTCAATCCGATTGGCTGATTCAATCAGCCAATCAGATTGAGCTTGCATTCTATTGGCTGTTCCAATCAGCCAATAGAATGCGAGCTCAATCTGATTGGCTGATCGGATCAGCCAATCGGATTGAACTTGATTCTGATTGGCTGATTCAATCAGCCAATCAGAATTTTCCTTCCTTAATTCCGATTGGCTGATAGAATCCTATCAGCCAATCGGAATTCGAGGGGCGCCATCTTGGATGACGTCCCTTAAAGGAACCGTCATTCGTCGGGAAGTCGTCGGAAGAAGAAGATGGGTCCGCGATGGAGGTCTTCAAGATGGAGCCGTTCGTCATCGGATGAAGATAGAAGATGCCGCTTGGAAGAAGATGGTTGCCGGTCCGGATCTACTCTTCTTCTTGGATAGGATGAAGACTTTGGAGCCTCTTCTGGACTTCTTCAGCCGTCGCTTGATAGAAGACTTCAGCCGGATGATGGATGTCTAGCCCCCGCTTGGGCTTGGATGAAGATTTCAGAGCCTGGAATGATCGGTGATACCTGGCATGGTGAAGGCAAGGTAGGAAGATCTTCAGGGGCTTAGTGTTAGGTTTATTTAAGGGGGGTTTGGGTTAGATTAGGGGTATGTGGGTGGTGGGTTGTAATGTTGTGGGGGGTATTGTATGTTTTTTTTTACAGGCAAAAGAGCTGAATTCTTTGGGGCATGCCCCACAAAGGGCCCTTTTAAGGGCTGGTAAGGTAAAAGAGCTTTGAACTTTTGTAATTTAGAATAGGGTAGGGCATTTTTTTATTTTGGGGGTCTTTGTTATTTTATTAGGGGGCGGCTTAGAGTAGGTGTAATTAGTTTAAAATTGTTGTAATTTTTTTCTAATGTTTGTAAATATTTTTTTATTTTTTGTAACTTAGTTCTTTTTTATTTTTTGTACTTTAGTTAGTTTATTTAATTGTATTTATTTGTAGGAATTGTATTTATTTTATTTATTGATAGTGTAGTGTTAGGTTTAATTGTAGATAATTGTAGGTAGTTTATTTAATTTATTTATTGATAGTGTAGTGTTAGGTTTAATTGTTACTTAGGTTAGGATTTATTTTACAGGTAATTTTGTAATTATTTTAACTAGGTAGCTATTAAATAGTTATTAACTATTTAATAGCTATTGTACCTGGTTAAAATAATTACAAAGTTGCCTGTAAAATAAATATTAATCCTAAAATAGCTAAGATATAATTATAATTTATATTGTAGCTATATTAGGATTTATTTTACAGGTAAGTATTTAGATTTAAATAGGAATAATTTATTTAATAAGACTTAATTTATTTCGTTAGATAAAAATTATATTTAATTTAGGGGGGTGTTAGTGTTAGGGTTAGAATTAGCTTAAGGGGTTAAACAATTTATTAGAGTAGCGGTGAGCTCCGATCGGCAGATTAGGGGTTAATACTTGAAGTTAGCTGTCGGCGATGTTAGGGAGGGCAGATTAGGGGTTAATACTATTTATTATAGGGTTATTGAGGCGGGAGTGAGGCGGATTAGGGGTTAATACATTTATTATACTAGCGGTGAGCTCCGGTCGGCAGATTAGGGGTTAATTATTGTAGGTAGCTGGCGGCGACGTTGTGGGGGGGAGATTAGGGGTTAATAAATATAATATAGGGGTTGGCGGTGTTAGGGGCAGCAGATTAGGGGTACATAGGGATAACGTAGTTGGCGGCGGTGTACGGAGCGGCAGATTAGGAGTTAAAAAATTTAAATATAGTGGCGGCGATGTGGGGGGACCTCGGTTTAGGGGTACATAGGTAGTTTATGGGTGTTAGTGTACTTTAGAGCACAGTAGTTAAGAGCTTTATGAACCGGCGTTAGCCCAGAAAGCTCTTAACTACTGACTTTTTTCTGCGGCTGGAGTTTTGTCGTTAGATTTCTAACGCTCACTTCAGCCACGACTCTAAATACCAGCGTTAGAAAGATCCCATTGAAAAGATAGGATACGCAATTGACGTAAGGGGATCTGCGGTATGGAAAAGTCGCGGCTGGAAAGTGAGCGTTAGACCCTTTAATGACTGGCTCCAAATACCAGAGGGCGGTAAAAACCAGCGTTAGGAGCTTCTAACGCTGGTTTTGACGGCTACCGCCCAACTCTAAATCTAGGCCTTGGTTTCCACACAGCCTGTTTGCACAAACTCTATTTCTTTCATGTAATTAGCAAGAGTCCATGAGCTAGTGACGTATGGATTATTTTCAGCGGAATTGGCTGTCTTTATTTTATCCCTCCCTCTCTAGTGACTCTTGCGTGGAAGATCCGCATCTTGGGTAGTCATTATCCCATACGTCACTAGCTCATGGACTCTTGCTAATTACATGAAAGAAAACATAATTTATGTAAGAACTTACCTGATAAATTCATTTCTTTCATATTAGCAAGAATCCATGAGGCCCACCCTTTTTGTGGTGGTTATGATTTTTTTGTATAAAGCTCAATTATTCCAATTCCTTATTTTTTATGCTTTCGCACTTTTTTCTTATCACCCCACTTCTTGGCTATGCGTTAAACTGATTTGTAGGTGTGGTGAGGGGTGTATTTATAGGCATTTTGAGGTTTGGGAAACTTTGCCCCTCCTGGTAGGAATGTATATCCCATATGTCACTAGCTCATGGACTCTTGCTAATGTGAAAGAAATGAATTTATCAGGTAAGTTCTTACATAAATTATGTTTTTGTTGCCTGATTTATATCTATCCTAATTGATCTCAGCAGAAGAAAGATACATAGAAAACTAGTTCAAACATGATGGCACACATTACTTTATAGAAACTAGAGTACTTATAGAAACTAGAGTACTTATAGAACTAAACCTTTACATTTATATCTCCAATGTTTAAACATCTGTTTGGAATAATTGTAAAATTACATCTACATATTATTCTAAGGCTAATCTTTGCTTTGGTTTATAGTCTTGAATGAGTAGGGTGTAGCAAGTGTTAAAGGAGAAGGATTTAGAGGGGCAATGATGACAGGTTGTTTCAAAGGTCAGAGGTTTGGGTTCAAGAAGGCTTAAAGGGGCATAGTTTGAAGGGGTAAGGGCCAGGTAGTCTTGAAGGGTCAGGGGGTTAATAATTCAGGTATTCTTTAATGGACTGGGGTAGTAAATATTGTTAATGGGTAGGGAGTAGGTAGTCTTATAAGGGCAGGGGTTAGGGGCTCAGCCCTCCGGTAGTTCTAAAGGAGCAGGGAGTGGGCTGCTAGATGGTTTAAAAAGGGTAGACCATAGATATTCCTAGAGGTGTATGGGTTAAAAGGTTTTAGGTAGTCTTAAAGGAGTGGGGATTAAGGGTTTAGGTAGTCTTAAATTTACAGTGGGGTTAGGCTGATAGATAGTCTTAAAGGGGCAGAGGTAATGGGATCAGTAGTAGTAATCTTAAAGTAGTCTTAAAGGGGTGAGTGCTAAAGTTGTTTCAAGCAGACAGGGAATAGGTCGGTAGATAGTCTTAAAGAGGTAAGGTGTAGATAGTCTTAATGGGGCAGGGGGTTAAGTGGTCAGTAAGTGTTAAAAGGGCAAGAGGTCAGGTAGTCTTAAAGAGGCAGGGGGAGCTAAGGACAGTTAAGGGAATAGGGGGATTGATAGTCTTAAATTGGTAGGGGTATATAGGATTAAAGGGGTAGGGATTAAAAGGTAGTTAGTCTAAAATGGGTAGGGAGTTAGGACCAGGAAGTCTTAAATGGGCAGGAGGTTGGGTTGATTTAAAGGGACAAGGGTAGGGGGCATATAGACTTAAAGGTTTAGGGGATAGGGGTCTTAAATGGGCATAGTTTAGTGAGTAGATGGCCTAAAAATAGTATAGGGTATAGTCAGTGTGTGTGTGTGCCACTGTGTATATTTGTCATAATGTGTGTTTAAAATTACCGTCTGTGGCACAAGTATTAAATGGGAGATTAAAATGTATTTTTGTATGACTGGCATCAGGGGTTACATTTACACACTTTCTCTCCCCCCCCTCCAAGAATACTATATATTTTGCCCCTTTAAGACTACCTCCTCCTATACCTTTAAGACTATTTATTATTACCCCTTTAAGGATATCTTTCCTTGCCCTTTAAGACTACCTGACCACCTATCTCTTTAAAACAACCTGACCTATTAATTCCCTGTCTCCTGAAGGCTACCTGACCCTCTACCCCTTTAAGTCTGCCTATTCATTTAAGATTATTTACCCCCTTTAAAATTATTTCTGCTACTCCTTTAAAGTGACAGTGTAGTCCAAATAAAAGTATTATGATTCAGATAGGGCATGTAATTTTAAACAACTTTCCAATTTTTTTTATCATCAAATTTGCTTTTTACTATTGGTATTTTTGTTAAATGTTAAACCTAGGTAGGCTTATAGTCAGATTTCTAAGACTCTGCAGTCGACCTTTTATCTCACATTCTGGAGTTGGATATCTAATAACATGTACTGTTTGTTTATGTGTGCCATAAAGATAACATTGTGCTCACTCTAGTGGAATTATTTAAGAGGCAGGATTAACTGCCTGAAAAGCAAGTCTGTCAAAAGATCTGAAATATGAAGGCTGTCTGCCGAAGCTCAGATACAAGGTAGTCATAGAGGTAAAACGTGCATTAATATAACAGTGTTGGTTATGCAAAACTGGGGAATAGTAAATAAAGGGATTATCTATCGCCTAGATTACGAGTCTTGCATTAGCCTTAAAAAGCAGCGTTGAGAGGTCCCAACGCT
Organism: Bombina bombina; assembly: GCF_027579735.1. Taxonomy (NCBI): domain Eukaryota; kingdom Metazoa; phylum Chordata; class Amphibia; order Anura; family Bombinatoridae; genus Bombina; species Bombina bombina. The sequence goes on along the minus strand of NC_069499.1, from coordinate 410,744,796 downwards.
GCTTTTTAACGCCCGCTGGTATTACGAGTCTGAGAGGTACAGGTGTACCGCTCACTTTTTCCGCGACTCGAGCATACCGCAAATCCACTTACGTCAATTGCGTATCCTATCTTTTCAATGGGATTTTCCTAACGTTGGTATTACGAGTCTTGGAAAAAGTGAGCGGTAGAACCTCTCCTGTCAAGCCTGGTACCGCATTTAAAAGTCAGTAGTTAAGAGTTTTATGGGCTAACGCCGTAACATAAAACTCTTAACTAAAGTGCTAAAAAGTACACTAACACCCATAAACTACCTGTTAACCCCTAAACCGAGGCCCCCCCACATTGCAAACACTTAAATAAAATTTTTAGCCCCTAATCTGCCGACCGGATATCGCCGCCACTTTAACAAATATATTAACCCCTAAACTGCCACACTCCCACCTCGCAAACACTAGTTAAATATTATTAACCCCTAATCTGCCGTCCCTAACATTGCCAAAACCTACCTACATTTATTAACCCCTAATCTGCCGCCCCCAACGTCGCCGCCACTATATTAAATGTATTAACCCCTAAATCTAAGTCTAACCCTAACCCTAACACCCCCTAACTTAAATATAATTTAAATAAATCTAAATAAAATTACTAAAAATAACTAACGCCTAGATTTAGAGTTCTGCGTTAGCCGTCAAAACCAGCGTATAGGGCTTCTAACGCTGGTTTTTACCGCCCGCTGGTATTTTGAGTTTACTTACCGACACTCCAAAATCTCCGAACGCACAAATCTCTACTGACAGCTCAGACCCAGGAGTTAACATCTACCGACAAAATAACCATCCACGATTCACAAAACAAATATTACACAAAGTACACTTACACTCATACAAACACTACACTATATTTATTTTTCATATGTTATATTTTTTCATCAAAATAGAAAAGATCAAAGTTGCGAGATCTCGGGTGTTAGAAAAAAACACAACACAAATTCATTTTGCCATTGACTTACATTGACAGACGGGAAAAGACACTCATATAGCTACATCTAACTAATAATATTATCACAAACATACACTCATCGATGCATGCAAACAATATACACCACATAACATACACAAATAATTTTTTTTATTACGAAATGAACACGATTTAGCTACTTTTTCACACAAGACCATGACGTCACTCACTTTACGCTCAAAACCAGTCTTGGATATTATTTACACACAAATTTTGAGCCTCCATTGACTTCTATGGGGAAAACGTGCTTGTGCACGCGACAGATAGATTTCCCTAACGAACGCAAAAAGCGTAGACAAAAAAACTCTTAATACCAGCGCTAGAATTCGGAAAATAACTCATGCTTTTCTGCGTTAGACCCAGCTATGACAAATAGATCAAGAAATGGCTATTTCCCTATGGTTGACTTATGGAGTTTACTTATGGGAATTTCATAACAACATTAAATTGTTTCATACTTTTACATTACATCAACTACAAATCAACATCACTAGTAACAAACATTTTCCACAATTACATCACATTTAAACGGACACAAAAATAATTGAAACATTTCAGGATTCACAAACAGTAGACAATGGGAAACACCTCTCGTTTACCTTTATTATTGCATTTCATTTATTCAACTCATATGCTTGCAGCAACAGCATATCTACATAGGCTTAACACATGATCAGTCATGGATGCACATACATTACTTTTATCATTCACTCATACATGTGCATTCAAATGATGGGGGAAAATCACATTACATTCTCTCTAGGAATCACGAAACAGAAAATAGGGATTTTAATGTACTTTTAACATCATGATTCGATCACAATATACCATTAGGAATTACGTACAATAAGAACATCATTACAACAGATTACACCTGTCACTTTATGGGAAGGAACAACAATGCGAGACCGCTTTAGAGAAGTCAGCATATGTGGGACACATAACACGCATCACGCAACCACAAAGCACACATTTATATTTTAATCAGCACACAATAACAATGTAGTCAAATACAACAACACAATGATGATTTCAGAAATACACAGGCAGGTTAATAATATGATGACGTCATTAGAAGCTTCAACCAAACACATTACAGCTTTACGACTGCACCGCCCCTTTCAGAACTTTAGCACTCAATACTCCATATATACGTAAACAACAGTTTGGAACATCATTATTATGGCGATTTTAAAGGGATGCGTACTAAATATTGTCAGCTCGCAAATCAATTATATATACAATACTACAGATGACAGACGGAAGTTCAGAATTATTATGCCGATTTTAATGGGACGCATACAATATTTACATCTCGCCAATCACTTATATATACAATACTACAGATGACAGCCGGAAGTTATTCAGTATTAGTGCGATTTGAAAGGGACGCATACAATATTTACATCTCGCAAATCACTTATATATACAATACTACAGATGACAGCCGGAAGTTCTTCAGTATTAGTGCGATTTGAAAGGGACGCATACAATATTTACATCTCGCTAATCACTTATATATACAATACTACAGATGACAGCCGGAAGTTCTTCAGTATTAATGCGATTTGAAAGGGACGCATACAATATTAACATCTCGCTAATCACTTATATATACAATACTACAGATGACAGACGGAAGTTCTGAATTATTATGCCGATTTTAAAGGGACGCGTACAATCTTGACATCTCGCTAATCACTTATATATACAATACTACAGATGGCAGCTGTTACTTTATCGTTTACAAACAATATTGCAGCAACATTGATCGATCACATTCTATGCACATTATACACAACTATGCACTTTCATTAATGTTAGCGTGGACGTGTGCTTTTTACTATAAGATTGCGTTTAATAAATATTTATTACGCATATGATCAAACATTACAAACATGCACTGTATGTGTGATATTTTACACTTTCACATTGAGATTCATTGGGGGAAAACAACATTTCAGCAAACACCTTAAAAAACCGCCCACTTTGAAAGCATTCGCGCCGCTCACATACAAACAAGTGAATACAATCAGCAATCATTACAAACTCACTACCATTGGACTAATTGCACTATAAATCCCCCAAACAACATGGCCAAAGCGTCCATGGTGATCGTCATTGTATCAAATCGCTTCTGTGTTTTTGCATACCTTGTTACTCCTTGCGCTGTGTTTTCTCTGCTGTTTGGCTTCGTGCTGCTAAGCTTGGCAAATATGGATGACGATGATCTGGTAGACGCTGCTGGTGGTGCTGTTGGCCAAGTAGCGGTTGATAGAATCAGGCAGCCTCGGCGGCTCCAAGTGAGACAAAGGACTCGTCTGGTTCGAGGTCCTCGTGTATACAGGGTAAGACCCACCTTGGAAAACATGAGCGACTTCGAGGTTTATGACAAGTATAGGCTCAATCGCGAACAGCTCATTGGCCTTTATGATGTTCTTAGACCTCATCTGGAGCCACGTATAAGAATAAGGACTGCTGTCCCTGGCATCACTAAGTTGCTAAGTTGTATATATCAATAAATCAATTATATATACAATACTACAGATGACAGACGGAAGTTCAGAATTATTATGCCGATTTTAATGGGACGCATACAATATTTACATCTCGCCAATCACTTATATATACAATACTACAGATGACAGCCGGAAGTTATTCAGTATTAGTGCGATTTGAAAGAGACGCATACAATATTTACATCTCGCAAATCACTTATATATACAATACTACAGATGACAGCCGGAAGTTCTTCAGTATTAGTGCGATTTGAAAGGGACGCATACAATATTTACATCTCGCTAATCACTTATATATACAATACTACAGATGACAGCCGGAAGTTCTTCAGTATTAATGCGATTTGAAAGGGACGCATACAATATTAACATCTCGCTAATCACTTATATATACAATACTACAGATGACAGACGGAAGTTCTGAATTATTATGCCGATTTTAAAGGGACGCGTACAATCTTGACATCTCGCTAATCACTTATATATACAATACTACAGATGGCAGCTGTTACTTTATCGTTTACAAACAATATTGCAGCAACATTGATCGATCACATTCTATGCACATTATACACAACTATGCACTTTCATTAATGTTAGCGTGGACGTGTGCTTTTTACTATAAGATTGCGTTTAATAAATATTTATTACGCATATGATCAAACATTACAAACATGCACTGTATGTGTGATATTTTACACTTTCACATTGAGATTCATTGGGGGAAAACAACATTTCAGCAAACACCTTAAAAAACCGCCCACTTTGAAAGCATTCGCGCCGCTCACATACAAACAAGTGAATACAATCAGCAATCATTACAAACTCACTACCATTGGACTAATTGCACTATAAATCCCCCAAACAACATGGCCAAAGCGTCCATGGTGATCGTCATTGTATCAAATCGCTTCTGTGTTTTTGCATACCTTGTTACTCCTTGCGCTGTGTTTGCTCTGCTGTTTGGCTTCGTGCTGCTAAGCTTGGCAAATATGGATGACGATGATCTGGTAGACGCTGCTGGTGGTGCTGTTGGCCAAGTAGCGGTTGATAGAATCAGGCAGCCTCTGCGGCTCCAAGTGAGACAAAGGACTCGTCTGGTTTGAGGTCCTCGTGTATACAGGGTAAGACCCACCTTGGAAAACATGAGCGACTTCGAGGTTTATGACAAGTATAGGCTCAATCGCGAACAGCTCATTGGCCTTTATGATGTTCTTAGACCTCATCTGGAGCCACGTATAAGAATAAGGACTGCTGTCCCTGGCATCACTAAGTTGCTAAGTTGTATATACGTCCTGGCCTCCGGGAGTTTTCAATCAGGAGAGATGTACATGCATGGCCTGTCTCAAGGTACATTCTCTGGGGTGTTTGATAACTTTCTGGATGCCATGGTACGTATCAGTAAGCACTACATAGGATTCCCACAGAATGATGGTGATTGGAGGCGCCTGAAGCGGGAATTCTTTGCTATTGCTGAATTGCCCAATGTCTTGGGAGCGAATGAGTGTACCCACATTGCGCTGTGTGCTCCAGCTGATGACTTGCCCTTCCGAAATTGCAAACATTTTCATAGACTCAACGTGCAGTATGTTTGTGACACACGGATGAGGATTATGCAGGTGTGTGCGAATTTTGGGGGGCTTGTCATGATGCCCGCATTCTCTCTCTGTCCTCCGTGTGGCAGCAGTTTGAGGAAAGACAAATGCCCCCTGGGTATCTCGTTGGTGAGTATTTGTGCACAACATGGTTAATTAGTTAGACAATTGCCACTGTAGTCTTAAATTGTTAGTGTCATGTGCAGCTATAGGATGCAATTTAACCATTTCTTTCTCTTTCCGCAAATGTCTAGTTTTAGTTCAAAACAGATATGTAGCATGTCTTACCTTAAATGCTTAGATAGAGAATGCAATGTAACAATGCCATTGTCTCATTCCGAAAATGTCTAGTTTTAGCTCAAAGCAGATATGTAGCATGTCTTACCTTAAATGTGCAGATAGAAAATGCAATTTAACCCTTTATTTATTTTAGCAAAGGTCTGGTGTATGCGAAATACGCATATGTAGCATGTCTTAGCTGAAATGCTCAGATAGCACATGCAATTTAACCATGTCATTGTCTATTTCCGCAAATGTCTAGTTTTAGCTCAAAGCAGATATGTAGCATGTTTTAGCTTAAATGGGCAGATTGAAAATGCAATTTAACCATTTATTTTGTATTTTAGCAAATGTCTGGTTTATGCGAAATACGCATATGTAGCATGTCTTAGCTGAAATGCTCAGATAGCAAATGCAATTCAACCATGTCATTGTCTATTTCCGCAAATGTCTAGTTTTAGCTCAAAGCAGATATGTAGCATGTTTTAGCTTAAATGGGCAGATTGAAAATGCAATTTAACCATTTAGTTTGTATTTTAGTAAAGGTCTGGTTTATGCAAAATACGCATATGTAGCATGTCAGCTGAAATGCTCAGATAGCAAATGCAATTTAACCATGTCATTGTCTATTTCCACAAATGTCTAGTTTTAGCTCAAAGCAGATATGTAGCATGTTTTAGCTTAAATGGGCAGATTGAAAATGCAATTTAACCATTTAGTTTGTATTTTAGCAAAGGTCTGGTTTATGCGAAATACGCATATGTAGCATGTCTTAGCTGAAATGCTCAGATAGCAAATGCAATTTAACCATGTCATTGTCTATTTCCGCAAATGTCTAGTTTTAGCTCAAAGCAGATATGTAGCATGTTTTAGCTTAAATGGGCAGATTGAAAATGCAATATAACCATTTAGTTTGTATTTTAGCAAAGGTCTGGTTTATGCAAAATACGCATATGTAGCATGTCTTAGCTGAAATGCTCAGATAGAGAATAAGATTGAACTAGATTTTTTTTTTTAATTTAAACATTTGTTATTGGATTATCGTGTACACAAAAATATAGATTCCGGTGCCTTGACAGGTCGGGAGGAGCCCTCCAGTACAGCCCTCAGAAGGTGGCTAAGATTGTTATAGCCTGTAGCGTCCTGCATAATATTGCACAGCGGGCTGGGATGCTGCAGGCCGTCCAGGCATCCCAAAACCTCCTCAGAGATGAGGAGGACGATCCTATTCTAGAGGGGCCATTCCGGGACGAGGGGCTCAATGTCAGAGCAGACATCATCAACCGCCACTTCAGACGGTAAATAATAGAAGTTATATTGGAGTATTGTCAATAGATGTGAACTCTAGGGAAATGACAAGTAGAGAATTGTGCAAACATGTTAGGATTGTTCATCAAATGATAACAATTTTTTTCATTTATTAACCCCTTAACGACCGAGGACGTGCAGGGTACGTCCTCAACAAAAAGGAAGTTAACGCCTGAGGACGTACCCTGCATGTCCTCGGTGTGGAAAGCAGCTGGAAGCGATCCTGCTCGCTTCCAGCTGCTTTCCGGTTATTGCAGTGATGCCTCGATATGGAGGCATCCTGCAATAACCTTTTGAAGCCATCCGATGCAGAGTGAGCCACTCTGTAGCCCTCTCTGCACCGGAGATCGGTGGCTTACTTCGTTGGTGGGTGGGAGCAGGACCGGGAGGCGGGTGGCGGCTATCGATAGCCATGGATGATGCGGAGGGGGGCGGGATCGTGGGCGGGGATGACAGGGGGCGCACACAGACGCGCGCATGTGCACGGGGAGGCGGGGGCGGGCGCGTGCACGGGGAGGGAGCGGGTGGGAACCGCTACACTAGAGAAATATTTTATGTAGAAGTGGGGAAAAAGGGGGATATTATTTACAATTTAGCAAGATCGGTATGGCTGGTGGGGTGTTAGTCTGTGGGGGGGAAGCTACACTACAGAAAAAAATAAAATAAAAATAATAAAACCCCTTTTTTTTGCAAATAAAGGCAGAGGGGGGGTTAGAGAGCTGTTTTGGGGGGGATCAGGGAGGTTGGGGGCTAAGGGGGGATCCTACATAGCAGCATATATAAATATGCTCAATTTTTAAAAAAGAATATTCAAAGACGCCTTTTATTTTAGTACTGGCAGACTTTCTGCCAGTACTTAAGATGGCGGGGACAATTGTGGGGTGGGGGAGGGAAGGGAGCTGTTTGGGAGGGATCAGGGGGTGTGATGTGTCAGGTGGGAGGCTGATCTCTACACTAAAACTAACATTAACCCTGCAAGCTCCCTACAAACTACCTAATTAACCCCTTCACTGCTAGCCATAATACACGTGTGATGTGCAGCAGCATTTAGCGGCCTTCTTATTACCAAAAAGCAACGCCAAAGCCATGTATGTCTGCTATTTCTGAACAAAGGGGATCCCAGAGAAGCATTTACAAACATTTGTGCCATAATTGCACAAGCTGTTTGTAAATAATTTCAGTGAGAAACCTAAAATTGTGAAAAATTTAACGTTTTTTTTAATTTGATCGCATTTGGCGGTGAAATGGTGTCATGAAATATACCAAAATGGGCCTAGATCAAAACTTGGAGTTGTCTACTACACTACACTACAGCTAAAATTAACCCTAGAAGCTCCCTACATACGCCCTAATTAACCCATTCACTGCTGGGCATAATACACATGTGGTACGCAGTTGCATTTAGCAGACTTCTAATTACCAAAAAGCAACGCCAAAGCCATACATGTCTGCTATTTCTAAAGAAAGGGGATCCCAGAGAAGCATTTACAATCATTTATGCCATAATTGCAAAAGTTGTTTGTAAATAATTTCAGTGAGAAACCTAAATTTTGTGAAAAAATGTGTGAAAAAGAGAACAATTTTCTTTATTTGATCGCATTTGGCGGTGAAATGGTGGCATGAAATATGCCAAAATGGGTTTAGATCAATACTTTGGGATGTCTTCTAAAAAAAATATATATACTTGTCAATGGATATTCAGGTATTCCTGACAGATATCAGGGTTCTAATGTAACTAGCGCTAATTTTGATAAAAAATGGTTTGGAAATAGCAAAGTGCTACTTGTATTTATGGCCCTATAACTTACAAAAAAAGCAAAGAACATGTAAACATTAGGTATTTCTAAACTCAGGAAAAAATTTTGAAACTATTTAGCATGGGTGTTTTTTGGTGGTTGTACATATGTAACAGATTTTGGGGGTCAAAGTCAGAAAAAGTGTGTTTTTTCCATTTTTTCCTCATATTTTATATTTTTTTTATAGTAAATGATAACATATGATGAAAATAATGGTATCTTTAGAAAGTCCATTTAATGGCGAGAAAAACTGTATATAATATATGTGGGTACAGTAAATGAGTAAGAGGATAATTACAGCTAAACACAAACACCGCAAAAATGTAAAAATAGCCTTGGTCCCAAACGGACAGAAAATGGAAAAGTGCTGTGGTCATTAAGGGGTTAATATAGGTGATGCTCTGGTCATTGGGTCCTGTAGCGAGTCTTTGCCACCTGGTTTTTAAAGACAACATCAGCTGGTAAGTATAAATGTATGGACTGTGGCTGGCAGGAACTTTTCACAAAAATACATCATATGGCATACATTTTAAAAAACTAGTATTTAGTTTACACATTACTTAAAATTTAAATACTCAGAAAGGGATCCTCTAGCATGACTATCCTCTAGCATGACTATGGTTCAAAGTTAGATTCAAAGTCACACATTAGAGGTTCGTTCTGCTCAATATGACTCATCTTCACACTTGATTGATAGAACATAACACAAGATGCTACACACGCTTAGGGCTCCATGTTCTAAGCCGTCAATTCATTCGTCATTGTAGACGCGAATAAACTCACCGTTACTCGCCGCGGGCGAAATGGTGTCTGCTGTTGCTATGTACTAATAATCCCACAATAAATAGACACGTCTAGCCCGCCGCGAGCAGTGGCGGAATATTGATAAATTTGACGCCTCGCTCGCCGCGACTAAGCTGATGTACTTAACTTTCAGTTCAATTGTCTGGCCAATTGTTAACACGTGACATGCAAGGTGTTACGAACGTCATAGTAGTAGCTGGAATAGAATTTTGCTCCTATAAAAGTACAACTTTTCTAAACAACTTTATTTTTTTTTTTTAATAATTTGATAATTGAAGAGCAACAACTGTTATGTATTTAACTGTTTATCATGAGTGATTTTTTAATAACCTTAATTCTTAAAAAAAAAGTAGAAGACAAGTTAATAAAATTTTTTATTGATCAACTGAAACTTTAATCTTAAATCTTTAATCTTAAAAGTAGAAGACAAGTCAATAAAGACGTTAATAAAGAAAGTTTTTTTATTGATCAACTGAAACTTTAATCTTCAAAATATTGTTTGGCAACCATGTCCCTTGTTGCCATACCACGCCTATTAGCTTGTTCTACACATATTTCTTCAGTGAAATCATCAGCTTCTATGGTATCTTCATCTTCTAATGGACAGCCTCTTTTTATTGCTATATTGTGCAGTATGCAGCAAACCAATATAATTTTTGCAACTTTCTCTGGTGCATACTGCATAGCACCACCAGAACGATCAAGACATCGAAACCGCATTTTCAAAAGACAGAAAGTCCTCTCAATAACCCCCCTGGTAGATCGGTGAGCTTCATTGAAACGTACTTGACTTCTGGTCTGTGGGTTGTTATAGGGAGTCAACAGCCATTCTGTACATGAGTACTCTCCATCTCCTAATAGAAGATATAATAACTATAAATATTAATAAAAAAATAATTTTAAAGATTGAGAACTATACAATACAAATTTAAACTATACAGATTACAGTCGACAAATTTGGCGCAATTTACGCACATTGAAATGAGAGACAAATTAGACGCCAGTTATGCTTACCTAGAAGCCATCCTTCAGGCATATTTCCGTCCTCGAACTTCCGGTATAAGCCAGTCTGCCTTAAGATGTAAGAATCATGACAGGAGCCAGGAAAGTTAGAACGGACACTGATAATCCTCATGTTGGGGTCACAGACCATCTGGACATTCAAGGAATGGAAATGCTTTCTATTCCTATAGATCTCCTCACGAGCTTGAAGTGGTCTTACAGCAATGACTTTGGATAAGTGGCGTGAAAAAGCAGATTGACTCATTCCAATAATGACGCTAGAAACTGCCTGAAAGGAGCCTGTTGCCATAAAATGCAATGCAGCTAATAGTTTCAGAAGTCCCGGAATAGCTTGTGAACGAGCCGTCATCGGCTCCAAATGATCTTCAATCTTTCGATACAGGTGTAATATGGATTCACGATCAAGCCGGAATCTTTGTATGATCTCTCGGTCAGAAAGGCCGTGCAAACCAACCCGTGGAAGGAATACACGGGGGACACGAACTCTCCTTCTTCTAACCATTCGATTAGCGACATTTCTAGTATTCTGTCTTCTAGCCCAGATTTACATCACACGGAGAATAAACAAATACAGAATTCTCTCCATAGCTGCTGAAATGAACAATGTAAGTACAATGCTGATATTACTGCCTTTATATATGTCTAGACTGGCATCTCGAGTGACTTTCCTATTGTTTTGTACCTTGCCCACCACCTAAAAGGTGGCGAGGCAAAAATAACGAGGTGGGAGCGGAAATTGTCGCGAGCGGAGAAATAGATTTTTTAGTACATTCGTTTTTGGAGAGTTGGTGGTCAAATGTGTCTAATTACAGTGAAAAATGGAGAGGGAGCGAGGTTTGGCGGGTAAGTACGCTCGCAATTTTAAAGATGAACATAGTTGACGGCTTTGAACATATCAGTTTGCGAGTTTTGACGCGAGATTTGTTGCGGGTAGCTCGCTGACTGCTTAGTACATGGAGCCCTTAGTAATCTAGTGACAGAAATTGATTCAGAAATGGGGGGTGGGAGAGGGGTACAGAACTGATTCACACCCTTGTAATAATATTTTTAATAACTCTTTTTCTGCCATTAGGGAGATGACTTCATCTAAAGACTGAAAGTGAAGAATTCGAAGACTGAAAGTGAAGAATTCCCAGACTGAAAGTGAAGAATCCAAGATTGAAAGTGAAGAATACCAATGGGATCATGCCTGGCATTGTCTTTTAAATGTGCTGACCTTGAAAACCATGCAAAGACATGTTCACATGGTAAGTGGCAGCTATTTGATGGATTAAGGCTGTGGAGGCATCCTATTGGAGACACTTAGATTTTTTTATTTTTAGATGGTATTTCACAGTCCTCTATTTTGGAAATGATGAATAAGACACCTATTGAAGATAAACTGTTTTCTAGAGAATTGACTTTCAAAGACCATGCATAATCCAGGTTGGTTTGCCCAATGCATGCTAGTTAAGAATCACAGGAAGAAGAATGTAAAATATTTTTAAAAGATACATGTCCTATATTAGAATATTTGTAGCTTACATACATTACCCCTACTTTGTGATACAGAAGAATCCAATTATGAACAATCAGACAAAGGAATACATATTATAGTTGATATAGAGGTATTTGAATGAAATATTACATTTATGTTCAGCATACATATATGTATTTTTCATATTTTAAATGTTATATGCATTATTTTGTATAATTTGAAATGCTGATATTTAAATGTAATATTGATTACACAATATAATGGTATTTTAACTGATGGATAGGAATAGAATTTTTTTCTTTTTTTTAATATTCCAAAATATATTTTTTAAATTTCTTAAAAAGTTAGAGCATAGACACAAGATGATTTTAAATTTATTTTATTTAATGAATATTTTACGACATGTGTGTATTAAATAATAATGTATTTTTTTTCAGATTTTCATCTGTGATGAATTACACTTGTTCTATTTTTTTATTTAAAAAACAAACAAACAAAAAAAGAATTTCTTTTGAATAATAAACCTTTTATTATTTTTATAAAAGACCATCTTTTTAACAGATTATAAAAAATATCCATATAATCTGTCAATTAAAAAATTTGTTGACTCCCATGACTGGTAGTTGTCTATTTGACAAGCACATGCATAATATCAAATTAGGCATCATGTATTGAATTAATTATTGAAAATCCACTTATTCAGAGAATGTTAAAGTCAAGTAGCTTTTATACATTAATTTTGGATTGAAATCCATCGATGCTTTTATTGTGTAATTTATAGATGTTACAATTTAAACATATTTTCGGATATGTAGTCAGAATTTGACATAACAACTTTGTTATTTTCACTTTTAAGAAGGGAAAGTGGTTCACTTACATTAAAGTGACAGTGTGGTTGAATTTTAAATTGGTTTATAAGATCTTGTATCTTCCTTAGGTATACAAAAACATTATTTACATAAATCTAGCTTTAAAAATAATGAAAATGGTAAGTCATTTAACTTTATATTTCGCACAAGCTAGTTATTGGATGCCATATTGATTGATTTTCTGTTCTAGTGGAGTCATTTGAAGGGTCATTTAACTATAGCTAGTTTGTGATATAATTTCACATAATCATTTATCTTATCTCTTGGTTAGATATCACATATCTATATGTATTTTCATTCCCCTTTAGTTTATTTCTACAATGTTAAATCAACATATTCCTAATGGTTTGGTCCTTAAAGGGACATTCCACAAATATATTGTGTATTGAATTTTAAACAATACAAATAAATTATTTAAATATTTTGAATGTACTATTTAATTACATTCAGTCTTTAAATATACTTTGAAAAAGATATATCAATGCACATGTCTTAGACAATGACATAAGGCATCTATGTGCAACCAACAATCAGGATCAAAATAGCCTATGTAGCTATGCTTTTAATCCAAGAATATATATATTTAAAAGCTAATGAGAGAATAAAACTAAATATGAAGTTCATTTAATATTCTATTAGCCATCGAAATACGTAAAGAACATATAGCTTGATGTCCCTTTAAGCTGAAGACGGCAAAATCAAGCCATTAGAATATATATTTCATTCACAGTGGTGAAAACAATTCAAAAGCTAATCTAAATATGCTTTAGTCACATGTTATACTAAGTTTGAGAAAGGAAGGTGCATAGGTTTATGATCTTTCAAGCATTATTGGGAAATGTCTCCTTAAAGGGACATGAAATCAAAATATCCTTAAAGGGAGACTGATCAAAAATATTTTCTCTTTTTAATTCAGAAAGAGCATGCAATTTTAAGAAACTTTCTAATTGACTCGTATTATCAATTTTTATTCATTCTCTTGCTATCATTATTTGAAAAAGAAGGCATCTAATGGGTTTTGTTTCAGTACTCTGGACAGCAATTTTTATTGTTGGATTAATTTATCCAACAATCAGCAAGGACAAGCCAGGTTGTTCACCAAAAATGGGCCGGCATCTAAACTTACATTCTTGCATTTCGAATAAAGATAACAAGAGAATGAAGAAAATTTGATAATGTATCATATCTTGAAACACGAGATTTGCATCTTTAAACATTCTAGATGAATGTCACGCAATAGCACACAATCAATGTGCATTATAAATACATTTAATAGAGCAATGTCAATACTTCACAATAAGTCACGAAATTGATGTTATGAACAATAAATACATACAATGTTAAATGTGTATTAATCCAACGTATTTGTATTAAAAAAACAGACCGATATTAAACCAAGAAATGTCTACAACATTTAATAATGTGACAGTATTAGATTTTAACGAGAATTTAAACATTAATGAGGCGGACTTTCTTCATGAGACGGACTTTATTACGCAGCCGCAAGCTCATATCTCTGAATCTCCTGCACATTTGCAATGCTGTCCTCTGGATGTCACTATTAACATTAACAGAGCTGGCGACAGACGCCCAGATGGCTTTGTCTTACTAGGATGTATATATATATATATATATATATATATATATATATATATATATATATAATATGATTTAAAAAAAAAATTGTGAATTCAGCAAAACTTGAAAATCTGAAAGAAAAAAAGAATAAAAAGAATTTTAATATGAAATCAATTATGATATTTAATAACACATTACAAAACCAAAATTCTGTAAGTATAATAATTCTAAAGTCATTTTCTGTCTATGCTCTAAACTTTAGTGTTTGTTCTGATATTAAAGCCAGGTTCAGATTGGATATCTATATTTACATAGTTTGAAATTAATCACATTCAATTGGGTAATCAAAAGTTGACTTACATATTAACATTTAGAATTAGACAAATTAATACCTAATAATATATTTTTTAAATATTACTAATTATTCAATTGTATGAGGGACATAATTGAATGTAATATTTCATGTCCCTTCAAAAAGTAAAATACATAAATGTGTCCTATAAAATTATTTCAGATAAAATGTAGCCTTTTATCTCTGTGATCGGTCATAATATGAGTCCTCTCTAGCACAAGTAGTGGGAATGTATATGAAATAAATTATATAAAAATAGTCTATTGTGAACACTAATTGTTAGACGCATTCAATATATTAATGAATAATTGCAACCTTATTCCTTCTATGATTCTTAATAGCATGCATTGTGCAAACTAACCTGATGTATGATCTTTAAAAGTTGATTCTATTCCAAATATAATTTTATCTGCATTATGTGTCACATTCATCACTTTCAAAATAGAGGATTGTGAAATACCATCTAAAAGAAATGAGAGGAAACATAAGGGTTTTCCATAGGATGTATTCCGCATCCCCCAGTCTTGTTTCAGACATTGGCCTCTAGTTATCAAGGTCTGGCGGACCTGATCTGACACTGCGGATCAGGTCCGCCAGACCTCACTGAATACGGCGAGCAATACGCTCGCCATATTCAGCATTGCACCAGCAGCTCACAAGAGCTGCTGGTGAAACCCCGCCCCCTGCAGACTCGCCACCAGCAGGGGGTGTCAATCAACCCGATCGTACTCGATCGGGTTGATTTCCAGTGATGTGTGTTCGCCTGCTCAGAGCAGGTGGACAGGTTATGGAGCAGCAGTCTTTGTGACCGCTGCTTCATAACTGCTGAAAGACAATGCCACAGACATGATCACATAGGTATTCTTCACTTTCAGTCTGTAGATGAAGTCAATCTCCCTAACATAAAAAAGTTGAAAATAAAATACCAAAGTGGTACATAGTTCTGCATCACCCTAACACTAATTATTTCCTATTCTTTTTTAGCAATAGCTTACTAAGCGTATGTAGCCTCTTTTGCGTTGTTTTAACAATCAGGTGTGAAGCTGAGTCACATGCATTGTGCATACTTAACTTCTGATGTATGACTGTCAATTCTATGTGCTTCAGAGTATCCCTTTATCTGCTATCTGTCACATTCATTCATTTCAAAATATTTAAAATCTAATAATGTCTAAACTGAGTAAGACGTGTAAACAAATTGTGTGCCATATGATGGATCAGGGGCCAACCCCCCCGTCTGTTTCCATACATTGTGTAAACTTACAATGTGAAGGTGTCTTTATATGTTGTAGAAGTCAGCACAGTTGAAAGACAATGCCACAGACATGATCACATTGGTATTCTTCACTTTCACACTGTAGATTAAGTCAATTTCCCTAATTGAAAATAAAGTGTAAATCAAATATCTTATAAAATGGTACAAAGTTCTGCATCCCTCCCCCTAACACTAACTATTTCCTAAATTGTTTATAGAAATAGCATACTAAGCGTATGTAGCCTCTTTTGTGTTATGTTCTAACAATCAAGTATGAAGCTGAGTCACATACATTGTGCATACTTAACCTCTGATGTATGACTTTGGCAATACTATGTGCTTGAAAGTATCCCTTAATCTGCTATCTGTGGCATTCATTCCTTTCATAATATCTAAAATCTAATAATGTCTAAAACGAATAATACATGTAAACTAATTGTGTGCCACATGATGGATCAGTGGCCCAAATCCCCCCCCCCCCCAGTCTAGGTCCATACATTGTGTATACTTACCATCTGATGTTGTCCTTAAAAATCAGGTGGCAAAGTCATCTCAGGAGTCAATGACAGAGACATATGATGTATAAAATACCTTTGATAATAACATATATTTTAGATTTTGATATAGTCATTTCTTGAACAATCCTAACATGTTTGCATGATTCTACTTTCATTTTGATAAAAGTCTCAGATTTTTGCAATGCTCCTATATAACTTATAGTATTTACCGTCTGAAGTGGAGGTTAATGATGTTGTCGCTGACATTGACCCCCTTGTCCCAGAATGGCCCCTCAAAGACTTCAACGTCCTCCTCATCTTGTTGGAGGTCTTGGGGCACCTGTACGTCCTGCAGCATCCCAGCCTGCTGAGCTATGTTATGAAGGACGCTGCAGGCTATAATGATCTTCACCACCTTACTAGGGCTGTATTGGAGGGCTCCTCCAGACTTATCCAAGCATTGAAAGTGCATTTTGAGGAGCCCAAACATGCGTTCCACTACAGCCCTAGTCCGCTTGTGCGCCCTATTGTAACGCACCTGTGCCTCGTCAGCGGGATTACATAGTGGCATAATGAGCCAATTACGGCTCATTTAACCCGAATCACCTATAAATAATTAACATTATGAAAGTCAATATTACAAATATCTGATGAATGAGATAATACATTTAAAGAAAGAAGAAAATTATACAATGCATTTGTGTATCCAAAAATCGCATAAACTCCATGCAATTAAAATAAGGATTAGATGTTTACATAACCTAGTTAAAATGACTATGTAATAAACTTTAATTGCTCTGCTAGTGACTTTGAAAGACTCTACAATTAGCTAACTGCTAAACAGTCATCTACGTCAGTTATGTTTAAAGAGCTACACTGTCCCTTTAAAAGTATTGTCAAGGGGGGCGGAGCCTGGAGCTCAGCAAGGATGGAGGTGTAATTTAGGAGCTCCGTAGAACACTGCTGAAGTATTTATCTATATAGGGCAAACGTCTACCTAAAAACTCAGGAGAGTTATATTGAAGTAGTTGTGAACCTGGAGGTGGAAGATTGGAGGCTGATCTAGCCAGTGTGTGAATAAACAAGCAACAGATGAAGCAGAGATTATGCGGAGCCGTCCGCCATCTTAACCACGCGGTCTAATAGCTAAAGAGCAGGAGGAAGCTTTTCTGTTTGACTAAGGAGCCGGATGAGGTAAAAGCACATTAAAGGAGCCAGACACAGGGGTTCACCCTGCTACACTAGTAAGCAACATTGTATTGGGCTGGTCACGGGTATAATACCCAGCAAGGTGAGTGTTGAAAATGGAGGCTGATAACCTACACGGGGAATGAACTGCCTGTTCCGGTAAAGGGGAATATAATATAAGCGGCAAAGTGCCGATTAGATATACTAAATATAGCTGGCTAAAACAAAATGTAATCTCTTGAAGACTTTATTTATGTGACCTCTGATTGTTTGCTGAAACGCTCACTCACAAGAGACTAAAGACAGCAGCACAGTTATGAAAGGTGACGACGGTGGATAAAATGTGCAGTTAACGCTCACATATTGATAGGCTGTACACAGTTACCACTCAGAGAAAATGTTTTAATCCCATACATTACAAACATGTGCAGAGGGGTATAAAGATCACGCAGTGGACTTTAAAGGAATAAGGTACTATTGAGAAGACGCTGACCCCTTAATAAACCGCCATATACATACAGTAAAAGCAGAGACTAATTTTAGCACAACAAGAAAATTGCAAAGCTAATTTTGAAGGGATTTGGAGCCTGATTTATATATATATACAGATGCCTCACAGTGAGGGACACTGAAACAGACATGGATATATGTGGCTTATTAAATGAGAGGGAAACAGATCTCAAGAGATATCAGGTTCTAACATTCTATGTTTGCAGAAGATGACAACATGTTAAGTGTGTAATAAGATAACAGTGGCCAATCTACACACAGGTGCAAGGCAGACATTCAAAACAAGCATACCCCCTGACATAGGGGATCAAACAAAACAAGATAGTTATATCTAAATACTTTCAACTTAAACTACACCCATTCTCCTCTGAGTGTTAATCTCTACCATCCAACATGACAGCCAGAAAACAAACTAAATCTTCTCAAGGGCTTAAAACACCAACAGCTACTATGTTTTTCAAACCTGTAAGAGAGAAGGTACTAGAAACAGCCAGTAATGTTGCAGAAGATGATATAGACTCTGAAACAAACTCACAGATTAATGAAGACGACTCTATTCCGGCTACAAGAGCTGATCTTAGGACCCTGGTGTCCAAACAAGATATTAATAAGAATTTCGAGAAGCTCTGGGAAAAATTTGATTAATTTCAAAGCACGGTGACTAACAGCCTGGCAGAAATAAAGCAAGATGTCACAGACCTAGGCTCTCGAGTGGCGGCCTTGGAAGAGGTTGAGACCTCAGTAACAGAGGATCTTACCAGTTTCAACCAGCAACTCACTGCTCATCAGCAAGAGGTTACTGAAATGCAAGACAAATTAGAAGATCTTGAAAACAGAAGCCGTAGATGTAATCTACGCTTGAAGGGGATACCGGAATCTGTCTCAGCAGATGAGTTGGGCATCTATCTACATCAGCTCTTCCAAGCCATTTCTGGCGAGGTGGCCGAAGAGAAATTTCAATTAGAAAGAGCACACAGAGCACTGCGAGCCAAACCAAAAGAAGAGGCTCCACCTAGAGATGTGGTTGTCAAATTCCTCAGATTTCCAGAAAAAGAAGAAATCCTTGCGGCAGCAAGGAAAAATCCTACATTTAAATTCCAGGGATCAGTGATCCAATTTTATCAAGACCTGTGTGTCAGAACACTGGAGAGAAGAAGCTATCTGAAGCCTCTCACTACACTCTTGAGGAAACACCAGATCAGATATAGATGGGGGTTCCCCTTCAATCTATATATTCTACACAATGGCAGATCTATAAGTCTCAGAGAACCGACGGAGATCCCAGCTATCTGCAGTAAATTACACTTGGAGACCCCAGATCTGCCACAGATGAAGCAAATGGTGGATACTCCACAGCAAGCAGCGGGATCGAGCCAACCACAATGACAAAAGTGGACAAGTGTCACAAAGAAGAAAGCCAAGACATGACATTCCCATCAGCCTAGAGGTTTGATTCACAGGTCTTACACCAGAGGAATGTAAGTGGGTGGGTTTCCACCGTTATCTATTTCTGTCTTTTTTCCAACTCGGGCCAAAAGTCTGAGATGATATAAGATGTACAAAAGTTTGAAAGTTGAGAGATTAAGGGTTAGTACAAAAGTTTGAAAGTTGAGAGATTAAGGTTTTGAAGAACACTTCCTGATATACATGGCTCGGAGAAGGAACTGTTCTGATTTGGCCAGGTTGTAGGTGGCCCAAGACAAACACGAACACTTTATCTTATTATTTTTTTTTGTCTATTTTTGCCTAAAGATATTTTATTAGCAGTGGGAGTATAATGTACTCATAAAGTGGATTATACAAGGGGGAAAGGTAGGGAAGGAGGTTTTTTTATCCTTTTTTCACTCTTTACGTTTGTCTCCTACATGTAGTTATCAAATGTAGGAGAAGCATGTTTCTTATTGTTTTCATTGTTTTCAATGTTTTCATTCATTGTTGTACAAATAATATGCTGAAAATATTCTATAACTTGTCTGTTTTCGCTCTTGTTTTTGTCTTGTCGCACTGCTTGTCCTGCTCATATGAAAGGTCTAGATATGGAGGCACATATTTGCAATTTATAAAGAAGGAGGTAATGAATGAAGGAGCAGTAGATCCAGGGGAGAGAGCCCTAGACTCCAAACTGTAAGTAATGACTGGCGATATACGTTTAGTTTCACATAATGTAAGAGGCCTCAATACAGATCTTAAACGACGGACGGCGCTGACCCAATATTTAAGACTAAAAGCTAATATAATATTCTTACAAGAAACATACTTTACCAGAGAAGTAGTGCCGAAATACTGGTCAAAATGCTTTACATAACACTACCACTCAACAACAGACACAAAGAAGAGGGGGGTTTTGATTCTGTTACATCAATCCTTGGGATTTGTAGTAGAGGAAACGATTAGAGATCCAGAGGGGAGATTCTTAATAGTGCGAGGGAGGCAACGAGATAAACAAATTGTTTTATGCAACATTTATGCACCTAACAAGACACAAATATATTTTTTCTCTCACATTTCCTTCTTATTAACCCAATGGTCCCAAGCGAGGATCCTGTTAGGAGGCGATTTTAATATTGCGATGTATGCATATCAGCACATGGGCAGGACCAAATTTACTCAAAAACAACAGAGACACAACTCCATGGTTAAAAAGATAAAAGAGATCTTTTGATCACACAACATTATAGACTCCTGGGACACTTTATATGGTAAGACCTCAGACTACACTTATTATTCTCATGCGCATAATACATACTCAAAGTTGGACTATGTCTATTTAAGCCAGATATGGATTCCTGATTTGATATCTTCAACTATACATGGTTGTGCTTGGTCAGCCCATTCCATCCTCCAAGTAGACATTAAGGAAACATTTCACATTAGCGCAAAGCGCTCCTGGAATTATGATCCTTCCGTATTGGAAAAACCAGGCATACACAACTCTATCTCACAAACCATGCTAGAATACTGGGCAATAAATACGGGTTCCACCTCTAACCCAATTAACACATGGGCAGCACACAAGCCTTTTATTAGAGGGTTACTCATTAAAGAAAAAGCAGCCCTAACCAAAGCTTATAGAAGCCAGATAGACTCTCTACAAAATTAGATAGATTCCCTCACTAGATTACACCAACAAAACCTATTGGCAGCAGTATTTCAGGAACTACAGGCTAAGAGACTAGAATTGTCGACGATTTTAAATAAAGCATCTCTTAGAGCAACTCACAAACTGAAATCACAATACTTTCTTTATTCTAACAAACCAGATAAGTACTTAGCACATAAGCTTAGAGAACAGACAAAATCCTTTTCCATACAATTTCTGCAGAAAAACGACGGTACATGTACCTCAAACCCACAAGAGATAGCTGATAACTTTGCTCAATATTATGCCCAGCTCTATGACGGGGAAAAAACAACACAAAACAACCAGACTAGACAATTGCTCCATAGATTTTTAGATGATGCCAAACTCACACCAATTGATAACAAAGTCAATGACGAACTGAATGCGAAGGTGTCATCCAGGGAGGTCCTAATGGCCATTAAAGAACTTAAGCCCGGAAAGGCAGCAGGCCCAGATGGGTTTCCGGGTGAATACTACCAACTTTTCAAATCAGTTCTAACCCCACATGTTGTAACATTTTGCAATGACATCTTACAAGGTAGGGAAATCCCAAGAGAAATTTTGCAGGCTAAGATAGTGGTGATCCCTAAGCCAGGAACCTGAAATTATGCAAAAACTACAGGCCAATATCTCTAATCAACCTAGATATAAAGATTTTCACAAAAATCTTGGCAAATAGACTTAAGACACATCTACCTGCCTTGACCCACCTGGACCAGGTGGGATTAATTTTAGGAAGGGAAGCCCCAGATAATACAAGGCGCATGATCTCCCTGGTTGACTACCTGAACAAGACGCGGAAGCCTTCTCTGGTCCTGTCTTTGGACGCAGAGAAGGCATTCAACAGAATAGACTGGGATTTTATGCTAGAGGTTCTGACCAAATTGGGATTTCGGGGTCCATTTTTACAAGCTATAAGAGGCATCTACTCCTTTCCTACAGCACATATTAGAGCGGCAGGCTACCAATCTAAAAGTATTGATATTCGGAAAGGTACAAGGCAAGACTGCCCCTTGTCACCGCTTCTATTTGCTCTTTGTATAGAGCCCTTGGCAGCAAAGATTCGCTTGTCCCCAGAGGTTCATGGAGTCTCGATAGGCAGAGAGGAATTTAAAATATCCCTGTTTGCAGATGACATCTTCCTTACCCTAACCAAGCCACTGGTGTCTCTGCCTCACTTATATCAAATCATACAGGATTACTCTGACATCTCGGATTACAAGCTCAATCAGGAAAAATGCGAGGCCTTATCTATTGCCCTCCCAACCCACACCAAAAAGCTCATCGAAACTAATTTTTCGTTTGGGTGGGCTAAAGAGGCGATCAAATATTTAGGTGTTTGAATATCAAGTGATATTTCAGAACTTTACAGACTGAATTATGTCCCCCTATATAAAGCAATTAGGAAAGAGATTAAAACCTGGAAGGCTGGAGGCTTCTCTATGTATGGTTGTTTGTCGACAATTAAAATGAACATCCTTCCAAGGCTATTATATTTTTTTAGGGCTCTG
Organism: Bombina bombina; assembly: GCF_027579735.1. Lineage (NCBI taxonomy): Eukaryota > Metazoa > Chordata > Amphibia > Anura > Bombinatoridae > Bombina > Bombina bombina. Next base: position 410,722,116 of record NC_069499.1, on the reverse strand, counting down.
CCGATCAAGATTCCCATCCCAGAACTTAGCAAACTTCAGGCAGATTTGGTTGGGTTTTTACGGGGGAACAGGAAAGCTAGGATACCCTCACAAATATTAATGCAACATAGACGATTAGGGGGGGGTTGGGGTCCCAAATTTGCTTAACTACTATCAAGCGGCAAGACTAGCACAGACTACCTTGATGAGCAAAAAACAAAATGATTTGTTGTGTGTGAGAGTGGAAACTGCGATGGCAGGCTATGGTCACCCGGAGGACATTCTATGGGAACACCCGAAGGATGTACTTAAATTGACAAAGGCCTCGAAGCTAACAGGAGAAATGATGTCATTGTGGTATATGCTGTCCACTACTTTAAAGCTATTGCCACTGGACTCATTAATGAGACCACTTAGGACACTAATGGGCCAAGACTTTCAGGGGCCAATTGGCAAATGGGCAAATAAGGGACTCTATAGGGTAGCTGATTTTCTTCACAAAGGTAAAAGAGCCACATATCAACAGATACAGGAAAAAATACTACCAGATAAATTACATTGGTTTCTGTACCTGCAAATATCATCAACCATCACTAAAGTCTTACCCCGAACTCCTAGACAGAGCTTGACAACACTGGAAAGACTTTGTAGTAAGGGCTCTAGACATAAAAAATTAATTTCCACCATATACATAACACTACAAACAGCTAAACACACTTCTAAATCTCTTTTAATGGAAAAATGGGAACGAGATACTAATATAAGGTATTCAAAAGGAGAATGGGAAGGGATCTTTCATGACTCTGGGAAGGGTATAATTAGTGCAGACTTTAAAGAAAACTGCATTAAGACTGTTTTCAGGTGGTATCTTACCCTGATAATCACGTCACACTACACGCAAAACAGAAGTAAAAATTGGTATAGAGGCTGTACGGAGACAGGAACATATATTCATATGTGGTGGGAATACCCACAGATTCAACAAGTATGGTCTAATTTATCTAAATTACTGAGCAAGGTGCTTTCTGAAAATATTACTCTGACAATGACTCAAGCTTTGTTAACCGAACGTATAAAACACTTTAATTCAGCCACAAACACATTCATACACATTTTATGTACGAATACTAGGATATGCGTGACGCGATACTGGAAGACAGGGATATCCTCATGGGGTGAGGTAATGGAAAAAATTAAGACCACATACAAGCTATCTGAAACAGCATCATTTATAATTGCTAATCATGATCAAATTTTAAAAGTTTGGAATTATTGGATATTAAGCGGAAACTAATCAGATAAAGCAAGAGAAGTTAGGTACACTACCAGTTCAGATTGGAGACAAGATCTGATCTATATAGGGAAACGAGAGACGACAAGCGACAGTAGAGACATAGGTATGACCAGAGGTGGTGGGGCTCTCTCACTGGATCGGCGGCTGGTAGAGCGATGAGACAGGCAAGTTGATGTTTGATATCAAATTTATTGTGGGAGGGGTAGGGGGAGTTTTATTGTTTATTATTACAGTATAAAGGAGGGGGTAAAATCTCCCCTTTTATTTTTGTTATTTTTGTTTTTTTTTAAGGAAAAATAACAAAGCGTTACAGAGAGGTGGAGGAGGCCAAAGAAAATCTCATATCTTCTGTTGTTTGATTGTTGCATCCTCCATTCTCTGCCGATATCAGTGGTTCTTTGTTTAATCACACTGATTGTCAGATCCTTCCGGACGCAACTATGGAACAATAGTTGCTCAATTGGAGACCCTGTTTACTTTTTTACTTTGTTTATATTGCCACATCAAATATAATAGACTCTGAACTGACGGTCTATCAACAAAAGGAAGGAGAATTGTTGTAAACTTTGATGGAGATTTAATTGTTTTGCAATAAAAATTATTTCAACTAAAAGTATTGTCAAGGCTATGACCTGCTACATATCTGTTTGGAGCTAAAACTAGACATTTGCTGAAAGAGAAAAAATGGTTAAAGAGCATCCTATATCTGCACATTTTAGCTATGACCTGCTACATATCTGTTTTGAGCTAAAACTAGACATTTGCTAAAAGAGACAAATAAATGGTTAAAGCGCATCCTATAGCTGCACATTTTAGCTATGACCTGCTACATATCTGTTTTGAGCTAAAACTAGACATTTGCTGAAAGAGAAAAAATGGTTAAAGCGCATCATATATCTGCACATTTTAGCTATGACCTGCTACATATCTGTTTATATAAACCTAGACATTTACTGAAAGACAATTAAATGGTTAAACATTATCCTATATCTGAACATTTTGCACATTACACAAACACAACTGTTTGCGAACACTACAGTGGCAATTGTCTAACTACTTAACCATGCTGTGCAAAAATACTCACCGACGAGCTACCCATGGGGAAACTGTCTGTCCTCAATCTGTTGTCAAAGTGAGGACTGCCTGAGGATACAGGCATCATGACTGCCCCCCCCCCCCCCCGAAATTCGCAAACACATTCATAATTCTCATACGTGCATTGCACACGAACTGCATGTTCAAACTATAAAAATGTTTGCGATTTCGGAAGGGGCCCTCTTCTGCTGGAGCCTGCAGAGCAACATGGGTGCAATCTATTGCTCCCAAAACATTGGGAATTTCAGCTATTCCATAGAATTCCCTCTTGAGTCGCCTCCAATCATCCTCATTTTGAGGGAATCCTACGTAAAGCTTACAAATTCTTGTCATGGTGTTCAGAAACCTTTCAAAAACCACAGAGAAGGTACCCTGAGACAAGCCAGATATGTACCCCTTCTCCGGATTGAAAGCTTCCGGACGCCAGGACATGTATCCAGCAAAGCATCTTGGACATGCCAGGGATTGCAGTGCACATACATCTGTGTGGCTCCAGGCATAGCTTAAGTATATCATACAGGCTCAAGAGCTGCTGTCTATTGCGCCTATATTTATCAAAAACCTCAAAGTCGCTCATGTTATACATGGGGAGCCTCACCCTCTGAACACGAGGACCCCTAATCCTCAGACGTTCCCCATGCCTCTCTTAGAGATGCCGAGCCCGTCTGAGTATGTTGTACATAACCTGTCCATCAGCACCTACACAATCTAACTGAGGGTTATCCATATTGGCAAAGCCAAACAGCACAAAACCAAACAGCAGAGCAAACACACAAGGAGTAACAAGGTATGCAAACACACAAAAGTGATTTGATACAATGTCGATCACAAGGGACGTATTGGCCATTTTGTTTGGGTGATTTATAGTGCAAAATGTCCAATGGTAGTGTGTTTGTAATGATTGCTGATTGTATACACTTAATTGTATCTGAGCAGCGCGAATGATTTCAAAGTGGGCGTTTTTTTTTTGTGTTTGTTGAAATTGTGTTTTTCCCCAATAAATTGTAATGTGAAAGTGTTAAAGTGTAAAATCTAACATATACAGTGCATCTTCGTAATGTTTGTTCATATGCATAACAAATACTTAGTAAGCGCAATTTTATATTAAAAACCACACGTCCACCGTAACTTGATTGATCAATGTTGCTGCAATAGTGTTGCAAAACGATAAAGTAACGGCTGACATCTATAATAGTATATATATAAGTGATTGTCGAGATTTAAATATTTTACGTGTCCCATTGAAATTGAAATAATAATGAAGATCTTCCAAGCCTCTTGTCTATGTATATGTAATATTGAGCGAGAAACTGATGAAAGGGGCAGTAAAGTCCTAGGGCACGATCCGATATATGGCGCAGGTTTCGGTGCAAGCATGGAAACCTGCGCCGCCCGTAGTTTCACCTCGCACAGCGAGCTATCACATATACGGCGCCGGCATTTGCTAAAGTGCCGTAAGTCTGACAAACTAGCGATGTCCAGAAATAAGCGTAAGTAAAAAAAACTAACTAAAGTATAAAATCTCCCGTTACTGTCTAACACGCCTCCCAAACATCATCCCGACACGTATACCCCTCTATCCGCAATCCCCCCTCTCACTCCTAATAATAAATATATTAACCCCTAAACCGCCACTCTTGGACCCCGCCGCCAGCTACATTAAATGTATTACCCCCTAATCTGAGCCCCCTACACCGCCGCCACCTATATTAAATATAGTAACCCCTAATATGATCCCCCTACACTGCCGCCACCTATTTTAAATATAGTAACCGCTAATATGATCCCCCTACACCGCTGCCACCTATTTTAAATATAGTAACCCCTAATATGATCTCCATACACCGCCGCCACATATTTTAAATATAGTAACCCCTAATATGATCTCCCTACACCGCCGCCACCTATATTAAATATAGTAACCCATAATCTAAACTCCCTACACCGCTGCCACCTATATTAACTCTATTACCCCCTAATCTGATCCCCCTACACCGCCGCCACCTATATTAACTCTATTGCCCCCTAATCTAACCCCCCTACACCGCCGCCACTTATATTAACTCTATTAACCCCTAATCTGATCGCCCTACACCGCCGCCACCTATTTTAAATATAGTAACCCCCTAATATGATCCCCCTACACAGCCGCCACCTATTTTAAATATATTAACACCTAATCTAATCTCCCTACACAGCCGCAACCTATATTAACCCCTAATCTGAGCCCCCTACACCGCCGCCACCTATTTTAAATATATTAACCCCTAAACCTAAGTCTAACCCTAACACCCCCTAACTTAATTATTATTGAAATAAATCTAAATAATATTAATATTAACTAAATTATTCCTATTTAAAACTAAATACTTATCTATAAAATAAACCCTAAGATAGCTAAAATATAATTAATAATTACATTGTAGCTATTTTAGGGTTTATATTTATTTTACAGGTAACTTTGTATTTATTTTAACTAGGTACAATAGCTATTAAATAGTTAATAACCGGCGGAGAAGGTCCTGTTCCAGGCGGTGAAGTCTTCTTCCAAGCGGCGACATCTTCTTCTTCCAGGAAACAGCCGGCGCGGAGCAGAGGAGTTGAAGACCGATGACAGCGGAGCTGAAGACCGGCGATGCTGGAACTGAAGATCGGCGACGCTGGAACTGAAGACCGGAGCCATGGAGCGTGGAGAATCCTCTTCATTCGATCTCCGCCGTACACTGAATAGGAATTCAAGGTACGCGATTAAAAATGGCGTCCCTTGAATTCCTATTGGCTGATTTGAGCCTTCAAATTCAAATCAGCCAATCGGATGAGAGCTACTTTAATTCTATTGGCTGATTTGAATAGCCAATAGAATAAGAGCTACTATAATTCTATGGGCTGTTCTAATCCCTAAAATAGCTACAATGTAATTATTAATTATATTGTAGCTATCTTAGGGTTTATTTTATAGGTAAGTATTTAGTTTTAAATAGGAATAATTTAGTTAATAATATTAATATTATTTAGATTTATTTAAATAATAATTAAGTTAGGGGGTGCTAGGGTTAGACTTAGGTTTAGGGGGTAATATAGTTAATATAGGTGGCGGCGGTGTAGGGGGCTCATATTATGGGTTCATATATTTAAAATAGGTGGTTGTGGTGTAGAGGGATTAGATTAGAGGTTAATATATTTAAAATAGGTGGCGGCAGTGTAGGGGGATTAGATTAGGGGTTAATATAGTTAATATAGGTGGCGGCGGTGTAGGGGGCTCAGATTAAGGGTTAATATAGTTAATATAGGTGGTGGCGGTGTAGGGGCTCAGATTAGGAGCTAATATATTTAATATAGGTGGCGGCGGTGTAGGGGGCTCAGATTAGGGGTTAATATAGTTAATATAGGTGGCGGCGGTGTAGGGGGCTCAGATTAGGGGTTAATATAGTTAATATAGGTTGCGGCGGTATAGGGGGCTCAGATTAGGGATTAATAAATTTAATATAGGTGGCGGCGGTGTAGGGGGATCAGATTAGGGGGTAATTGTCATATTAGCTGTCCCTTTAAGAGGAAGTTCCTCAACTCCTATGAACATCTATTTAAGGAGGGGCATAAGCCTCAGCATATTGCTTGATTATTGCATGTGTTTGGTATCTGACGTTCTCTCGTATTAGACTTAGATACCTTCTCCTAAGCGATTTCCCACCAAGTCATCCTAACAAATTGTGGATTTACAAAATACCTCTAAAGCATTGGATCTCTCCTATAACTTAAGCTCCACAGTTGTTAAAGTAAACTCTAACCACATTTTTCCAATTATCAGATCGTAATCTGCCTGTTCAGAATCCAACTGCTACTGCTCTCACACATCGCACACAGCATCTGAACATCTGAAAGATGAACTCTCATGCATAGAGCTTCCAGAAACCCTAGATGCTCTAATAAAAATCTGTATATCAATGGATCGCCGCTATAGAGAAACAAAGCTGGAAAGACAACACCCAGACCCCTACACAAAGAAGTATTATCCCACACAGTACGACAAACCCAGTACTTCAACTGTGGCTATGGAAATTGGGACACTCAAGGGGCCTCTCACCCAAGAAGAAAAATCAAGAAGACGCCTATCCAATCTATGTATGTATTGTGCTAACAAGGACCATACAGTTTCTACCTGTCTCCTGTTAAGCCATCAAAAGAAGGGTAAGATTTATCACATATGTACCAATATCTCTCCCAAAATAAACACTCATTTGACAATATCTGTGTCTTTACAGTGGGATCAACACCTCTACCAGAGCGAGGCTATGATTGACTCCGGAGCTTTCGGGATGTTCATAGACCAAAAAATTGTTACTTTAAATAAAATACCCTGTGTAATGAAAGATTTACCTGTCTATGTTAAAGTTATTGATGTTTCCAATTTTCTAAAAGGTCCTATAACCCACCACACCATTCCTCTTCTCACTACAGCAAAAACAGGTCATAAAGAATACATTATCTATGATATCATCCCTGGATCTATACATCCATTGATCTTGGGTTACCCATGGCTACATAAACACAACCCAAATATACAGGGAGTGCAGAATTATTAGGCAAGTTGTATTTTTGAGGATTAATTTTATTATTGAACAACAACCATGTTCTCAATGAACCCAAAAAACTCATTAATATCAAAGCTGAATATTTTTGGAAGTAGTTTTTAGTTTGTTTTTAGTTATAGCTATTTTAGGGGGATATCTGTGTGTGCAGGTGACTATTACTGTGCATAATTATTAGGCAACTTAACAAAAAACAAATATATACCCATTTCAATTATTTATTTTTACCAGTGAAACCAATATAACATCTCAACATTCAAAAATATACATTTCTGACATTCAAAAACAAAACAAAAACAAATCAGTGACCAATATAGCCACCTTTCTTTGCAAGGACACTCAAAAGCCTGCCATCCATGGATTCTGTCAGTGTTTTGATCTGTTCACCATCAACATTGCGTGCAGCAGCAACCACAGCCTCCCAGACACTGTTCAGAGAGGTGTACTGTTTTCCCTCCTTGTAAATCTCACATTTGATGATGGACCACAAGTTCTCAATGGGGTTCAGATCAGGTGAACAAGGAGGCCATGTCATTAGATTTTCTTCTTTTATACCCTTTCTTGCCAGCCACGCTGTGGAGTACTTGGACGCGTGTGATGGAGCATTGTCCTGCATGAAAATCATGTTTTTCTTGAAGGATGCAGACTTCTTCCTGTACCACTGCTTGAAGAAGGTGTCTTCCAGAAACTGGCAGTAGGACTGGGAGTTGAGCTTGACTCCATCCTCAACCCGAAAAGGCCCCACAAGCTCATCTTTGATGATAACAGCCCAAACCAGTACTACACCTCCACCTTGCTGGCGTCTGAGTCGGACTGGAGCTCTCTGCCCTTTACCAATCCAGCCACGGGCCCATCCATCTGGCCCATCAAGACTCACTCTCATTTCATCAGTCCATAAAACCTTAGAAAAATCAGTCTTGAGATATTTCTTGGCCCAGTCTTGATGTTTCAGCTTGTGTGTCTTGTTCAGTGGTGGTCATCTTTCAGCCTTTCTTGCCTTGGCCATGTCTCTGAGTATTGCACACCTTGTGCTTTTGGGCACTCCAGTGATGTTGCAGCTCTGAAATATGGCCAAACTGGTGGCAAGTGGCATCTTGGCAGCTGCACGCTTGACTTTTCTCAGTTCATGGGCAGTTATTTTGCACCTTGGTTTTTCCACACGCTTCTTGCGACCCTGTTGACTATTTTGAATGAAACGCTTGATTGTTCAATGATCATGCTTCAGAAGCTTTGCAATTTTAAGAGTGCTGCATCCCTCTGCAAGATATCTCACTATTTTTGACTTTTCTGAGCCTGTCAAGTCCTTCTTTTGACCCATTTTGCCAAAGGAAAGGAAGTTGCCTAATAATTATGCACACCTGATATAGGGTGTTGATGTCATTAGACTACACCCCTTCTCATTACAGAGATGCACATCACCTAATATGCTTAATTGGTAGTAGGCTTTCGAGCCTATACAGCTTGGAGTAAGACAACATGCATAAAGAGGATGATGTGGTCAAAATACTCATTTGCCTAATAATTCTGCACTCCCTGTAGATTGGTTAAAGAATAATATCACTTTCGAATCCCCCTATTGTTCAACAACTTGTTTCCCCTACATAGGGATTAACTATACTGAACCTGTATTACCCCAAGAATACATAGAGTTCTCAGATGTATTTAACCTGAAAGAAGCTGAAAATTTACATCCGCATAGGCCGTATGATTACCCTATAGACACTAAACCTGGTGCCGTCATTCCATTCGGTAGAATCTTCCCTTTATCAAAAAAAGAATTACAGTTTCTGAGGGAATATTTAGACGAAAACTTATGTAAGGGTTTCATATCACCTAGTACATCAGCAGCAGGCATTTTTTTGTCACTAACAAAGACGGCACACGCAGACCCATAATTGACCATAGAGCTCTCAACTCCATAACCATAAAGAACAGATATCCCCTTCCTCTCATCCCCGAACTTCTCGAACACCTGAGTGAAGCCAAGATATTCACCAAATTAGACCTAAAAGGTGCTTACAACCTTATTAGGATGAAGAGTGGGGATTAATGGAAAACAGCGTTCAGAACCCGTTATGGGTTATTCCAGTATAATGTCATGCCTTTTGGTCTAACCAATGCACCAGCCACATTCCAGTATTTTATAACGATATTTTTAAAGACCTTATGGATGTGTGCATGGTCATTTATTTAGACGACATCTTAATTTACTCCCGTAATCTATCAGACCACATAAAACATGTAAGGTGGGTTCTTGCTAGATTGCTTGAACATCAGCTTTATGCCAAGATGGAGAAGTGATGTTTCCATGTAAATACAATAAAATTCCAAGGTTACATAATCTCACCCGACGGAATAAGTATGGACCCAGAGAAAGTTTCAGCCATACTAAATTGGACAAAACCTACAACAGTAAAATCTTTGCAAAGGTTTTTTTGGTTTTGCAAACTTCTACAGAAGATTCATAAAAAACTTCTCCACTATAGTCAAACCACTAACCAAGTTAACTGGCAAACAGAGATTCCTTTGGAATCATGAGGCTCAAGAGGCATTTCAATCATTAAAGGATAAATTCTCCTCAGCCCCAGTACTACAACTACCACATCCAGAATACCAATATACTCTGGAAGTGGATGCCTCCAACACTGGTATCGGTGCTGTCCTCTCTCAACAAAGCTTAGAAAATCAGATCTTAGAAGATCTCTGATGAAGTGCAAGTTGGAGCTTACCTGTTGGTTTTCATGGAAGTCTGCCCCTAATAAAACTTTTTTGCATTTACTCATAAGACTCAGCGCTCCTTTTTCCTCATTCTACATTAGAAAATCCTATACTACATCCAGTAGCATACTATTCCAGGACCCTTACTAACCCTGAGCAAAACTAGTCAGTGGGGGACAAAGAATTGCTTGCAATCAAATGCGCCTTGGAACATTGGAGGCATTTACTTGAGGGTATTCCTAAAACATTTTACATATTCACTGACCACAAGAACTTACAGTACCTTAGGAATAACAAAACCCTGTCATCCAGTCAGGTTCGATGGGCACTGTTCTTAGATTATTTTGATTTTCTCATCACCTATAGACCTGGTTCAAAGAATATAAAGGCAGATGCTCTCTCCCGGTCAGTAAACCCTATCATAGAAGACCAGGAGAAAAAACATATCATTCCACCCCATAAAATTATTGCTGCAGCCACTTCTTTACTATCAGATATAGTAATAGCATTGCAGTCTGACAAAGAAATACCTCCTTGTTGTGTAAAGGACCCCAACTCTGAAACATACGTTTACAAAGGTTTGACTTACATACTCACTTCCCTACGTGAAGAACTGATTTGGCACTTCCATGATTCTCCTTTAAGCGGACACCCTGGCATTGTGAAGACAAAAGAGCTCCTTAACAGAACTTTCTGGTGGCCTCAACTAAACCAGGACATAGTCAAATATGTAACAAAATGTGACACTTGTGCCAGAAACAAAAAAGATCACCATAAACCATTTGGTCTCATGTGTTTTCTACCCATTCCTGAAGTCCCCTGGAGTATGATAGTCATGGACTTCATAGTGGAATTACCACCATCTAACAATTACACAACCATCCTAGTCATAATAGATCATCTCACTAAGTTAGCTCATTTCCTCCCATTAAAGTCCTTACCTAACGCCATTACCACAGCTAAGGTTTTTGTTTCACACATAGTAAAACTTCACGGATTACCTACATCCATTGTGTCTGATCGTGTAACATAATTTACGTCTAAATTCTGGAAGGAACTATGTAGGATATTACAAATCTCCTCATGACTCTCTACTGCTTTCCACCCTCAATCCAATGGCTTGACCGAACGCACCAATCAAACATTAGAGCAGTACCTCAGATGTTATGTCTCTCATCTTCAGGATGATTGGGCAGATTGGTTACCACTCGCCGAATTCGCATACAATAATTCCATGAATTCCTCCACAAAGACTTCCCCTTTCTATGCTTCTTATGGCTATCATCCAAAATCCTTACCTGGAAGAGATTTTGTATCAAACAATCCCACTGTATCTGATTACACTCACAACATCAAGACCTCTCTTTCCTTATTAAAAAGACATCTAGAAGAAGCCAAGGCCACGCAAAAACATTACTATGATACAAAACAATGCACTCCCCCCTCGTATACAATTGGTGATCGTGTTTTGCTCTCCACCAAGAACCTCAGATTAACTGTACCTTGTAAAAAATTGGCGAATCAGTTCATTGGTCCATACACTATCACAAAAATCATAAACCCAAACGCAGTCATTTTGAAACTTCCACCAACTCTACGGATACACCCATCCTTCCATGTATCTCTTTTGAAACCATATCATGGGGATAAACATGACCATGCCAACGATACCAACTCTCCTACCATGGCCGAACCTGACCAATCAGAGTACAAAAGAGAAAAAATCCTTGACTCCCGTCAAAGATGGAGAAGAGTGGAATATCTAGTTCACTGGAAGGGGTATGGATCTGAAGAGGACTCATGGGTCCCATCTTCTGATTTACATGCTCCACGGTTACTTTCTGAATTCCATGCCAAATATCCGAACAAACTGGGTACGGTGTGACAGAGGGGGGTATCCTTACTGGGGGGATCTGTCATATTAGCTGTCCCTTTAAGAGGAAGTTCCTCAACTCCTATGAACATCTATTTAAGGAGGGGCATAAGCCTCAGCATATTGCTTGATTATTGCATGTGTTTGGTATCTGACGTTCTCTCGTATTAGACTTAGATACCTTCTCCTAAGCGATTTCCCATCAAGTCATCCTAACAAATTGTGGATTTACAAAATACCTCTAAAGCATTGGATCTCTCCTATAACTTAAGCTCCACAGTTGTTAAACTAAACTCTAACCGCATTTTTCCAATTATCAGATCGTAATCTGCCTGTTCAGAATCCAACTGCTTCTGCTCTCATACAGCTCACACAGCACGCTGATGTCACGCCCACCTGGACTCAGCGTGTGTTCACACAGGACGCAGCTCCTTCAGTGTATCGCAGCAGACCACAGCGTGTAATCATACAGGACACAGCTACTTCTGTGAGTGACTGCAGACAAGCATCTCTGGACTCAATCTCCTACTACATTAAGGACTGAAAGCGCAAGTATCAATATATATTACCATTGTCACTCAAGGTACCGCTTCTGATATTTAACGCTTGTACTAAAATTATATGTGCTGCGCAACTTCAGCTTGTATTTACACCGCACACAAACTACCTTTAACCTCCGCCTATTAACTGCTTGCAAACTTGCTCCGTACTAATATTCTGGCAAACAAACTCTCATTATAACTGTGGTTATATTAAGGAATATCTATAACTCTCACAGAAGTTCGTTACATTATTCATTATTAACAAATCTCCAGATTAACCCTAACTGATAAGTTAAATCAAAAGGTATCCATGAAAAGGAAACTGTTACTTGTGACACCATTTCCTATCTAAGGTTAATAAATCTGCTACTCCTATATTATAAACAATCTCATCACACCATTGAGATCTGTTTAAACAGTATTATCTACATAAACTCTATTTACTAAAACAGAAGCTTAGGGATATTGCAGTAATACATATAATGTAGGTGGCGGCGGTGTAGGGGGGTCAGATTAGGGGTTAATACATTTAATGTAGGTGACGGCGGGGTCTGGGAGCGGCAGTTTAGGGGTTAAACACTCAGCATAAGGCTTACTACGCCTGCATTTTATGGCGAGGTGAAAATGGAGTAAGATTTCTCCATTTTCGCCACGTAAATCCTTACGCTGTATATTGGATACCAAACTGCGCGGGTTTGGTATATCACTCTATGGGCCAAAAAACTACGGCCGAAGGATGAAATATACGAGCGTAACTTCTATGTTACGCCTTATATAGGATACCAAACCAGCGCAAAATTTGGCATCGCCGGCTTCTGCGGGCAACACTGCATATCGGATCAGGCCCCTAATGCTCAAATCTGTTTGGATGAAGCTTAGAATGATGTCATGATATTAGTAATATGCCTGTCTCCTTCCAAAATCTTCATTCTCTTGTTCTACTTTGCAACATTCTTATTGTGTGATGATTAAGAAGATAAATGTGTGTTTTGTTGTTGTGTCATGTGTGTTATGTACATATATGTATCTATTGTGATTCTTTCCCACATATGTTCATTTATGTAAAGCAGTGTAGCATTGTTGTTCCTTCCAAAAAAGCGACAACTAGAATAATAAGGATATATTATAATTATACGGAATTCCTAATTGTATATTATTATAAAATCCTGATGTTAAAGAGACACTAAAGCCATAATTTATCTTTTTGATTCATAGAGAGAATCCAATTTTAAACTAGCTTCCAACATACTTGTATGATGTAAATCTGTTCATTGTTTATATATCGTTTGTTGAAGAAATAACAATGCACACAGGTGAGGCAATCACAGAAGGCATCCATGTGCAGCCACCAATCATCATCTACTGAGCCTATCTAGATATGCTGTTCATCAAAGGATGTGAAGAGAATAAATTAAATGATATAATAGACGTAAATAAGACAACTATTTAAAAATGCCTACTGTTTGAATAATGAAATCTAAAAAAAAATGTTATGTCCGTTTAAATGTGTTAATTCTTAAAACTGATTTCGTATTTGTGATAATACAATTGATCGTGATTTATAGTAATGTAATTTCCTAAATGATTTTGAGCTTGTACTGATGTTCACACATGTAAAACACATAACTCCAGTGTCAAATGGTATATTTCGTGATCTATTTGTCATGAATTAGCGCAACCTGTATAACGCTGGTATTACGAGTTTAAAAAGAGAAAAATATTGCGTGTGTTACGGAATAGGCCGGTCGCGTGCACAATATTCCCCATAGAAGTCAATGGAGGAGAAAAATTGAAAGAAAAAAAATTCCAACACTCCTGTTGAGCGCTAAGTGAGTAACGTCATGTCATTCTGTGAAAAAGTACATGAAATCGTTATAATTTGATAATTAAAAAATGTTTTGTGTATGTAATCTGCTGTATATTGTTTGTATGTAGCGATTTCTGTATGTATATGATAATATTTGTACGTAGATATAGCAAAATGAGTGTATGTTCATGTATGTCTATGTAAGTCAATGTAAAATGGGTTTGTGTGCATTTTTTTTCTTGTATCTTTGATCTGTTATTTTTTAAAATAATTTATTGTAGAGTGTTTGTATGAGTGTAAGTGTACTTTGTATAATATTTTTGAAGTGATTTGTGAAGGTTTTTGGTTGCAATACTGACTACTGGTCTTGGATAGCGTTATAGATTTGTGCGTACATGGAGATCTTTGTTGCGCTATGGAAGTTTTTTCAAACTTGTAAAGGCTGCGTTAGGGAAATTGAAGCGTTATGGGCCATAATATACAATTTGAGTCATAACGCACAACTTGTAATCTAGCTGTCTGTCATTGACTTTATGTATCTGTGGATTGAATGTTATAATCAATCTTATGTTGTTATCATCTATTTAGATTTGGTTTGTAACAAGGTCTCACGTTTAATTTTTAATGCATATGCTCAGCTCTTTTTATAGATCTATTGCTATAACAACGCTCCTGAAGTCTGGTCGATAAATGTATATATTCTTGTTAAATTCCCCTTTGGATTATTGTGTTAACATACGGCTAGATTTAGAGTTTTGTCAGTAAAGACCCGCATAGCTAACGCAGCTTTTTTTCCTACCCCTGCTTCCAAACAACGCTGGTATTTAGAGTTGTCTGAGGGGCTGAGTTAGGCTCCAAAAAGGGAGTGTTGAGCCGAATTAACCGCCACTTCAACCCTCAATACCAGCGTTGCTTACGGTAGCGGTAAGCTGGCAAAACGTGCTCGTGCACGATTCCCCCATAGGAAACAATGGGGCAGTTTGGGCTGAAAAAAAACCCTAACACCTGCAAAAAAAAAAAAACAGCGTTAAGCTCCCAACGCAGCCCCATTGTTTCCTATGGGGAAACACTTTCAAGTCTGCATCTAACACCCTAACATGAACCCCGAGTCTAAACACCCCTAACCTTACACTTATTAACCCCTAATCTGCCGACCCCGCTATCACTGACACCAGCATTGCACAATTAACCCCTAATCTGCCGCTCCGGACACCGCTCTACCTACATTATCCCTATGAACCCCTAATCTGCTGCCCCCAACATCGCCGACACCTATATTATATTTATTAACCCCTAATCTGCCCCCCCCACGTCGCCGCCACCTAACTGCAAGTATTAACAACTAATCTGCCGACCGGACCTCACCGCTACTATAATAAATGTATTAATCCCTAAAGCTAAGTCTAACCCTAACACCCCCCTAAATTAAATATAATTTTAATCTAACGGAATAAATTAACTCTTATTAACTAAAGTATTCCTATTTAAAACTAAATACTTACCTGTTAAAAACACCTAATATAGCTACAATATAACGAATTATTATATTGTAGCTATTTTAGGATTTATATTTATTTTACAGTCAACTTTGTATTTATTTTAACTAGGTACAATAGCTATTAAATAGTTATTAACTATTTAATAGCTACCTAGTTAAAATAATTACAAAATTACCAGTAAAATAAATCCTAACCTAAGTTACAATTAAACCTAACACTACACTATCATTAAATTAATTAAATAAATTACCTACAATTACCTACAATTAAATACAATTAAATAAACTATTCTATAATACACAAAAAAACCACTAAATTACAAAAAATAAAAAAGAATTACAAGCAGTTTAAACTAATTACACCTAATCTAAGCCCCCTAATAAAATAAAAAAGACCCCCAAAATAAAAAATTCCCTACCCTATTCTAAAATACAAAGTAATACAAAGCTCTTTTACCAGCCCTTAAAAGGGCTTTTTGCGGGGCCTTGCCCCAAAGTAATCAGCTCTTTTGCCTGAAAATAAAAATACAATACCCCCACCAACATTACAACCCACCACCCACATACCCCACCCACCCAAACCCCCCTTAAATAAACCTAACACTACCCCCCTGAAGATCTCCCTACCTAGAGTCATCTTCACCCAGACGGGCCGAAGTCTTCATCCGATGGGGCAGAAGAAGACATCCAGACCGGAAGAAGTCTTCATCCTATCCGGGCAGAAGAGGACATCCGGACCGGCAGACATCTTCATCCAAGTGGCATCTTCTATCTTCATCCATCCGGAGCGGAGCGGAGCCATCTTCTTCCCAGCCGACGCGGATTCATCCTCTTCAACCGACACCTACTCGCCGAATGAAGGTTCCTTTAAATTACGTCATCCAAGATGTCGTCCATCGAATTCCGATTGGCTGATAGGATTCTATCAGTCAATTGGAATTAAGGTAGGAAAAATCTGATTGGCTGATTCAATCAGCCAATCAGATTAAAGTTCAATCCGATTGGCTGATCCAATCAGCCAATCAGATTGAGCTTGCATTCTATTGGCTGATCAGAACAGCCAATAATATGCAAGCTCAATCTGATTGACTACACCCCTTCTCATTACAGAGATGCACATCACCTAATATGCTTAATTGGTAGTAGGCTTTCGAGCCTATACAGCTTGGAGTAAGACAACATGCATAAAGAGGATGATGTGGTCAAAATACTCATTTGCCTAATAATTCTGCACTCCCTGTAGATTGGTTAAAGAATAATATCACTTTCGAATCCCCCTATTGTTCAACAACTTGTTTCCCCTACATAGGGATTAACTATACTGAACCTGTATTACCCCAAGAATACATAGAGTTTTCAGATGTATTTAACCTGAAAGAAGCTGAAAATTTACATCCGCATAGGCCGTATGATTACCCTATAGACACTAAACCTGGTGCCGTCATTCCATTCGGTAGAATCTTCCCTTTATCACAAAAAGAATTACAGTTTCTGAGGGAATATTTAGACGAAAACTTATGTAAGGGTTTCATATCACCTAGTACATCAGCAGCAGGCATTTTTTTGTCACTAACAAAGACGGCACACGCAGACCCATAATTGACCATAGAGCTCTCAACTCCATAACCATAAAGAACAGATATCCCCTTCCTCTCATCCCCGAACTTCTCGAACGGCTGAGTGAAGCCAAGATATTCACCAAATTAGACCTAAAAGGTGCTTACAACCTTATTAGGATGAAGAGTGGGGATTAATGGAAAACAGCGTTCAGAACCCGTTATGGGTTATTCCAGTATAATGTCATGCCTTTTGGTCTAACCAATGCACCAGCCACATTCCAGTATTTTATAACGATATTTTTAAAGACCTTATGGATGTGTGCATGGTCATTTATTTAGACGACATCTTAATTTACTCCCGTAATCTATCAGACCACATTAAACATGTAAGGTGGGTTCTTGCTAGATTGCTTGAACATCAGCTTTATGCCAAGATGGAGAAGTGATGTTTCCATGTAAATACAATAAAATTCCTAGGTTACATAATCTCACCCGACGGAATAAGTATGGACCCAGAGAAAGTTTCAGCCATACTAAATTGGACAAAACCTTCAACAGTAAAATCTTTGCAAAAGTTTTTTTGGTTTTGCAAACTTCTACAGAAGATTCATAAAAAACTTCTCCACTATAGTCAAACCACTAACCAAGTTAACTGGCAAACAGAGATTCCTTTGGAATCATGAGGCTCAAGAGGCATTTCAATCATTAAAGGATAAATTCTCCTCAGCCCCAATACTACAACTACCACATCCAGAATACCAATATACTCTGGAAGTGGATGCCTCCAACACTGGTATCGGTGCTGTCCTCTCTCAACAAAGCTTAGAAAATCAGATCTTAGAAGATCTCTGATGAAGTGCAAGTTGGAGCTTACCTGTTGGTTTTCATGGAAGTCTGCCCCTAATAAAACTTTTTTGCATTTACTCATAAGACTCAGCGCTCCTTTTTCCTCATTCTACATTAGAAAATCCTATACTACATCCAGTAGCATACTATTCCAGGACCCTTACTAACCCTGAGCAAAACTAGTCAGTGGGGGACAAAGAATTGCTTGCAATCAAATGCTCCTTGGAACATTGGAGGCATTTACTTGAGGGTATTCCTAAAACATTTTACATATTCACTGACCACAAGAACTTACAGTACCTTAGGAATAACAAAACCCTGTCATCCAGTCAGGTTCGATGGGCACTGTTCTTAGATTATTTTGATTTTCTCATCACCTATAGACCTGGTTCAAAGAATATAAAGGCAGATGCTCTCTCCCGGTCAGTAAACCCTATCATAGAAGACCAGGAGAAAAAACATATCATTCCACCCCATAAAATTATTGCTGCAGCCACTTCTTTACTATCAGATATAGTAATAGCATTGCAGTCTGACAAAGAAATACCTCCTTGTTGTGTAAAGGACCCCAACTCTGAAACATACGTTTACAAAGGTTTGACTTACATACCCACTTGCCTACGTGAAGAACTGATTTGGCACTTCCATGATTCTCCTTTAAGCGGACACCCTGGCATTGTGAAGACAAAAGAGCTCCTTAACAGAACTTTCTGGTGGCCTCAACTAAACCAGGACATAGTCAAATATGTAACAAAATGTGACACTTGTGCCAGAAACAAAAAAGATCACCATAAACCATTTGGTCTCATGTGTTTTCTACCCATTCCTGAAGTCCCCTGGAGTATGATAGTCATGGACTTCATAGTGGAATTACCACCATCTAACAATTACACAACCATCCTAGTCATAATAGATCATCTCACTAAGTTAGCTCATTTCCTCCCATTAAAGTCCTTACCTAACGCCATTACCACAGCTAAGGTTTTTGTTTCACACATAGTAAAACTTCACGGATTACCTACATCCATTGTGTCTGATCGTGTAACACAATTTACGTCTAACTTCTGGAAGGAACTATGTAGGATATTACAAATCTCCTCATGACTCTCTACTGCTTTCCACCCTCAATCCAATGGCTTGACCGAACGCACCAATCAAACATTAGAGCAGTACCTCAGATGTTATGTCTCTCATCTTCAGGATGATTGGGCAGATTGGTTACCACTCGCCGAATTCGCATACAATAATTCCATGAATTCCTCCACAAAGACTTCCCCTTTCTATGCTTCTTATGGCTATCATCCAAAATCCTTACCTGGAAGAGATTTTGTATCAAACAATCCCACTGTATCTGATTACACTCACAACATCAAGACCTCTCCTTATTAAAAAGACATCTAGAAGAAGCCAAGGTCACGCAAAAACATTACTATGATACAAAACAATGTACTCCCCCCTCGTATACAATTGGTGATCGTGTTTTGCTCTCCACCAAGAACCTCAGATTAACTGTACCTTGTAAAAAATTGGCGAATCAGTTCATTGGTCCATACACTATCACAAAAATCATAAACCCAAACGCAGTCATTTTGAAACTTCCACCAACTCTACGGATACACCCATCCTTCCATGTATCTCTTTTGAAACCATATCATGGGGATAAACATGACCATGCCAACGATACCAACTCTCCTACCATGGCCGAACCTGACCAATCAGAGTACAAAAGAGAAAAAATCCTTGACTCCCGTCAAAGATGGAGAAGAGTGGAATATCTAGTTCACTGGAAGGGGTATGGATCTGAAGAGGACTCATGGGTCCCATCTTCTGATTTACATGCTCCACGGTTACTTTCTGAATTCCATGCCAAATATCCGAACAAACTGGGTACGGTGTGACAGAGGGGGGTATCCTTACTGGGGGGATCTGTCATATTAGCTGTCCCTTTAAGAGGAAGTTCCTCAACTCCTATGAACATCTATTTAAGGAGGGGCATAAGCCTCAGCATATTGCTTGATTATTGCATGTGTTTGGTATCTGACGTTCTCTCGTATTAGACTTAGATACCTTCTCCTAAGCGATTTCCCATCAAGTCATCCTAACAAATTGTGGATTTACAAAATACCTCTAAAGCATTGGATCTCTCCTATAACTTAAGCTCCACAGTTGTTAAACTAAACTCTAACCGCATTTTTCCAATTATCAGATCGTAATCTGCCTGTTCAGAATCCAACTGCTTCTGCTCTCATACAGCTCACACAGCACGCTGACGTCACGCCCACCTGGACTCAGCGTGTGTTCACACAGGACGCAGCTCCTTCAGTGTATCGCAGCAGACCACAGCGTGTAATCATACAAGACACAGCTACTTCTGTGAGTGACTGCAGACAAGCATCTCTGGACTCAATCTCCTACTACATTAAGGACTGAAAGCGCAAGTATAAATATATATTACCATTGTCACTCAAGGTACCGCTTCTGATATTTAACGCTTGTACTAAAACTATATGTGCTGCGCAACTTCAGCTTGTATTTACACCGCACACAAACTACCTTTAACCTCCGCCTATTAACTGCTTGCAAACTTGCTCCGTACTAATATTCTGGCAAACAAACTCTCATTATAACTGTGGTTATATTAAGGAATATCTATAACTCTCACAGAAGTTCGTTACATTATTCATTATTAACAAATCTCCAGATTAACCCTAACTGATAAGTTAAATCAAAAGGTATCCATGAAAAGGAAACTGTTACTTGTGACACCATTTCCTATCTAAGGTTAATAAATCTGCTACTCCTATATTATAAACAATCTCATCACACCATTGAGATCTGTTTAAACAGTATTATCTACATAAACTCTATTTACTAAAACAGAAGCTTAGGGATATTGCAGTAATACATATAATGTAGGTGGCGGCGGTGTAGGGGGGTCAGATTAGGGGTTAATACATTTAATGTAGGTGACGGCGGGGTCTGGGAGCGGCGGTTTAGGGGTTAAACACTCAGCATAAGGCTTACTACGCCTGCATTTTATGGCGAGGTGAAAATGGAGTAAGATTTCTCCATTTTCGCCACGTAAATCCTTACGCTGTATATTGGATACCAAACTGCGCGGGTTTGGTATATCACTCTATGGGCCAAAAAACTACGGCCGAAGGATGAAATATACGAGCGTAACTTCTATGTTACGCCTTATATAGGATACCAAACCAGCGCAAAATTTGGCATCGCCGGCTTCTGCGGGCAACGCTGCATATCGGATCAGGCCCCTAATGCTCAAATCTGTTTGGATGAAGCTTAGAATGATGTCATGATATTAGTAATATGCCTGTCTCCTTCCAAAATCTTCATTCTCTTGTTCTACTTTGCAACATTCTTATTGTGTGATGATTAAGAAGATAAATGTGTGTTTTGTTGTTGTGTCATGTGTGTTATGTACATATATGTATCTATTGTGATTCTTTCCCACATATGTTCATTTATGTAAAGCAGTGTAGCATTGTTGTTCCTTCCAAAAAAGCGACAACTAGAATAATAAGGATATATTATAATTATACGGAATTCCTAATTGTATATTATTATAAAATCCTGATGTTAAAGAGACACTAAAGCCATAATTTATCTTTTTGATTCATAGAGAGAATCCAATTTTAAACTAGCTTCCAACATACTTGTATGATGTAAATCTGTTCATTGTTTATATATCGTTTGTTGAAGAAATAACAATGCACACAGGTGAGGCAATCACAGAAGGCATCCATGTGCAGCCACCAATCATCATCTACTGAGCCTATCTAGATATGCTGTTCATCAAAGGATGTGAAGAGAATAAATTAAATGATATAATAGACGTAAATAAGACAACGATTTAAAATTGCCTACTGTTTCTGAATAATGAAATCTAAAAAAAAATGTTATGTCCGTTTAAATATGTGTTAATTCTTAAAACTGATTTCGTATTTGTGATAATACAATTGATCGTGATTTATAGTAATGTAATTTCCTAAATGATTTTGAGCTTGTACTGATGTTCACACATGTAAAACACATAACTCCAGTGTCAAATGGTATATTTCGTGATCTATTTGTTATGAATTAGCGCAACCTGTATAACGCTGGTATTACGAGTTTAAAAAGAGAAAAATATTGCGTGTGTTACGGAATAGGCCGGTCGCGTGCACAATAATCCCCATAGAAGTCAATGGAGGAGAAAAATTGAAAGAAAAAAAATTCCAACACTCCTGTTGAGCGCTAAGTGAGTAACGTCATGTCATTCTGTGAAAAAGTACATGAAATCGTTATAATTTGATAATTAAAAAATGTTTTGTGTATGTAATCTGCTGTATATTGTTTGTATGTAGCGATTTCTGTATGTATATGATAATATTTGTACGTAGATATAGCAAAATGAGTGTATGTTCATGTATGTCTATGTAAGTCAATGTAAAATGGGTTTGTGTGCATTTTTTTTCTTGTATCTTTGATCTGTTATTTTTTAAAATAATTTATTGTAGAGTGTTTGTATGAGTGTAAGTGTACTTTGTATAATATTTTTTAAGTGATTTGTGAAGGTTCTCGGTTGCAATACTGACTACTGGTCTTGGATAGCGTTATAGATTTGTGCGTACATGGAGATTTTTGTTGCGCTATGGAAGTTTTTTCAAACTTGTAAAGGCTGCGTTAGGGAAATTGAAGCGTTATGGGCCATAATATACAATTTGAGTCATAACGCACAACTTGTAATCTAGCTGTCTGTCATTGACTTTATGTATCTGTGGATTGAATGTTATAATCAATCTTATGTTGTTATCATCT
Organism: Bombina bombina; assembly: GCF_027579735.1. Classification (NCBI taxonomy): domain Eukaryota; kingdom Metazoa; phylum Chordata; class Amphibia; order Anura; family Bombinatoridae; genus Bombina; species Bombina bombina. Next base: position 410,699,498 of record NC_069499.1, on the reverse strand, counting down.
ATTTAGATTTGGTTTGTAACAAGGTCTCATGTTTAATTTTTAATGCATATGCTCAGCTCTTTTTATAGATCTATTGCTATAACAACGCTCCTGAAGTCTGGTCGATAAATGTATATATTCTTGTTAAATTCCCCTTTGGATTATTGTGTTAACATACGGCTAGATTTAGAGTTTTGTCAGTAAAGACCCGCATAGCTAACGCAGCTTTTTTTCCTACCGCTGCTTCCAAACAACGCTGGTATTTAGAGTTGTCTGAGGGGCTGCGTTAGGCTCCAAAAAGGGAGCGTTGAGCCGAATTAACCGCCACTTCAACCCTCAATACCAGCGTTGCTTACGGTAGCGGTAAGCTGGCAAAACGTGCTCGTGCACTATTCCCCCATAGGAAACAATGGGGCAGTTTGGGCTGAAAAAAAACCCTAACACCTGCAAAAAAAAAAACAGCGTTAAGCTCCCAACGCAGCCCCATTGTTTCCTATGGGGAAACACTTTCAAGTCTGCATCTAACACCCTAACATGAACCCCGAGTCTAAACACCCCTAACCTTACACTTATTAACCCCTAATCTGCCGACCCCGCTATCACTGACACCAGCATTGCACAATTAACCCCTAATCTGCCGCTCCGGACACCGCTCTACCTACATTATCCCTATGAACCCCTAATCTGCTGCCCCCAACATCCCCGACACCTATATTATATTTATTAACCCCTAATCTGCCCCCCCCACGTCGCCGCCACCTAACTGCAAGTATTAACAACTAATCTGCCGACCGGACCTCACCGCTACTATAATAAATGTATTAATCCCTAAAGCTAAGTCTAACCCTAACACCCCCCTAAATTAAATATAATTTTAATCTAACGGAATAAATTAACTCTTATTAACTAAAGTATTCCTATTTAAAACTAAATACTTACCTGGAAAAAACCCCTAATATAGCTACAATATAACGAATTATTATATTGTAGCTATTTTAGGATTTATATTTATTTTACAGTCAACTTTGTATTTATTTTAACTAGGTACAATAGCTATTAAATAGTTATTAACTATTTAATAGCTACCTAGTTAAAATAATTACAAAATTACCTGTAAAATAAATCCTAACCTAAGTTACAATTAAACCTAACACTACACTATCATTAAATTAATTAAATAAATTACCTACAATTACCTACAATTAAATACAATTAAATAAACTATTCTATAATACACAAAAAACCCACTAAATTACAAAAAATAAAAAAGAATTACAAGCAGTTTAAACTAATTACACCTAATCTAAGCCCCCTAATAAAATAAAAAAGCCCCCCAAAATAAAAAATTCCCTACCCTATTCTAAAATACAAAGTAATCAGCTCTTTTACCAGCCCTTAAAAGGGCTTTTTGCGGGGCCTTGCCCCAAAGTAATCAGCTCTTTTGCCTGAAAATAAAAATACAATACCCCCACCAACATTACAACCCACCACCCACATACCCCACCCACCCAAACCCCCCTTAAATAACCCTAACACTACCCCCCTGAAGATCTCCCTACCTAGAGTCATCTTCACCCAGACGGGCCGAAGTCTTCATCCGATGGGGCAGAAGAGGACATCCAGACCGGAAGAAGTCTTCATCCTATCCGGGCAGAAGAGGACATCCGGACCGGCAGACATCTTCATCCAAGTGGCATCTTCTATCTTCATCCATCCGGAGCGGAGCAGAGCCATCTTCTTCCCAGCCGACGCGGATTCATCCTCTTCAACCGACACCTACTCGCCGAATGAAGGTTCCTTTAAATTACGTCATCCAAGATGTCGTCCATCGAATTCCGATTGGCTGATAGGATTCTATCATTAAATTGGAATTAAGGTAGGAAAAATCTGATTGGCTGATTCAATCAGCCAATCAGATTAAAGTTCAATCCGATTGGCTGATCCAATCAGCCAATCAGATTGAGCTTGCATTCTATTGGCTGATCAGAACAGCCAATAATATGCAAGCTCAATCTGATTGGCTTTTGTATTTTTTATTTTTTTTTCAAACAAGCTTTATTGAAAATGTAAAGTACATAGTATGGAAAACTGGTACATAATATGGTAAGAAGATTCTTAGAGTTTTACATATCAAAGTTGCATAACAGACAATATTGCTAATAAGTCAATATTTAGCGTATGGTGGGTGGTGGAGGGAATTAGGGTTTTTGGTGGATGCTGTCTTTTCACCAGATGAGATTTAAATGACTTGTGGTAGCAAAAGGGGAGAGTAAGATGGGGAGATGAAAGTTGGAGGAAGAAGGGGAGGGGGATATGGTAAGTAGGAGGGGGTGGTGGGAAAAAAAAAAGGGAAAACAAAAGCGCAACACCAGGCTGGACAAAACTACTCTGTGTCTACACTAGAAGGGTGTGAATGATAGTTGCCCTCAGATGGTTCTGTTCCAAATGGCAAGTATCAACTTGTGGGTTTCAAGATTGTGGGTTTGGTAGTAGTGAAATGTTTCAAGTGTGATCAGTTCGGATACTTGAGATTTCCAGTCTAGGAATGTAGGAGTGGTTTGTGTCTTCCAGAGTTTTGGTATTAGATTTTTAGCTGCAGTTAACATTAATATCCAGAGAGCTTTGTGGGCTGCGCTGTTTGTTTTGGGAATTGACCTAAAAAGAAGGGAGTCAATAGTGATCTGTGTTTGTATGGCTAGGAGGTCGCAGATTTCAGGTGATATCTCTGACCAGAATTTTTTTAACTTCGGGCACGGCCACCAAATATGTTGGAGCGAGCCTTCCTCTCCGCATCCCCTCCAGCACGATGCGTTGAGTTTAGGAAACATCTTATGGAGCCTGGCTGGAGTGAGGTACCATCTACAGAGGAATTTTAAATGCATTTCCTGAATCTGAGCTGACGCTAAGGATTTTTTAGTGATTGCAAAGGCCCTCAGACACAGATCGGTATCTCCTTCCAGATTGGCCTCTTTATTCCATGCTATCGTGTATGATGGGAGGGTGTCTGTCTCAGGTATTCTCAGGGTTCTATATAAGGTGGATATGAGGTGCCTGGGTGTGTGGGTCATGGTGCAGATGTTTTCAAATGGTGTAATTTCCCTGCCTATTTTGCTCTTATATTTGTGGTGAGATATAAAGTGGGTTAGTTGTGTGTAGTGATACCAGGAGGAGAAAATCTCTCCATGTGTTTCCATTAGACAGGCTTGTGACTTAATTTTACCATTTTCTATTAGGGAATAGATTGAGTTCTTGTTAAGATTGTGTGGCTGCTTGACCCTATATCCTAGTTTGCAGTAAGGTAGTTCTGGGTTTTCCAGAAAGGACATTAAAGGGCTGTGTTTAGAGGATATATGACTGCTTGTGGCAATGATTTTATCCCAATCTGTTAGTGTTGCCATGGCGATCGGGAATTTGATTAGGGTTTTGGGCCTATGTGTGGGCAAGGTCCACGCTAAGGTGCTCATGTTGTTAAGTTTGAAGATGTGTCTGTCAAGTTCTATCCAGGCTTTATTATCAGAATTGTGGGCCCATTCTACAATGTGTTGAAGCGATATGGCTACTCTATAGTCAGATATTTTAGGTACTCCCAAGCCGCCCCTGTCTCTAGGTAGATACATCGTTTTTTTGGGGATTCTGGGTTTGATGCCCGCCCAAATGAATTGTTCCATAAGGTTTTGGAGTTGTTCAGTGTAACCTCTTGGTAGGTTTATGGGAAGTGTTTGTAGGATGTATAAAATCCTGGGTAAAACGTTCATTTTCACCACTCCAATTCTGCCTAACCAAGTGAGGGGTCTATTCTTCCATGTGGAAAGATCTCTGGAAATTTCTTGTTTTAAGTTAAGATAATTATATTTGAACAAGTCCAGTGGGGAAATAGTCAAGGAGATCCCTAGATATTTTAGTTTCTGGTGTGCAATGGTTATATTATAGTTAGTTTTTAGTGAGTGTATATGGTGTTGTTGTGTGTTAATGTTAAGAAGTTCTGATTTGTGTAAGTTAAGACTAAAGTTAGATATGCGTCCGTAAGCTTCTAGTTCCTTCAACAGTGCTGGGATAGAGTGCTCAGCTTCTGACAGAGTGAAGAGAATGTCATCGGCAAAGAGAGCCTGTTTGTATTCCTTATCCCCTACTATTATCCCTTTTATTTCACGATTTTCTCGTATTTTTTGTGCTAGGACCTCTAATGAGATATCGAACAGGAGAGGGGAAAGGGGGCATCCCTGCCTGGTTCAATTGTTAATATCAAACGATTCAGATAGGACATTGTTTACTTTTATTCTGGCGTTAGGGTTGGAATAAAGCAAAAGGCTCATGTTGATAAAGGCCTTGGGTATGTTCATTTCCTGCATTGCTCGCGTCAGAAAGGACCACCGAACCCTATCAAAGGCCTTTTCTGCGTCTGTTGCAAAGAGGACCATTGGGATCCCCTCTGCCTTTGCGTAACTAATTAGGTTTAGGACCTTGATGGTGTTGTCCCTGGCTTCTCTGCCAGGGACGAAGCCCACCTGGTCATTGGAAATCAAGAACGGGAGAAATTTGTTAAGCCTATTTGCCAGCACTTTGGCCAGAATTTTCACATCCGTGTTTATTAGTGATATTGGTCTGAAGTGTTCGGGACTAGTGTGTGGTTTTCCCGGTTTGGGAATGACTGTGATGTGGGCCTCTAAGAGTGTCCTTGATAGATGTGGATGGTCTCTTAGTGTGTTAAAAATAGTTAGCATGTGTGGAACTAAAGTGTCTTTAAGAATTTTATAATATCTTGATGTAAAACCATCAGGACCGGGACTTTTGCCTGTTGGGGTGTCCTTAATGGCTTGGATTAATTCGTCCGCGGTGATGGGGGAGTCAAGGGACTGGGCTTGTTCGTCTGATAAAGATGGCAAGTTCAGATCCCTGAAATAGGTATTTGTCATCTCCTGGAGAGGGATGTCAGGGCAAGTGGGGCTGGTGCGTTTTTGTTCATGGTCTATGTTGTATAAGTTAGTGTAGTACGACTTGAATGCAGATGCTATCTGGTCACTGCTCTTGAGTGTAGTATTATTTTTTGTTATCAGTGAATGTATGTGACTATTAAGTTGCTTACGGCGTAGGCAGCGAGCCAGTATTTTACCTGGTTTGTTTCCACCCTCAAAATAAAACTGTTTAAGATAAAGAGCTTTCCTTTGGTGGACTTCTGTGAGGTATCTTTTAATATTGGTCTTTGCTTCTAGTAGACGTTGTTTAGTTGTCTCATTAGAGACATCCTTTTTATGTTCTGTTTCCAGAGTGCTAATTTGGGATAGTAGGTTAGAGTATTTTCCCCTGTTTTGTCTGTTAGCCCTGGCTTTGTGTTTAATGAGACAACCCCTTATTACTGTTTTATGGGCTTCCCATTCGGTGCGGAGAGAGGTGGTAGTTTGAGTGTTGATATGGAAGTATTCGTCTAGTTCTCTTTGAATATTTTGAAGAATAATCGGATCGTCTAACAAGTAGTCGTCCATTCTCCAAATTTTGGAAGTGATCGGGAGATCTGGCCAAAGAATTGTGCATGTAACCAGAGCATGGTCCGACCATGTTATAGAGCCTATGTCGCATTGAGTCGTTATAGACAGGCCATTAGAGTCAGTATATATGTGGTCTATACGGGTGTAGCTGTTGTGGGGGTGAGAGAAAAAAGTGTAATCTCTCTGGGTAGGATGCAATGTTCGCCATATGTCATGGAGAGCGAGATTGGAGATGGTGTTTTTAACTGTTTTGAGGGTTTTTAGAGGTGTGCTAGAAAAGCCTTTTGATGAGTCCAGTGTGGGTTCCAGTGAGAGATTAAAGTCACCTGCCAGGAAAGTGACACCCCTTGCATGTTCTAGTAATCTACTGGCAACTTTTTTGAAGAAGGTGTTGTGAAATTGGTTTGGGGCGTAGATGTTGACAATCGTGATATAGTGATTGTATATTGTCCCTATAAGTATAATGAATCTTCCGTCAGTGTCTTTTTCAATGTGGGTGACTTGTATAGGGAGGGATTTATGTATCAATATTCCCACACCGCTTTTCTTATGTGGGCCTGATGCGAAGAACGCGGTCGGGTAGTGGGGGTTATTCCATTTGGGTTCTTTACCTTTTTGAAAATGTGTTTCCTGAATTAACAGGATTTGACTGTGAAGTTTTTGGAGTTCCCTTAGTGCAATCGATCTTTTGCCCGGGCTGTTTAGACCTTTTGCATTGATCGTGGTTAGTCTAATGGTGTGATCCTGGAATCTGGATTGTTTGGCCATGGTGAGCAACGAGAGAAAAAGAGAAAAAAAAGGTGGGGGGGGGAGAGTGGAGAGGAAGGGAGAAGGGGGAAGAGGGGTACTAGGAGGGGGAGAAGCTTTTGAAGGAAGGGGAATAAGATAAATCAAGGGGGGTAGCGAGTGGGTGGAGAGTTTTTAAGTAGAATGAGAATAGCAGTTGGGGAATAGAAATGTGGTTATTTAGTTAAAGTGAAGAGTGAGTTAGCGATCAGATGGGGGAAGTAATCGCAGCTAGTTGGTATGATGATAAAATTAATATATTGGTCTATCTGACGTGTAGGGAGATGGGAAAGGCTGAGCTGTAGGGAGAATACTATCGTCAACCTTGAGTAAGGAGTAAGGTGAGGGTAAGATAGTGATGTCCTGGGTCTCGTGAGCAAGGATGTCAAAGGCCCCGTTGCAGGGGCTCACAGAGGGGAAAGGGAGGGAGGTGTGTATGTTCAGTCTTATGTTAGCAGGGTTCATGCTTTATACCCATCAATGTTCCTGTCTAAAAGTTATGTTGTACAAGACATTTAAAAAAACATTGTGTGTTGAACAAAAAGTGATAATATGCCTGTATAATTTGCGGTATAAATTCTATAACAACCCGTAGGTGGTTAAGGTTAACGACAGACAAAAACATTATTCTTAACAGATAAACGTTGCAAGTAAAAAACATCTCCAAGGACATGACTTGAGTCGGTAAATGGTTATGCTGAGTTCAAGGGGATAGGATTGTTCTCTGGGAGTCATGAACCTGAGTGAGCAGAGCTGTTGTGTATTAGTTGTGTGAGAAGGGGGTTGACTGTGTTCAGTTATAGGCTGTTATAGCCATGTGTAGGGTGTGTATGTGTTGCTAGTGTCATAGGTGTGAGGGTTGAAATTATGTATGTCTTGGCAGAGTGAGAGGCAATGTATGGTGAGTCTGGGTGAAACGGAATGTATGTCTAGTGGGTTGTTAATATTTGTGGATGGGTGCAGTATAGTTACGTAAAGATGGGGTGTGTGAGTGGTCTCCCCTCGAAAGGGGATATGGTTTAAGTGTGAGCTTGTGTAGTGTTTCAGTGTATGTACCTCACACTAGCACAGGTGCCTAGAGAAAGGGGAATCTAGGGAAACCAGGCTGCGATATAATACACGTTACAATCATTCAATAACAATTCTGGAGCCAGGATGTGGTGAAAGAAAGGGCAATATGTAATCTGCTAGGGACTGATTGAGCTAGATCAAAGGAGTCGAATGCATGTGGGAAGGGAGGGAAGTGTGTATGCTCAATCTTATGTTAGAAGGGTTCCTGCCTTATACCTAGCAGTATCTTTATCTAAAAGTTATGTTGTACAAGACATTTCAAAAAACATTGTGTGTTGAGCAAAAAGTGATAATATGCCTGTATAATTTGTAGTATAAATTCTGTAACAACCCAAAGTTGGTTAAGGTTAACAACAGGCAAAAGCATTATTCTTAAGAGATAAACGTTGCAAGTAAAAAACATTTCCAAGGACATGACTTGAGTCGGTAAATGGTTATGCTGAATCCAAGGTGATAGGATTGTTCTTTGGGAGTCATGAACCTGGGTGAGCAGAGCTGTTGTGTATTAGTTGTGTGAGAAGGGTTGACAGTGTTCAATTATAGGCTGTTATAGCCATGTGTGGGGTGTGTATGTGTTGCTAGTGTCATAGGTGTGAGAGTTGAAATTATGTATGTCTTGGCAGAGTGAGAGGCAATGATTGGTAAGTCTGGGTAAAATGGAATGTATGTCTAGTGGGTTGTGAATATTTGTGGGTGTGTGCAGTATAGTTGCGTAAAGATGGGGTGTGTGAATGGCATCCCCCCGAGAGGGGGTATGGTTTAAGTGTTAGCTTGTGTAGTGTTTCAGCATATTTACATCATATTGTTTTCAAGTCCCAGGTAGACAATAACATATCTAGGCTATGTACGAACACTAGCACAGGTGCCTAGAGAAAGGGGAATCTGGGGAAACCGGGCTGCAATATAATATACGTGACAATCATTCAATAACAATTCTGGAGCCAGGATGTGGCGAAAGGAGGGGCAGTGTGTAATCTGCTAGGGACTGATTGAGCTAGATCAAAAAAGTCAAATGCATGTGGAGCCTGGTGTATGGATCATATAATAGGAAGTCTTTAGAGACCCTTTGCTTCATAGATCCTTCTATAATGGGTTAAACATAGCAGCAAATAAGACAATAAATGATAGAAATGTTCATACTGCACCGTTTCTTGAGCTGGATGCTGTCTCTTGTCTTGAAGGGGGTGGTAGAGAGAGTTCATCAAAAAAGATAGATGGATCAGTTCCTGGTCTGTAAATGATAGATTTGTTGTTGTGGTTGACAATCAAAGAAACAGGGAACCCCCATCTGGTTCCGTAGATGAGTGGTGACAGGGGCAAGTTCTCTCCTCTTTTGTAGAGTGGCCTGAGATAGGTCGGAGTAAATGTGGATCTCTTCTCCTGCGTGAAATATATTCCTCTTTGTTCTTGTATTTTTCTGGATGTCTTCTTTGTCTTTAAATCTTGAGAACTTTACAATGATGTCCCTCGGAGGGGCTTTGGGAGGGGGCTTCGCCCTCAAGGCTCTGTGAGCCCTCTCTATTGGGATGTCTGGGGCAGTAGGGATTTCTTTTATGATTTTAAATAATGCCTGCAAGTACCCCTCTATTGCTGCAGGTTGCACAGTCTCAGAAACCCCTCTGATTCTGAGGTTGTTTCTGCGGCAGCGATTCTCTAAGTCTTCCAACTTTTCATTGAGAAAGAACAATTTATCTTCATGGTCGCTGATGTTAGCAGTATTATTCTGTATTGCTGAGTTAGTAGAGGGTTGCTTTTCTTCCAGTGCTTGTACTCTGCGATCCAAGGCACCTAGGTCTTTTCTGAGATCCCCAAAAAGTGTTCTCATTTCATGTAAGACCGTGTGGATATCTTCCTTTGATGATAAGTGCTGTATATCTTTTTTGTTACATAGGAGGAATGGTCTGCAGTGTGTGCTTGCTCAATAGTGCTGTGCTGTGTGTCAGCCATATCTTCACTATGAGATTCAAGATGGGTATTTTTAGGTGTGAGGTATTGTTTCAGGGTTTTACTAGCCTTTGGTGTGTCTATTTTATTATGTTTTTTTACAAGGCATTACCTAGAAGTTTGTGGAGAAAGTCTCAAAAAATAACTGTTTGGTATGTCTTTTTATGAGGGCCAAAGGAAAATCTTCAGTTATGTAGAGGAGAGTTCAGGGAGTTTTAATAGCTGTATCTTCACTGTATAAACGCAGCCACCAGGCCCTGTTATGTTTTGCTGTTATCTGAGGCGTTAGTGCTGTGGGGGAAGAGACTGTCTGAATAGCCTCTGGGAGAACTGCGTGGGGTTAGTAATAAAGCAGGGGCCTGGTTGTCTGTGCCCTGTCGTGATCTGCCCAATCTGAGCCTTTAAGGTGTATGAGCTGGTTTGCTGCTTAGGTCCGGTTGCACAATTGTCTAATAAAGGCTCTCTGGAGTTTATATGCTGCGCACCATTTAAGAGTGTCCCCTCCGGTATCCCTTGAAAACACACTGGTTATCCGTCTCGTGCTCCCGACACACAAGGGGCACGAGACTTTCAGGAGGGTGCTTATGGTATTAGTGCTAATGCCTTAGCGTTCGTGGGTATGTGTCGACTTGCCTTTATTTGCTCCGGGTGTCCCGCTTGTCCGCTCCTGCGTATAGCTCACTTGCGGTGGTTAGGCCCCAGGTTCAGCTGCAGCGTGTAGTGCGGTATGAATATTCGGCTCATCGCTGCCTAGTCTTTGTCATTCGACGCAGGGCCCCTTCCCATCACTTAAAAAGGGTGTATAGGGGGAAAGAAAAGGGGTGCACATCAGATAGAGGGTTTGTAGCTGGAATGGGATATTGGAGCCCTCTTAGAAAGCTGCCATCTTCCAGCGTGGCCAGACTCCGCCCCGGCTTTTGTATTTTTGAATAGGGCAGGGAATTTTTTATTTTGGGGGCTTTTTTATTTTATTAGGGGGCTTAGATTAGGTGTAATTAGTTTAAACTGCTTGTAATTCTTTTTTATTTTTTGTAATTTAGTGTTTGTTTTTTTGTATTATAGAATAGTTTATTTAATTGTATTTAATTGTAGGTAATTGTAGGTAATTTATTTAATTAATTTAATGATAGTGTAGTGTTAGGTTTAATTGTAACTTAGGCTAGGATTTATTTTACATGTAATTTTGTATTTATTTTAACTAGGTAGCTATTAAATAGTTATTAACTATTTAATAGGTTTTGTACCTAGTTAAAATAAATACAAAGTTGTCTGTAAAATAAATATAAATCCTAAAATAGCTACAATGTAATTATTAATTATATTGTAGCTATATTAGGGTTTATTTGATAGGTATTTAGTTTTAAATAGGAATAATTTTGTTAATTTTAGGAATATTATTTTGTTTAATATAAATTATATTTATGTTAGGGGGGTGTTAGGGTTAGAGTTATGTTTAGGGGTTAATAACTTTATTATAGTAGCGGTGACAGTGCGGGCGGGAGAATAGAGGTTAATAATTGTAGGTAGGTGGCGGCAATGTAAGGGAGGGCAGATTAGGGGTTAATACAATTTATTCTAGTGATTGCGAGGCAGGAGTGTGGCGGTTTAGGGGTTAATACATTTATTATAGTGGTGGCGAGGTCCGGTCGGCAGATTAGGGGTTAATAACTGTAGTTAGGTAGTGGCGACTTTGGGGGGGACAGATTAGGGGTTAATAAATATAATATAGGGGTCGGTGATGTATGGGGCAGCAGATTAGGGGTGCATAAGTATAACGTAGGTGGCAGCGATGGCCGGTCGGCAGATTAGGGGTTAAAATTTTTTATTAGAGTGGCGGCGATGTGGGGGGGCCTCGATTTAGGGGTACATAGGTATTTTATGGGTGTTAGTGTACTTTAGAGCACAGTAGTTAGGAGCTTTATATTCCGGCGTTAGCCCATAAAGCTCTTAACTACTAACTTTTTTTTTTTGACTTGTGGGTTTGACCGACAGACCAATACCCCGCCCCCGTACCCTACACACCTCCCCCCATTACTGCATTACCCACGTGCCAGGACGCCCACTTCCCGCCGCGTCATGAAATATACCACTAAAAATGCCATGATTTCTCTATGCCATCCACCAGCTCTGACCGACAGACCAGTAGCTGATTTCCTACTTCGTGGCGAAAAAACCCTTAAGGGGCGCTACACGGGCGGTCTTAATCTGAGTGGCGGAAACACCACAGCATCTGCCCTTAGCCGTGTCGCTTGTGATCGCTCTTGTGCGTGACCTCTTCCTTGGGCTAGGCTTCGTCATTTCTAGGGAGGGAGGGAGGGAAAAAGAAAATAATTATTGTGAGCTCCAAGCATTGTGCAATCATCTTTATAGGCAGTTAATTTCCTCAACTCCTGTTCATACCCCTCTCCCCCTCCTGGCCAATCCCTGTGCTAGCCTATTTAGGATCAGCTAGTTGCAGCTTATCTACACTGCCCATCCCTTCTTCTATTGTCCTGCTATAGCTGTGCTATCCAAAGGAAGGGGCTACGCCTAGCCCCCAACCCCCTATAACCTTCCCAGTCAGTAAAGTCAATCTCCCTTAAGCTGTTCCTCTCCTATTTTAGTCGATACACTTTGCTAAGGGATTTACACTTTAACTATCTTCACAGGTACCTGCTACCCAAATGCTCCCACTTTACCTTTAGTTTGGTAACCCCTTTTACCCAATTTTCATATACCAATAATGACAGACACAGATTTGGCGTTAGAAAAGGTCACATTTATTAAATTCAAATCTAAATTATGAAAAATGAGCGATCCTCAACTACTAGGATAATAACATATCCTTAATCCAATTTGGATTTGAATTGATAACACAATTCATGCAACAGCATGACGAGAGAACTGGGCGTCCCCACGTAACCAAGGAGCGTGACCGCGCGCAACTCAGGGGCGTCAATTTGCTAGTAACGGGCCGAAAGGTCTGCAGACTAGGAGGGCTTGTGGGTTTGACCGACAGACCAATACCCCGCCCCCGTACCCTACACACCTCCCCCCATTACTGCATTACCCACGTGCCAGGACGCCCACTTCCCGCCACCAAAAGAGGACCCTCTTGCCGCCAACCAAAGCACACCTAGTGACCTTTTCTTACCTTGTAAGGGTCTTTACGATGGCCCTCAGATCTCAGACCTCAGAACAGATCATAATAGCCTGGTTTACATTTTTCCTACTCTTGTCGGATCATAACAGATCATAACAGCCTGATTTACCTTTTTCCTACTCTTGTCGGATCATAACAGATCATAACAGCCTAGTTTACCTTTTCCTACTCTTGTCAGATCATAACAGATCATAACAGCCTGGTTTACATTTTTCCTACTCTTGTCGGATCATAACAGATCATAACAGCCTGGTTTACCTTTTCCTACTCTTGTCGGATCATAACAGATCATAACAGCCTGGTTTACCTTTTCCTACTCTTGTCGGATCATAACAGATCATTACAGCCTGATTTATCTTTTTCCTACTCTTGTCGGATCATAACAGATCATAACAGCCTGGTTTACCTTTTCCTACTCTTGTCGGATCATAACAGATCATAACAGCCTGGTTTACATTTTTCCTACTCTTGTTGGATCATAACAGATCATAACAGCCTGGTTTACCTTTTCCTACTCTTGTCGGATCATAACAGATCATAACAGCCTGGTTTACATTTTTCCTACTCTTGTCGGATCATAACAGATCATAACAGCCTGGTTTACATTTTTCCTACTCTTGTCAGATCATAACAGCCTGGTTTACCTTTTTCCTACTCTTGTCGGATCATAACAGATCATAACAGCCTGATTTACCTTTTTACTACCCTTTTTGGATCATAACAGATCATAACAGCCTGGTTTACCTTTTTCCTACTCTTGTCCGATCATACAGATCAAGGCACCAGCATTGTAAAGAAATAGGCGGCCCCACGTGACTAAGAAGTTGTAGGACATAGCAAATAACACAAGGTTTGAAGAGCAGGCGAGCATGTTATTTTTACCGGCAGACCACCACTCAATGTCCATCCTTCCTGTGTGACACTATCCCTCCAAGACAGAGACCAGACTAGTTCAGTCCCCACCCATTTTAGCTTGAACCAGCTGAATATTTATTTTACCTGCTCCTGTAGCTCAATTGAAGGAACCAAACCTATGTCGTTCCCACCCAGGTGTATAATTACGATATTGGGTAGACCCCACTTTCTCGTAGAGATCTGTGCTGTCCCCAATAACCGGTTTCATTTCATCCCTCTCTTCCCAATCCACCTACTTCCTGCTTCTTTAGAACTAAAACCTAAGTTTGCTCCCTGTCTGGTTGCAGCTGTGTGTGAAGCTGCCCAGTGCACGTAGGAGTGTCTGATTATCCATAATCTTGTGGCTCTACCTGAAATGGACACACCAAACAACACATTATCACCACAACGTAACCTAGCTTCTCCACTACTAATGAAAAAACCCTTTTGAACTGGAACCTGGTTAAACTACTACCATTCTTGTGCCTAAAGAACATGACGCCCTTAGCAGGGGCTACACCTAAATAGCCTCTCACATGTGAAACAGGACATATTTACCCCCTGTTGCTTTAGAAGTTATCCAAGCCCCTTTCCCTTCCCTATCTGTCTGATCTTCATATGAATATTAGTCCTGATTCTACAGGCATTCCATCCTCAATGCTTTCCCAAAGCCAGCATAAATATCGTCGCAAAAATTGTATTCTCAAAACCAGCAGTACAAACCTTGTTTAAAATTTTTTCTAAGATTTCCAATCTCTCCGCTGACAAACCTCTAACCCTTTTCCTAACCAGGAATCTTTTTTGTCGCATCCACTTCCTCCAACAGCTGCGCAAAGGAGATTCCTGCCATTACAGTGCTTAAGTTGCCTTTCTTGATACCTGCGTGCCTAGGTTATACCAAATTGTCCAAAAATATCCATGTCCGTGTTGTCAATGATTGTCTGACCAAACCATTGATTACCTCTAATTGCTCCCAATCTGCCAAAGATAAATGGGGCAATCCTTGCCTTTCTGCGCCGCATTGGGTGCAAGCTTCCTAAAGGCCTCCCATTTAAACCTTGATAAAGCATCAGCTACGACATTCTTAACTGCTGGTATGTGTTTATAACTTTATATTATGCTCTAAACATTTTAAAACTAGAGGCTGCATGAATGCTATGGCCTGAGGGGAAGATGCTGATAGGTTATTTAATACAATTACAACTCCTCTATGTCAGACTGGAACAAAATGCTTTTGTTAGCCAATTCTTTCCCCCATAGTTCTATCGCTGTCACAATTGGGAAAGATTCAAGTAACACCAACCCTTTTCATGCCAAGCCTGCGGCCACTTAACCACGCATCTTCTGCCATCCAAATAAGCCCCAAACCCTGCCCTTCCTGCAGCATCTGTATATAACCGGATTTCATTAGCTGTCACCTTCTGCTCCCAAATCCTGATGCCATTAAAACTACTTAGGAAATGATCTCATACTTTTAAATCCCCTTTTTATTGACTGTTCAGTCAAATCATGTGACTAGGCTTTACAACCCCTCTGGTACTCACTTCCAACCTTCTTTTAATGATTCTTCCCACTGGAATCACCCTGCATGCAAAATGTAACAGCCTCAGTAATTTCTGCATATTCCAAGTGATACCTTCTTTTATAAATCACCTGCCGTATGGCCTCCCTTATCTTCACAACCTTATCTTGGGGCAATCTGCAATGGGGATTACTGAATAACTCTAAATGCCTAGAAAGAATAACTTAGAACAGGGACACTCTGATTTGTCATCTGCCACTGGAACCCCCATCTCTACAAATATTTTCAGCAGTACATTAAGAACTCTATCACATTCTCCTGTACCCTTTCTACCTACTACCATGAAGTAATCAAGGTAATGCACGATACTACTCTCACCTGCCCTTCTCTCTACCAGCCAATGCAAAAGTGCTGGACATTTCAAAATCCACACAAGATATAGCGCACCCCATAGGCAGATATTTGTCAATATAAAACTTGCCCTCAAATTTGCATCCCATCAAAACAAAACTTTTTGGCTTTATAGGTAGTAATCTGAATGCAGATTCCATATCAACTTTTGCTAAATCAGGACCCAGCCTGCCAACCTAACCAAATTTACTGCCTGGTCAAATGCTGGTAGGATACTGATGCATAATTTACTGACTGACCCTTAGGGTAGGATAATCGCTGAATCATTCAGAATTTACCAGCCTCTTTTTTGGTAACCACTACCAAAGATAATTTAATCAAATTCTTTAGCTGTTTGTCATTAAAGGGGGGGCCTGCCATCCTTCCTAAGGCTACCTCCTTCCCTAGTTTTTCTCTCAAAACTTCTGGGAATTTGTAAGAACCCCCCATATGCCATCCATGTAACAATCAGCGATCAAATGCAAATACCTCATCATCCCTTTTGTCTGTGCATAGAAAGCAAAACCTATAACCCATTCAGGGCCTTCTCAGCGTTTTCCACTAATTTTGTCTTTAAATGCCTAGATAACGGCAGCAACCTTGTTGCTGAGACTTCATCATCTGCATCATATTCCTGATCAGATTGTTCTGTATCCTTATCCTTTAAACCCCTGTTCTCTCCCCTCCATTAGATATTTTGCTTAATAGAATATTTCAGCTGTGTATTCAATAAATATGAGTACAGTTTAGGAGTGCCCTCCCAATGAGATTATTTATGGATTATGAATATTAATAACAACAATAAAATTATTGTCAGCAATACCCCCAATTCATATAGTAGAATCTTAGCAGTGCACCCCAGAAAATTGTTATATAATTCCAGAAGCGCACTCCAAAATCACACTATTGAGATATTTAGCAATTAATGACAACAAGCTTACTATCAAATATCAAATTAAATAAATAAATATCCCAAATTAAAATATTTGCTTATTTCTGAACAGGTTGTTTTTATAAACACAGTGATTATATGTATGCAGTAAATAGACTATTGGTTATGACCATATATATAAATTGATTATTACCATATAAAAATTATAATATAAAGTAAGGTTAATTAGATTAATTAATATTCAATTAAATCGCCTGTATCCTGGATATGGTCACGTTATTATTAGGAAATGACTTTACCTCAAAATAACTTAACTATAAAATATCACCATTTAATGTTACGAGATAGAACAATTTATGATTAGCCAGTAACCTTAACGAATTTGGAATATGGCTTATATAACATATAGCTAGTAAATATTAAAGCTACTATAATTTCCAGGAGGTATAATTTAGCTATCTAACCGAAATAGTTATATATGACTTAAATTAGGGCTCAACAATCCCAGGAGCCTGAGAGCCACTGGCTCCTAGAATTTTTACCCCCGGCTCCTAAAGGGTTATTATCCATATATCTATATACAAATCTAACTGTCTGGCTCCAGAAGATATGCCTGGCTCCTAAATATTATTACTGGCTCCTAATTTTAAACAAACATGTAAAAACACTGACTAAATAATCAACCAGAGCATTTTATACCAATTAACAATTCAATATATCAACAAGTACAGCATAATGAGTCTGATCTGGCCACAATCAATTTCAAAACATTTACCAGTAACTAAAAATAGCTTATGAGTATAAGAAACAAAAACCCTTTCTACAGTGGTAAATTGAATCAATGCTAGCATGAATATTATATAGGATACAATGATCTATTTGATATTAAATTATAGATATAAAATACACTATTAAATCACAGCTTTAAGCTGTAGAACCTATTTATACATTACCAGCTAGAAATGTAACAATGAATGAGACTTCAGTATACAAAGTTCTTTCCCAATTTCTTAGCAATTATCCTGTTCCTTGGAGCCATTTCTGCAACAAAGAAAACTGCTCTGCTCTGAAAAAAGAAAATAATTATTGTGAGCTCCAAGCATTGTGCAATCATCTTTATAGGCAGTTAATTTCCTCAACTCCTGTTCATACCCCCTCTCCCCCTCCTGGCCAATCCCTGTGCTAGCCTATTTAGGATCAGCTAGTTGCAGTTTATCTACACTGCCCATCCCTTCTTCTATTGTCCTGCTATAGCTGTGCTATCCAAAGGAAGGGGCTACGCCTAGCCCCCAACCCCCTATAACCTTCCCAGTCAGTAAAGTCAATCTCCCTTAAGCTGTTCCTCTCCTATTTTAGTCGATACACTTTGCTTACATTTACAACATCTATTGTTAGAGAATTTGTCTCATTTAGCTTTCACCGCCGGTGTAATGTAGATTTTGTTTATGATTTTTATATGATATTCCCTCCACCCCACTGCAAGGGTAGCTTCATCTGCTAATTGAAACCTCTTCTGTATAATGTTGACTGTGGAATCCCACTTAATGGTGATTCCTTCCACATTCCTCTTTCCTTAATGGGTTTTAAGAAATTTATATGTAACAGAGATGGAATAATTTCCTTGTTTATATATATTTAAAATTGGTTCTAATATTTTCCACTGATTATTAACTAGTAAGTTCTTTAATTCTCTCATTAAAAAATGGCAAATTTGCAAGTAAGCAAAAACATTATTTATCGGGTAATTTAAATTCCTTTTTTAGTTCCTGAAAGGTCTTACATATAGAAGAGTCTCTTTCTCAATAATTGATCCATATAAATAAGTCCCTTGGCCAGGGGCATAACTAACAGTGGTGCAGAGGTCGCACTTGCGACCGGGCCCAGCAGGTCCACCCTTAGGGGGGCCCAGCTTCAGCAGAACAACAAACTTTTTTATTTTTCCACAAATGTTTTTTTTTTCAATACTTTTTTTTTTTAAACAAACTTTTATGTTACATAATTTTTTTCAGTGGCTGCGTTCCTGCACCCTAACAGTTTTAAATCAGAGCGTTGCCGTGGGTTACCATGGCAACGCTCTGAAACATTTGCTACTGAGTGCGGGAAAGGAGGCTGGAGCAGAGCGGTCTCTGCAGTGAATCAATGCAGCTACCAGCCAGTAACGCAGTTGAAAGTCCCTGCCTAGACTGTGAAGTGGAAGTAGGAAGAGCCAAAGGTAAGTCAGTGCATTGCTGGAACCGTTGCTATCTAATTCTACTCTGTCATTGCGAGACCCATGCATACATTTTTTAAAGAGAGCACAGCTGCACAGGAACTGGATGGTGCGCTATATACAGTATATATATTTATATAATTATTTTTTTTGAGGGTCCAGGCTGTCCAGCAAAAGAGTAGAACTTCCTAGTGTGTGCTACTTACTTAGGGCGGGCTGTTTGAAAATCGCGGTCTGGATGTAAGAGTGGCTCACCACCTGACAGGAGCCATTTATTGAGTGAGTGCTGGCTCTCATTGTAGAGCTTTTTTAATAACCTTTGAACCTCCCATATTTCATTTAAGTAGTTGTAGAAGACAAGGACCGGCATTTGTGCGCACCTCTCAATTTTTTTCTGCAAATTAGCTTCAACAAATCTCTCAATAGATCAAAATCAGAGCAGCCTGTCAATGTCAATGTTTGCCATGCTGCTGTCCAGCACTGCAAGTGCAAGAGACAGCCTAATGTATTTGCAGTTTCCTCCCACGGGTGAAAGGTATGTGCTGTGTTACTTATCTTCTATTATCACTTCTTCAAGTTTAGTTTTTACAACCTTTGTCCTGCTGCTGCTGCTTATTTAGGAGGTTTGAGGTTATAATGCAGGGCAAAATTATCCCCCTCA